>NW_027271096.1:1200000-1732500 GCF_040938485.1 Diadema antillarum
CTGAATTGATCAGTGTTTTAGTAGTAGCCATGATAAAAAATCATGGGCATACATACTCGAGCAGGATTCGAACCCACGACCTCCTGATCACCGGACAGGCGTCATCTCCACTAGACCACCGAGCTTTCGCCCGACAGCAAGTGTTGGTTCTAATCCTTGTAACATGCAGCGGGTACTGCTTTTGTTATTCAAATTTATGAAGTTCTTCCGTCGAGATGTTTTCATTGCAACTGATTGACAAATTGCCCTACATCGACGTAAATAAGCACTGAATTGATCAGTGTTTTAGTAGTAGCCATGATAAAAAATCATGGGCATACATACTCGAGCAGGATTCGAACCCACGACCTCCTGATCACCGGACAGGCGTCATCTCCACTAGACCACCGAGCTTTCGCCCGACAGCAAGTGTTGGTTCTAATCCTTGTAACATGCAGCGGGTACTGCTTTTGTTATTCAAATTTATGAAGTTCTTCCGTCGAGATGTTTTCATTGCAACTGATTGACAAATTGCCCTACATCGACGTAAATAAGCACTGAATTGATCAGTGTTTTAGTAGTAGCCATGATAAAAAATCATGGGCATACATACTCGAGCAGGATTCGAACCCACGACCTCCTGATCACCGGACAGGCGTCATCTCCGTAAATAAGCACTGAATTGATCAGTGTTTTAGTAGTAGCCATGATAAAAAATCATGGGCATACATACTCGAGCAGGATTCGAACCCACGACCTCCTGATCACCGGACAGGCGTCATCTCCACTAGACCACCGAGCTTTCGCCCGACAGCAAGTGTTGGGCAATTTGTCAATCAGTTGCAATGAAAACATCTCGACGGAAGAACTTCATAAATTTGAATAACAAAAGCAGTACCCGCTGCATGTTACAAGGATTAGAACCAACACTTGCTGTCGGGCGAAAGCTCGGTGGTCTAGTGGAGATGACGCCTGTCCGGTGATCAGGAGGTCGTGGGTTCGAATCCTGCTCGAGTATGTATGCCCATGATTTTTTATCATGGCTACTACTAAAACACTGATCAATTCAGTGCTTATTTACGTCGATGCAGGGCAATTTGTCAATCAGTTGCAATGAAAACATCTCGACGGAAGAACTTCATAAATTTGAATAACAAAAGCAGTACCCGCTGCATGTTACAAGGATTAGAACCAACACTTGCTGTCGGGCGAAAGCTCGGTGGTCTAGTGGAGATGACGCCTGTCCGGTGATCAGGAGGTCGTGGGTTCGAATCCTGCTCGAGTATGTATGCCCATGATTTTTTATCATGGCTACTACTAAAACACTGATCAATTCAGTGCTTATTTACGTCGATGTAGGGCAATTTGTCAATCAGTTGCAATGAAAACATCTCGACGGAAGAACTTCATAAATTTGAATAACAAAAGCAGTACCCGCTGCATGTTACAAGGATTAGAACCAACACTTGCTGTCGGGCGAAAGCTCGGTGGTCTAGTGGAGATGACGCCTGTCCGGTGATCAGGAGGTCGTGGGTTCGAATCCTGCTCGAGTATGTATGCCCATGATTTTTTATCATGGCTACTACTAAAACACTGATCAATTCAGTGCTTATTTACGTCGATGTAGGGCAATTTGTCAATCAGTTGCAATGAAAACATCTCGACGGAAGAACTTCATAAATTTGAAAAATCTACCTTCATTGGAATGTTTGTAGTGGTCCCCACTCTCAAGTTTTAGCCTTGTTCAGGAGACACTCCCAATTTAAATCAAATTTCAATATGAAGACAGTATTCCTTGCCATACGATCTCACAAGAAATAATTTGATATGCTCTTCACACTCTGATGTCTTGCTGTGACACCACCTACTGACCTTGATTATTTAAGAGGGTTGTTGCCTCTAAATCAACCAACATGACAGGTATAGTTTACTCCGCTCTCTCTGTCATCCCCTAATGAGGACTTACTTGGTAAGCTTGTCATACTCCTCAAATGACATCCAGCAGTCAATCTTCCTGGAGATAAAGGCCTTGCCACTGGACAGGTTCTGCATCTCTGGCTTGGGGAAGACATCTTGTTTCTTGGGGTACACATGCTTGGAGTCCACCAACACCTCACCTACACAGCACAGAGAGGGCAAAGGGGATGTTTATGAGGTCTATCATGAGTGTATGCAGTTGCATACATCCACAAGAATAAGAATAAGATATTAGAGAAAACAGATTTCGGCTCTATACGATTAGAAAAATTGTACTTGCTTGACTTAAGATGGCTAGAAATACTAGAGCACGATTGAGTTGAACACAGTTCTGATATTTAGTCTGGTATCAACTAGTTTCTACGCTAAAAATGAAGTGAGTTTGAAAGTAGTAGCAGATCTAACCAGTATTGTTATGTCATGAAATGTCAAAAGTGAGAATTTCTTCTTGTTCAAGTTGTCCTTATATACACTCGTAGGCATCCACTAATTTTCACTGGACATCATAAAAATCTCACATCTATTAACAAGAGAGAAAGCAAAGTGTCTCCATCATACCCCAAGACATGTGATGGGTACAACATAAAATAAGCACACCTCCCAACCTTTCTGACTGAAAATAAGGGTGATTTGGCTCAAAGGCAGGAAAGAAAGAGCTGTTCCCATAGAAGTGTGTAACAAAATTATAAAAAATAGGAAACTCCTACTGAAACAAGAGCCGGGAACGGTCAAAATTCAGATTCTTTCCTCTAATAAAATTCAGAATGGTCGGGATGTCTAAATCTGTATCAGCCATAGAACCAAGGAAGGGACTGCCCACCTGATTTGGTGACAACCACTTTCTCCATGTCATGATACTCCACAGGTGAGTCCGGAGGCTTTGGTGGCTCGGCAAACTTGTTGGACATGGTGTGGGTGCCCGGCTGTCGGAGTCGCCTCTTGAGCTGGGTCACTCTCTTGTCACCGGGATGCAGGAGAGCTAGAATCCAGAGATGGTGATGATGTCAAACACACACAAAAATTAAAGTTCTGGGTCATCTGCTCATGAGTCTTTGTTTTCATTTGCTGTCATTAATTCAGTCACTGGAATGAATTTCAACTTTGATCATTTACTAATCAGAATTGGCAAAAGGCACTTGATTTTGATATGATGATCACAAATTTGAGAGAAAAGACACACATCATTGATGTATTGTGTGACATTGTGGAGATTTCAAATCAATGAGTTAAATACTCATTGAATGTTATGCAATATTACAAGCTGTCGGTGTCTATGCATACCAAACACACTACATCAAAACTAGTGAGACATTACAATAAACATCAAAACAGATACTGTACCTAATGTATATTGTTAAACCATGACATGTATCAAAGCAAACTACTGCATGAATTAGGACAAGGCATTGCATGCTACATTTCCATGAGCAGTAAGTGAAGTGCTACCTCTTTCAAGAAGCTTGGGAGTGAGTGGTATCTCCCTCTCCTCACACAGCCTACAGATGGCGTGGTACTCGGCCAGTCGGGCTGCCCTGTAGTCATGGATCTCCACAGCCAGTTCGCCACCCAGGGTGGAAGGCTGGCTGTGCATGTCAATGGCCTTGTTCCCCGTCTTGATCGGACTCTGAATCGTGCGGGGGAGTCTGCCCTGCCTCTCCGGCTGCAGAATCGGGATCACACAAGAGTGGAATTCAGAGGCACATCGTAAAGTTTGCATGAATGAATGAATGAATGGTTTACTGATCAGGATGATTTTTGCTGAAAATTGCTTTTAGAATTACACAAGGACTGACAATCTGCAGTAAATATATCCGATGAGTGTTTTGCATGTACATATAAGTATATACATTTTTCTTTTTACTTTAATCACACCAAGATCTTGCCAAACAGTGCTATTGTTATCACTGGCTGTTATAACTCTTTTAAAATTGAGCATCTCCACATAACTGAATCATCTCTACATGATGTGTGGTTGACCAGCAAGAGAATTGGTAAATACAGAAGTAACTTTTTCTGTCTCTCTTGTAGCTATATTCATCAGTATCATAAAATTATGCATATTTTTGTCTCCTGACATCATTGCCATTTCATATACTTCAAAGACTTCTCTGACCTCCTGAACACAAAATTGGACATATCACTGATTTTTATCATGGAAAATAAAGCTCTCATTAAGCACACCGCAAAGGAAACACACTATGTAAACTCATGCTTTGTGCCTTGTTCTGCAATGGTTTTGATATTCTGTATATGCCGGATGTTTTTGTGAGGTTTTAATTTTGCGAATTTCACTAGTTGGGTGCTATTCGCAAATTCAACAACACGCTTACCTGTAAGTATTAACTCAAATCATGACATGAATGTGATGTGATGTATACGTTTCTCCTTTCATTACTGTACTCCCAAAACACAACTTTAACCTCTCGCGAAATTGTCAGGAGGTCCCTATTTGTGAAAAATTTGACTCGCTAAATATATGGTGTATACAGTACAAAAATATCAGAGTCCTTTGACATTACCACACAGCAAGAGCACTGCCTAGTCTATGACTCTCCAGTCTATTTCTAGAGCAAAATAAAACACAATCCCGAAGATAACTCACATTTGCCGCCTGATAACGCTCCCTCTTCCTCTTGATGATCATGTCATCTGGGGTCAATGCCCTCCTCTCTGTAATGTCCATCTTTGGGATCTCCAGCAGGGATGCTAGGGAGTCGGGCGTGGTCCCCTCCCTTGGCTCCTGGGATACCTCTGAGGAGAGGGCAGGGGTGGAGGCTGACTCCTTGACTGTAGTGAGGCTGGGCGGGACTGCTGTAGCCTCAACCGCTGGCGACGAACGTGCCTTCATTTCACTCTTCCTACGCTCCTCTGTATTATTAAAGAAAGGGTAGAAGGATCAAACACTGTATATGTTAACATTTCCAATAGAAAATAATTCTACTCATTAAAGGTCCTGTTTACCTTTGGGAGAAGTGATTTAAAAAATGTTCAAAATATCACTATTGATGCATACGTGTAGGTCAGTTGTATTTAATACAAAACATCCTACCATATAAAATTTTTGCAATAAAGCCTAAAATACAAGGAGATATCACTATTTTTCTCATTAAACCATAAGTGTAGACAGTTTAGTCTGGAAACATTTTCATTATAACTATTGTTCACATTTTGTATTGTTAACAATAATTAACATCAATTATACAGGTTCAAATTTTTACATTGTTTCTATCCCTAACTCACATTTTAGAACTATTTTGAAGCACTAATGCTGGGCTTTTGTTTTATCTGCTAACGGTAAATTATGCCTTTCCGAGAAAAATTTATTTGACTTGTTAAACAATCATGAGAGTCAATTGCTGTAAGTTCTGATTCATCCAGGTAACATTCAATCAAGAAACAAATATTAAATCACTGCATCCGGACTAACTATTTGATTCTAACAACGGTTTCATGTTGGATCTTGGATGCTTCATCAGCTCATCTGAGCTGGTAAAGTGTCCAAAACTGAACCTGAAATTGTTCTCAGAATTGAATATTAAGTCCAAATGCAGTGATTTAATTTTTGTTTCTTAGAGATCATGAGAGTATATCGTCGGGTGCCCGTGCATTGGCCGCTAACGCAATACAATTTGTATTGCGTTAGCGGCCAATGCACGGGCACCCGACGATATGAGAGTCGTTGGGGCCTTCACCCGTTTTGCCCCACCCACCTATGATCTTCCTCTTCCGTTCCTCCAGCTGGTAGCGCTCCATGCCCTGCACAAACTCCCGGTAGTCGACCTCCAGGTTGTCATCCTCATCCAGCGTATCCATCATCTCGTTGAGCAGCTCATCTGAGATTGGAATCTTGGCCTGACATGGCAACAGATTATAAAGGGAAGAAGAGTCTCACTTCAGTTTTTTTTTTCTCAATATTTTGGTAGTTTTAGTACTTTACACAGATCCAGATTGAGCAGGAGTAATTCGCCATTACTCTAATATATTTAAAGGGTTCATCATGTTCCAGTTTCTAAACTGACTCACACATACAACATTCTACAATTAACATTGATTTACGGCTTTGTCTTAAAAAAAGTATCCTTTTGAGGGATATGCATTTCTGCTTTAGTATCAAGATCTCATGCCTTTACATCCCTGCTCTGATCTTGTAATCCATCACATTTGCTTACTTCTTTTTTTCCAACACAAACATTTGAATATTCTACCCAAGATTACAAAGAGAGGGAAAAGAGAGCGAGTTGAATAGAAGTAGTACAGTAGAGAGAGACCTACAATTTTCACCAGTGTTCTAATAGCAGCAACGCTCTCACCTCTTTGATGACTTTTCTGAACTCCTCCCGGGTGATGGCCCAGCTCTTGTCCTTGTCGGCCCTCTTGAAGAGGTCCAGGAGTCGGACTTTGTTGGTGGAAAGGTAGTCGGCCAGGATTGTCATCCCTTCCGGCTGGGGTTTCAGCTCATCTTCATCCGTCTTCGCTTCCTTCTTCATCTTCACTTGCTTCTTCTCTTTCACCTTCAGCTAGGGATGCACCAATCATTGGATAATTAGATCTTTTAATACATGACATGGAGAAGACAACATTCTGGGGAATACATTCACTTACAAGGTTTTGTATTGCTCAGAGAGTGCCGCAAACATTGATACTTTATCATCACATTTAGACTTGTGAAATGTTTATGACAAGTATGGATGGACAAGTAGACGTTGGCCAACATGAACGTAACTATTTCTTCATTTTACTTGCTACTAAGTATTTCTTCATTTTGCCCATAAAGCCCTACACACACACATTTTCCCTTGATCTGGGGTTTATCAATACTCTTTGTTGTGGATGATGTGTTATGATGTAATGCTGCTGAAATGATAGGCTCATGTGGAATGCATATCATGAAAATATCCTATATCAGTTTCAAGTCATGAACAAAACAAAACGAAGAATATAACTGTTGTACTTGTAATGATAAGGTATTGTACCATGATGGATCTTTCGAGCCACTCACTCCAAACATTGCTTTCTGCAGTTTTGATTCTAACATTCAAGTGGTAATAACTGCTATTACCTTTTGGTGATTATACACACTGCTATCGAAGTTTAACTCATTTAGTATTTCATATTCAATGAATTCAGAAACACATTTTTTCATGTGAAGGTTTACTTCCCTATAATGACTTTGTCACATGAATGAAGTTTTAATTAAAAATGTGGTATAAAGACATTTCCTGGCTGTGTATTTGTTGACAAGATCACAGAACAAACAACACAACTACATAACTCCTGGGATAAATTACCGAAACAACCAAACCTTAGAAAAAAAACCAAACCAAAACAAAACACTAATGATGTGGCTATGTTACTTCTCATCCAGGCTGTCTCAGTATCAATGAAATATGAGGAAGTAAAGTTTGAGGTACATTGTACTCTGCAGTATCACAGGACAATCTAGTTGTACAAGGCAAAATGGAATAAAGTATGTTCTACAATATATGTTTCCTCTTAGTATAAACAGATGGAAAAGATAATGTTAAGCATGCAACCTGACACAAAAATAAAAAGGATTTTGAAAAATGAAAGGAAATAGCTGATGTCCCTCAAATGGCATGATTGCGAGGATGATTCACGTGGAATATATACCATTCAATGTCATGGTTCTGAAAGTATTCATGATGACCTTAATCAAGAGGCAGGAAGCATTACTAAGATTAAGTTTGTGCTAATTCTGTTCCTTCCCAACAAGCAAGCATAATATTCGGGGGTAGAGGGTGAAATCGCCATTGAAAGTGAAAAGATGGTTGAAAATACTAAAGCCAATGATTCTGATCTATTTCTTTCCATCACCTAGGCTGTAATAAATATAGTTTTGAGGTACAAATACCCGGTGCAAACATTTTGCTAGTAATGCTCTGGATAACAATGTAATTCATATAGGACTAGCAGCTTGAAAAACAGTGTTATCTATTCATATACACCTGTATTTCTTTTCAGTCTAAGTGGAGGAAATTCATCTATTTCTTTCATATGTCGCCCTGGAACTTTCAGTACAATCTTTAAACAGCCTATTAAACAAAGGAGGTTGAAATTCATCAATGTAAAAAAATTAAAGCTTTCATCTCAAAATACAAGACAAGCTATGAGTTCAAATTTCATATCACAAGTACTTGTGAAAGATGAGAACTTTGCTTGGAATCACATGGTTTACTGAATAAATTTGTTGGTATTATTGTTGTCATGCCACTTCCAAAATTACATCAATCATCAAGACATCAAAATGGAAACATTCACCACTGCAGAAACTGGTCTGCCTGACTGTTTCACATCAAAGAAATTGTCTTCACTTCCATTTCATTTTACCACTTGAGCAGTACAATAAATTTCTTTTTGCATGAAAATGTAAATAATAATACAGCATTATTCCTTTCCCTCTGAGAAATGGAAGAGTTCAACCACAATTTTTTTTCAAATATTTTAAATCAGGAGATTAGAAAGAGAAATATTTTCAAGGGCATATGTTAGAAGAAAGATACAAACATCTAAACAGATATGGTATATCACTGAGATGTTACTGTCATGCTACATTATTTTTCGGTATCCAAGTCACGGACGCATAGACTATGATTTCAACATGACAACACGTTACTTGCAGCAATGCAATCATTTTGATGCAAAATTCTCTAGATTTTAAAGCCAAAGTCAAGACAGAAATAGATATGCAAGTATATTCAGAACACACAAGTCTAGACAGGAGCACTAGTCCTTGTTACAACAGTAGAATCACAAAATACAGGAGAGCTCTGTAAACAGTACAACACATTTTATTGAGAGATATCAAAACAACTAATTCCTGTAACAGGAAGCTAGATGATCATCTATAGCAAAAGGAAACTACCAGCTATGTAAAGTAATTGTACAACCACTACTTTTTGAAATGTCCTTGGTCTCTACCAAATAGCTATATATTTGGAGAGCAGAAAGAGACAGTATACACACAACAATTGGTAATTGATAGATTGGAGCAATTCATCATGCATGGAAGAGAGGGGAGTGAACATGGTGTTGTGTTTAATTTTGGAAAACATCACTGAGAGGAAAGAATAAACAAAAAGTGTAGAAACTATTGTATGACAGCTATGTATGATCCATGCAAGCATGCAAAATAGCAATGGGTGGCATATACCTCGGGTACAGGGAGAGTCTTAATCGCTGTTTCAAGCTAGAGCAAAAGCAAACAATGATAATGGTTTTAAAAAGACACATGTAAATCAGTAATGGAGTGCAAGCAAAAGCACTTTGCATATAGATAATCATCACTTGCTTGGTGATATATGATTTCATGCTACAATGAGCATCACTTCATGTGATTTACTTTTTCAGCAATATCAAGAGAATAGGGGCAAATGATGTGTAAGGTTTAGCTTTTCCTGTAATCATTTCCCGTCATTTTGAACAATTTTAGCTTGTTATAAAAAAAGGAGAAAATAGTATCAACAAAGTACACTTGTAACTACATTACACATTGATTCAATCATTGAACTTTGTATTTTGAATATTGATTAATCAAGCAGAAATCCTAACCAGACATAAATCAAGACATATAATTGGACTCCTGCCTATTCAATGTGGACAGAACCAATAGTTGCCTTTTATATTTTAACACAAAGCAATAAACAGTGATGATATTCTTTAGCATGTAGACTAAATGAATTAATCTGAATTGAATATAGTTTTATGAAGATTAATAAGTAGTATCATCATTATTATCACCATCATGGTCATCATTATTGCAAACATTATAATATTATGGCATTAAAAATAACAATGATTTAATAAGTTAGAGAGTTTCACCTTCAAAACCCAAGCGCATACCTTGAGAGCTTCGGCTGTACGTCGAGCTTCTTCCAGCTGTGCCAGGACCCTTTGCTCCAGAGATGTAAGGTTAGGCTTGGCCTTCAACCAGGACTCTTTGAGGCCCATGGACTCCAGACCAGCTCTTAGAGCCATCCTGTCGTGCAGCCAGCTCTTGTATTCACTCATCCTCTCTTGCACCTAGAGAAAAATGCGGCACAGTGTTTGACTTTGTGTTTTGATAGTAATAAGTGACATCAACAATGCATCACCAGAGAAGGATGTGACTGAAATCTAGATAAAACATCTGTATGCGAGATGGTAATACAAAGGCTCTTGAAACAGCACATGAAAATGAAAATGACTGACAGGTTAATTTACCAGTCTTTATTTTTCTTGCTAGAATAAGTTATGGTACAGCATCTGGATATTGTTTTCTTTTCACTGGTAAATAAACTTATATACAGATAGATTACCATCTTTTCTGCATGAACACACATACATGATAATCACATTAAAAAATGTACTTGTACACCTCTTTCCATTCTGCAGGAGACTTTGAACTTCTTTAATAGCTACAATGTATTTCACAAGTACTAGTATTCAGTTCAGTTAAGTTCAGCATATTTTGCCTTTCACAGAAAAACATGATGAAGAGAACAAACAGAAATGAATACAAAAGCACACACAAACAAGTGCATGCCATCTAAGAATAAGTGGTATGGACATCTATGGAGCACTGAGAAGCTTGTGTAAAGGGCCCACTAACAAAGAGCTATGATGACGAATTGATCATTACGCCTACGAGAAAAAAACAAAACAAACTATTGTATGCCATTTAATTGCATGTAAACATGCATACACAAATACACACACACACACACACACACACACACACACTCATGGAGAGAGGCTTGTATTATTCAGAATGTACATTTCATATCAAATCCAGGAACAGATCAAAGATAGAAAGAGAGGAATAGAAACAGGAGTATAGAAAGACTCTGGGCATCCAGTTAATTTATTCTTTTTCAACATGGATTTGAATCTCTTATAAGAGAACTCTACACAAACATTCTTCTTCTCAATGAAATATTGGAGGCAAATATTTTGAAAAGCATTTAATAATTGCTGATGTTTGACGGATAGAATAATTATGCAATTAGCACCCTTTGTCTGTTGCGACAATAATGTACGAACAAACTGAAGGAGAACAGGACTGACCGGTCATCAAATATTCAGGGAGAATGACTACCATTTCTGCTTGTTGGGGAAGACAGGCTTTGCGTTAAGTACACTGTGTACAGTGTATTTCATACTGAGTATCACACTTACCTCCATGTCGTGCATGATCTCCTTGTCCCTCCTAGTCAAGACAGTCCCCTGGGCACCAATGGGTTCTAGCCTGGGCCTCCCATCCCCCTGGGGCCTAAGCTCTGCTGTGGCCCTCTGAGTGCCTACATGCCTCTCCACACCAGTCCCATCTCCCATCTTGGGGGCAACATGGATGCGCTTCCTAATTCTAGGATGACCGAATACCCTCGCTGCCAGGGAGAACTTCTTGGTAGCTGACAGATCTCGGTGCTTGTATAGCTTCAGTTGCTCTTCCATGGGAAGGAATTCAGTGCTCTGGGGGTTAAAGAGTCTCCGCAGACCAAAGTCTGCCCAGCTGTCTGCACTTTCTGGTCGCTCTTTCTGTTTTTCCTTAGTCTTGTTTTTCTTCTTTTTCTTCCCATTTTTGGCATCTGAATCCACCGGCAAGGTTTCATCTGTTCCGTATTCAAGTTCCCGTGCCATTTCAATACTTGAATCCTTGATATCTCAGGGAGTAGAATTAAATAACATAATTTTGTCCTTCTATCATGAATTCTTCATCACTGGTGAAGAAGTCCCTGTTGAATGACAACATAACACAACAACAACAAAATGAATAAGTAGCATTAATAGACAACTAAAAGGCTAAGCTTAGAAAACTAGTAGTGAATCCTAGAAGTAGTTGATGTTGTATAGTTGGACCTACTACTCATCAACCACTTTTTGATTAAATACCTTATATCCCTCAGTTTCACCTTAATTTCATTCCATTCGAGGCAGAAAATACAGCAGATTCATATCCCAGGCTCAGATTGTTGACTCGTACTGTACGCACAGAATTCTCAGCGACAAACACAAGTGACATTTTTTACTGAACACCGGCGAAAGCTCACCATTTTAATTGACCGCCCGTTTTTCTTTTGAAAAGCATGTAAATCAAGTGAATGGGCAAATACATGTTAACAATAATTATGTGTATTCTTCAATTCTTTTTCCTTCTGTTTCCTCAGTTTATATACCTGTATCCCCCTAATTTCTCTTGATCTGTATACATATTCAAATGTGCCAGAGTGGCGCATCCCGTCCCACACATACTTTTGATTTTATACACGAGAAAGCCATTGCGCGAGGGTGGTCAATCTAAAAATAGGTGGTCGATGAGTAGTAGACTTACTAATACTTTGTAATTAAAATTCAAAATAGATCTAAAATTAGTTGCAATCCTGAGTTACATTTGCCATTATTTCAAACTGAATGAATTAGAAATTTCAAGTTGACAGCTAAGTAAATATAGAATCCAGAAACCAGATAATGTAATATTGTGGAAACTGAACAAATGATACCTGTACACTTCACAAAATCACTGAACCTGGTTGAATTGTAATAGAACTCCTGTATCTTGTTGAATTATTTAACTAACAATATAAATAACATTAGGAACATTGTCATTAGGAACAATAGCAACTGGCAGCCTTCTTCTTAGCCTGAACACATGTGCTCGGACACCACGGGTAATTTGTAAGAACTTAAGCATTACAAGGTAACAAGGTTAATTCAGACACCTTTTAGTTTTAGATTCTACAGAAAACTCTGCTTCACTTTTAGGCCTAACTTCGTAAATACTGTAAAAGTGGATATTTTTGCGCAACTAATTTTTTGTGCTTGGCCAGGTAAAAAGAGTTTCACATGTTTTTAATTCGTGCTAGTTTTTGTTTGCGCGAAATGCGCGAAAATTTCTCAACACCGCGAAAATATCCACTTTTTTACAGTAGGGCCTAGGCCCAAGAGGGCACTGCTACACTACAGCAACCAGAGAAGATAGGAATATATGATCTCTTAAACTACTCTAATTACAATTGTTAGGGCTAACGTTAGCTAGCTAGTTCTCTACACACATTGAAAGTTCAAATAAATTCTCTTGCACTTTTGATTACGATGGGGGACATCTTGCAAGAGTCTTGGCACACAGAAAGTAAATTCAATGCTGGACTGCTGTCTAGACCTTCTGTTCTGCTATCGTATTACTAGAGTCTATAACTGTACACAGCCCTGTCGCTGTACACAAGTGTACTTTGTGTACAGCGACAGGGCTGTGTATAGTTATCTAGAGTCTAGAGGTCTACTAAAACGTTAATATGCCAACACTTCAAGTCCAACGGTTTACCTTACATTGTTCTTAATACATGGGACTGTTAGTTTACGTTACTTGCCGTATAGCTACGGAGGCGAAACTTAAGAATTGCTCTCTCATCCGAAACTTTCTCTCAATTCACATGAAACAAAACATGACAACACATTCGAAGTCTTAGAGTGTAATTTTCTCTAAAACTCCCATAAACTTATGGCATATTGTTCGGAAAGGTTGCTCTCGAGCTCTCATACATACCAAATGTCAGGTGGGTAGCGTTTTCGACACGATATATGGTTGCCCCGACAACCGTATGCACCTGCTGTCGACCCGATGTCGTGCTGTCACTGTCAAAATGTATGAATGGCACCGTCGCGTCGCGCCGTAGCGTACTATCAGCTCCCTAGCTACAGTACGTTACTGTACACTAATGCAGTAATTTTTTTTTTTTCAATCTGACGTTACTCTTCTGATATCGGATGATGTCTTTAAATTCACGGATGTTTCCATACGTAGAATGAGTGATGCGTTACACATGGTCTCTGGTAACCGCAGCAGCGACCCCATACGGACAAATACGTACCGTAAAGGGGTCGCACAGCAAACCTATCCTGTCACGGAAGCACCTGATATGGCTAAGCATTTACGTGACCAGAGACCAAAATAGAGGGTTTTATACCGAAATTAGTGGCCTTACTCTTAGATAAGATACTTACAATCACGGCAGGCGAAGTCGATTTACAATATGATCTGTTTTGAGAGCCCTGTGAAAGAGTTTATCCGAGGTTTTTATAGTCCTACCGCATTTCGTATTGTAGTATGACTTACACAGCGCATGCGCTAATATGGATAAAACGTAGCACATAATGTAATACGCAATGTATGCGTGTGGAAAAAAACCGGACGGCTCGCTGAGAACTGAAATGAATATTCATGAGACGTAACAAATAGAATGCATGCTGGGCGATGATTTACTATCGGGCCTACCGGCACTTATTTATTTCGTTTTTAAAGCGCATTTCGAATGTGTGGTTCATTATTTATTTGCAATAAAGGAAGTGCACACATAATGAACATCTGGAGATGTGAAGGATTAAGAAAATAATAGGTGATTTTCATGATAGAAGGTATGTTTTGTTTTGTTTTTTATTTTTTTCCCCAGTCTGCAGAGGAAATGCCCCAGATGTCTCATCTATGTAGATCAAGTTTCCTTTCACACTGTACATTATAGTTTTATTAAATGTTGTACATTCACAATGGGCTCCACTCACAAGCTCTGCTTCTTGGGGACTCATATTCATTTTTGCTTCATGTTCATTTTCTACTGTGATTTGAATTGAATACACTTCTGTTACATACATGTTTTGTTTATTTCCAATAGTTGAGAATTGTTTGATTATTTATTGAGAGACCTTCCCCCCCCCCCCCAAGACTTCTATCGCATGAGAGGAGATCCTTCCTGTCTTTCTTTTTCTGTCAGGCTTGTCACTTTCTGTTTGATTGTGTGTATGTGTGTGTGTGTGTCCGCGTGCGTGTGTGTTTCATAATTATTGTGTGTAACAAGTTGGAAGAATTGGAAGCTAAATTTCTATGTACTGTGACATACAGATAAATAATATTGACTCTTGAGTATTCATTCATTTTCATTCATTCATTCATTCATTCATTCATTCATTCATTCATTCATAGCAATGGGACAAGAAGTGTCTTCTGAAAATTTTTGAAATTTCAAATGTCATAACTTCCTTATTTTTTATCCGATTTTTATCATTCTTGCACTGTTCTGCTGGATTTTTTTTTTTTTATCATTGTGAAATTGATAAAATTTTAGATTGGCTTTCTTCTTAAAGGCATAATGGATTGGTTAATGAAAAACTAGAAATTAACCCTTTCAGATCCATCCACATGGTCATTGAGATTGTATTCCATTGCTCCCCATGGCTTTTTTTTTTTATGTTGTCTTGCTTGATCAATACCCTTTTAAGCCTTTCTCTACATACGTGTATGTACAATACTGCTGAAATGCATGCCGGTATTCCCCAACGCGTTTACATCGTTCGTTTGCTTGCGATCGGCGGTCATGCCATCAGACAAGGAGTATGTATTCGTAGAGGCGCACGCATTTCTGTGGTCATTTCACTCATCAGATGCCTTTTTTTAACCCATGATCCGATCCCGGCTTTGCAGCAGTGTGGCAGATGACATGATAGAACGAGTTTACTTGTGCAGATTTTTAGAAAAAATTACAGCAGTATAAAGATCTGATTGCGTTTGTTTTCATTTCATTCCTTCAGAATGGTCTCATAATGAAGATAGGCACAAAAGGGATAACGAAATTTGTCCTGTTGTTTACCTTTCAAGAACGCATGCACAAAATGTGACGAGAAAAAAAAAATCATAAAATCATCGCAGTCCCGTTGAAATTTGCGGAAACAGTAGGCGCGAAAAGGATCTTGAATTCGGTCCTGCATGCCATGTTGGTTATCAAAAACGCATGCACAAATGCGAAGAAATTATCGGGAAAAAAAACTATGTACTTTCAATCCTTCTTGTGCGTGCATCATAACAGATTACAGCCGAAAGAATTCACGAAATCATCGCAATCCTGCTGATATCTGAGGTATAGAAATAGGCGCAAAAAAATCGTGATATTCGAATAGTGCGAAGAGATTATTGGGGGAAAAATAAAAGACACATTTTCAACCCCTTCTGGTGGTGCATCATAAAGATTACAGCCGAATATCAAATCATGGCAATCCCGTTGAAATTTGAGGAAACGATAGGCGCAAGAAGGATATCGAATTCGGCCCTGAATACTGTCTTTCAAAAAACGCATGAATAATTCCGAAGAGATTTTCGGGAGAAAAATAAAGAATGTTTTTTCAACCCTTCTGGTGTGTGCATCACAAAAGATTAGAGCCGAAATAATTCATAAAATCACCGCGATGCCGTTAAAGTTTGAGGAGACAATATAGGCGCAAAACGAATCATAAATTCGGCCGTGAATACCTTCTAATCCGAGAGGACGCGCATTTACGAAATGTGGGAGAGAATATCGGTAAAAAGTATAAAAGGACACATTTTCAACCCCTTTTGGTGTGTGCAAAGTAAAAGATTACAGCCGTAGGAATTCATGAAATCGTCACAATCCCGCTGATATTAAATTGATAGGCGCAAACAGGATCACGAATTCGGCCGTGTTATGATCTTTCAAGAACGCATTTACGAAATTCGAAGATTTTATCGGGGAAAAATAAAGAACACATTTTCAACCCCTCTTGGCACGTGAATCATTAAGATTATAGCCGAATAATAATCCATGAAATCATGGCAATCCCGTTGAAATTTGAGGAAACAATAGGCGCAAAAAGGATCGTGAATTTGGCCCTGCATGCTGTGTATCTTTCAAAAACGCATACCGCATGCACAAATTCGGGAGAAAAATAAGACACATTTTAAAACTCTTTTGGCGCGTGCATTATAAAAATTACAGCCGAAATGATTCATGAAATCATCACAATCCCGTTGAAGTTTGAGGAGAACAAGAGGTGCAAAAAGAATCATGAATTCGGCCGTATCATTTCTTCTAATCCGAGAGGACGCATTTACGAAATGCGAAAAGATTACCGGAGCAAAATAAAGGGTGCATTGTCAACAATTCTGGTGTGTTCATCACAACAGATTACATCCGAACAGTGATCCGAAGTATAGCTCATGAAATCGTCACAATCCCGCTGATATTTGAGCTAGAAATAAGCGCAAAAAGAATCGTGAATTTGACCCTGATGCCGTATGCTGCCGTATATACCTTTCAAGAGCGCATGCACAAATGCGAAAAGATTATCGGGAGAAAAATAAAGAACCCCTTCTGGCACGTGCATCAGAAAATACTATACAGCAAAAATAATTCATATAATCATTACAATCCAGCTGAGCACCAAAAATGTGAAAAGCGCAGAACTTAAGTAACGCGTGTTACTCTACGTGCGCCGATGTTGACAAAAAGTCACAAACGCATTTGATACAATCTGATTTTGTTCATAATCATTTAACACTTTGATTCACAAACATTCAATTCTTTTAAAATGGTTCTATACACGAAGAAGAGATAGGAGTACAAAGCATTACAAATTCGACCCTGCAGTGTACTTCCAAGAACGCCAAGATACGGGAAGAAATTTTCGGAGGAAAGTTAAAAACCGCATTTCAGTCCCTTCTTTTTTTCTTTCTTTTTTTACTTCCTTTTCGTATCAACAAATTAATTCACAAATGATTCCTTTTTGTTCCTTCTCAAGAAAATGATCCGTAAACAAGGCACTTGAGTTTACAAAATGTTTATTTGCAAAATGTATTTTTTTTTTTGGGGGGGGGGGGAGGTAATATTATTGTTGACAAAAACATGAAAATAAATTTGCAAGCCAGTTAATGCTTTTTCAGGTTGTTGTTGACCAGTAAATTTTCTGTTCCGACCAGTACAAAAATGGGGAGGAAAAATGGATATTTACTGATCCGACAGAGACAGGTTGGACCGGCAGAAAAAAAAAAAAAAAAATGGGTTAGTGTGCAGCCCTGCTTTATCCAACTTCCAAGATTTGGTGATGAAACCAAAGCAAGCACTCTTGCCAAACTCAGTTGGCGACATTAGGAAGGTGTCATTCTGTTTCACTGCGTTCTTGATAATTTCTATTTGCTCCACTTTGAACTTAATTCTTTTTGCATCCTCCTCTACTTCACTTAGAGCATCTTTGAACTCCATGATACCTATCGTATTGGTACGAACAAGTGTCCTTTATTAAATGAGACCGAGAACCAAATACGAGCAACATTGTACATGGCAGATGACGTAAAATATGAATATTCATTTGCGCATGCGCAGATCAGTATATTTGCGTGATACGTTCAAAACGACGAACGGGCAGTATCTCGACTAGACGGTCTCAAAGATGACTATTTGTCTTGTTTTCGGAGGTAATGGTGAGAAATACATAGTCGTTTCTATTGTTCAACAATAATGGTTTTATATCATGTGGCTTTTCGTTGCGAATCCAAGTGTCCTTTTGAGCGGTGAGTTGTTTACGTGTTGCAGTGCATTTGAGTGCTTCCTAAAAATTGCATGGGTTGCTTCGGGGCGCTGTTACTGTGTTACAGCGCCCCGCGACGGGGTTAGGTCTCTGGAAGGTTTATGTCCCTATTACTGGAGTCTCCGATATTCAAGAAATCTGAATGTGACTCTAATTTACTATATATTAAAGTGACTGAAAGTGACACGTAACACCATTTCAAGCAAATTACTTTTGCAGGATATACGTTCTTTTTTCCTTGTAACAACCCCATATTTTTCCTCTTTTTCTTTCTCCTCCTCTAATTCGGATGTCCCTTTGTGTTTCTCCATTTCTTGTGTTCTTTTTAATCATGTTCTTTAAACTCTCCCTCTAATCATGATAACGATGGGATTGATGATATATCAAAGCTATGATTATCATTATTACCATCATTACTATCATCGCTATATCATCATTTTTTGCTACACACCATGAGGAAAAGAGGAAAACCACCCAAAAATAAATAAACTCACAATTTTTCATATACACGTATGTTATGTATTGTATGAAATTCAGATGGGGGGGGGTTGTTATTCTTGACTAGTACAGGTAAAAGCATATTCCCATACTGAAATATATCAGAGTTAAAATTTGCTCTTTTCTATTTTTTTTTTTGGGGGGGGGGGGGGGGTTAAGGCAAGTTTTTCATTTATACAGCTAAAATGTGAGATTTTTGTCATTTCTGTATAGGATGAAAGTAAAAAGAAATTGTGAGAGCATGATATCATCAACTTGATGATTTGAATATTCATAACGACTAGTTTTCTGAGAAATTGTGAAATTTCAAAATGTTATATTTGCACTGTTTTGCAGGGAATCTCTTCCTCTTTCTTATGAAATTGATAACATTTGGAGTGGATTTCTTTTTTAAGACTATCAATATTATCATCTATCTGTAATTATGTTTATTGTCATATACTTCATCATTATCATCTTCCTCCATCTCCTCCTTATCTACTTTTCCGCTTTGAACACACACACACACACACACACACACACACACATATATATATATATATATATATATATATATATATATATTCCTCTTTTCATTCGAAGAGTTGTTATACATTGCACTGTATGGACAGAACATTGCCATTATACTCAGTTTGACCAGGGAGGGACTCACCTTCCTGGTTTGACCATGAAGCTCTGAGGACAGAAAAGGAAAAAAGAAAAGTTTGCAAGGATTGGCTCGGTGCCCAGCATTGTGTCAACTTCATATTCACAGTGGTTTTTATTATCTAGGGACATATCGTTGCAGCTGCTGCGCAGACGTGAATAAAGATGACCACCGAGCGTGTGGGAGAAGTTGCGCAGCATGCAGGCAGACCCATGAGTTCGTTCACCTGCAACCATTTCTTCACTGGCATCCCTGCGCGGTAGACGTGACCGAGACCTGTGAGTGCATTCCGGCGGGAGACGTAATACGCGCAAGAATTTCAGAGGGTAGGTAAATAGGCCTATTATTAATATGCGAGTTTTGTAATAAACGTGCCATCAAGTAACAAAACAGTGCATGAATGTTTGAAGCTCCGACAACGTTGCATATCACTGTTTTCTCACTCTTCCTTGCAATGGAATTTATCTTGTCCAAGTTAATTAGCGTGCACTTTGTATAATGATATCAGATATTCCTATGTCGGGCAAGCCCCGTACAAGCTTTGGGGTCGTCATAGAAGGATTGTTGTGAAAGTATCTTGTGATAGATCAATCTTTCGAAATGAAACATTTACTCTACTTTTCTGGAAGTCTGTAGTTTACGATATATTGATATGTTTAGATATGGCGAGTCCCAGTATTGTCGGGTAAAACTATTTCTGCGCCTCGCCTTAAAAAAAAAAATAATAAACTTTAAAATTGTTCTCAACGCGTGTAGAAAATATACCGATGCTATGACACTACTTGCACTAGCGCATTTTCCACTGATTTTGAGTGTATATCGGTGTGTTAGTGTGTGTGGGCGTGTTTGCTTGTATTGATGAAGCCATAAAAATTATGTGTGACGCAGTTAATACATACAACGAATGTAAGATTCGAATCAGTTGCCTTTTGTTTTTTTGTTTTGTTTTTTTTTTTGGTCGTATCTTGCAACCGCATACACGTATAGATACTTACCTATAAAATTAAGAAAAGAAAAATAGGTTACACGACTTGGCACCTTTAGTGTTGAATTTGGAGCACCTTTACGGGTGCTTCTTTGCATCTTTCAGTTCAGAAAGGTGCAAATTTGCACCTTTATAGTGCCTCCATTGTGACACTGGTAAAGGTGCAAAGTTGAGTCTGGTTTTCTTATGTATACACTCCCTGTCTCGTTTTACATGAAAAGTAAAATGAAAATGTGATAATCGCAAATCACCCATTTTGTCGTATCTGTTGTAATCGACTATTTATAGAGGACTGATGGAGAATCATTGTTCGTGCGATTACATGTATGTGTCGTGTTTATTGCTCAAATTAATAGATAGTGTCGTTGAAACATTGCGTCTTCATTGAGTCCATTTAGAAATGAATCGCCATGTCTCTTTTTATTTTTTTTTTAAATTTCACCCCGCGTATCAATTCACTATACAAACTTGTTTTTAATAGTTATCATTTCTATATGTGGAACTTGCTTATTGAGGCATGTTGAATGTGTATATCATGACGGAAGCACCTTGTGTTTATTGATTCAAATAAAACCACTATAAATTTTATTTGATCCGAATTTTCATATGATTCACGGACATCATATTGAATTTATACAGGACATAAGTATCAGCTTCCCGAAGCCGAATGATACAGTTACGAATAAATTTACTTATATTCAAAACATTTCTTTGCGATTAAGTTACATTGAGTGCTATGTATACCGCGCGGTAATCGCTGAGTTGCAAGATGTGCTATAATAGGTTTCCTGCATGGGTCAAGTGAAGATGACTGCCATCTCACAGCTGGTATTAATGGTTATCCCCATCAAGCTGTTTGCAAGGTCCACGAGTTTTCCTTGAAGGTAGGCCTATAATGCTGCTCCTTTTATACTTTCGGGTTTTACCTGTAATTATAGATTGCGGCTTATAGTTTCGTCTTCTTGAAATTCATCGATGACAGCCTATAAGTCAAGCGTATTAAATCAATAGAGAGCATAAACCACAGAAATACTGTCATTCTGCGGATCGTTGGCTTTATCAACAGCTTCGGCTTTAGTTTTTGTTCGTTTACAAAGTTGTAACGTTAAATCATTGATCAAACACCACTACGCCTCTACGGGTTTCTCTTATACAGTGTGATTAAGAGTGCGAATATCTTTTCTTTCACTGCTGGTTGCCAATTTTTCAAGCGTTGCATCACCTTTCTTTCCTCGTTGCGACGCGAAGAGCCTTCAAATTCAAATTCAAATGATTTCATTTATAGGGCCTACATAATTATAAAGTAGTACAAAGTAATATGATATAAAGAGAAGTTTTTATTTTGTGAAACCTTAAGTATGGAAGTAGTAGTCTGCTCGTGAGCGAAGCTTGAGCAGGAAAACAAAAAGAAATGTTGGTCATTATTTTACTATTATAGAAGTATACAAGTTGGTCTTATGAATAATGTCATAGAAAACAGACACAAAACACAAACAAACACGAAACAATCAATCAATTACATTAACATTGTTCATTGTGTACAGAATAGGCCTAGTGGTGCGAGAATTGGCGGGAATACTAAAACAGTCATAGTTTAGCAAATATCACATAATATATTAACAAGTAAATCAATCATGAATTATGATGACAATAATCAACAAACCGGAAGTGAAACTCCATTGTATGTACGACTTGACCTTCAAGATGAGATATATATTAATTAGTATCTTTATTCTATGTATTTTTCCTGATGAATTCAGGTGAAACATAATAGTTATTCGATTAACATGAAGCCACGGTTTAATCTATATGGGGTAAGCGCCTAAAAAAGGTATAAAGTCCATAATCAGATGGAGCACGGATACAATAAATCTTTACTGTAATACCGTACGTGTTGCATAATAAGGACAATTCTTGAAAAGTTATAATATAAAAGTATACCTCATATTTTCTTCGCCGTTGTTGTTTTATTTATCTATTTTTTTTTTTTTTTTTTTTTTTTTTTGTAGCAGGTTACTCTCAAATATTCAAATTGACAAGGTCCCGGCGGAGTTGACACGTTTTGCCATAAGGTACTTGGTGTCATGTACTCTTAGTTATAATTAATTACCTTGCACTTAGATATCCACATAATCTACTTTTTATCTAAATTCATAACTCCCCGTCAAATATTTCCTTCTCAGCAAATTATCTCATCGAGCATGCATAATGTGCCTATATATAGTTCGGAATAGTTGACAGAGAATGTGTGTTGATTTCATTATGAATTTTCTTCTTCTTTCAGTGAAGTCAGTTCACAGGGTCGGATCCAGGAATTCCGTTAAGGGGAGGC
Organism: Diadema antillarum; assembly: GCF_040938485.1. Taxonomy (NCBI): domain Eukaryota; kingdom Metazoa; phylum Echinodermata; class Echinoidea; order Diadematoida; family Diadematidae; genus Diadema; species Diadema antillarum. Next base: position 1,222,780 of record NW_027271096.1, read on the forward strand.
GCCTTTACAAAAGGGGATGAGGGCACACGCCCCCCCCCCCTTTTTTTTTTTTCTTCTTCTTTTTTTTTTTGGCGGGCGGCCGGTGCGCCCCCTCTGGATCCGCCACTGGTTCATTTTGCAAGCGGAATCAAAGGGAGAGTTGTGAATTACAGTATGGAGTGATGACATCGCATATTTGTTTGTCTGATTATATCGAAACTTTTTGTTCCGAGGAATGCTTTATCTTAAAGGCATAATTTATCATTTGCAGATGAAACAAAAACTTAGTATTAGTGCTTTAAAATAGTTCTAAAATGTGAGTTAGGGATAGAAACAACCACTGTAAAATTTTAAATCGGTAAAATCGATGTTACGTATAGTTAAATATACACACTTCAAAAACATCGGTGTTAGATTTAACACCATATATGGGTGTTAAAACATTCACACCACTTCATGGTGTTAATTTGACACCATATAGCTGGTGGTATTTTCATTGACACTGCGCTGGTGTTAATTCAACAATGACACCGCTTGGTGTTGATTTGATATTGCTGGTGTTAATATCAATGGTATAACACCCCCGTTCAGCTTCAAGAGACCACATCAACTGGTGTTACTGTGGTGTAAATGTGTTCACACCATTTTTTTTTCTTTTTTTTTTAAACAAGTACTTTGGGAAGGCCTATCGGAAAATTCTTGATCGTTTTGTTGAAGTTCAAAATCAGCAAGCAGAACAATAACTAAGAAACTATTCAAAAGAAAATTTATAATTTGAAGCGGGACACCCGGAGGTGTTAATCGAACACCGCAAATGAGCACCGGAAATTTAACAACAGCTCGGTGTTTCATATTTACCATCGAACTTTTTGCAGTGCAAAGTGTGAACTGTGAACAATAACTAGTTGTGATAAAAATGTTTCAAGACTAAAACGTCTACAGTTACGGTTTATTGAGAAAAATACAGATCCTTATCCTTATATCTCCTTATATTTAGGCTTTATCGCAAAAAAAAAAAAAAAATTATATGATAGGATGTCTTGTGGTACAACAGACCTATACACATATGCATTAAATGTACGTCATATCTTGATATTTTTCTTAAATCACTGTTCCCAAAGGTAAACAGGAGGTACCCTTGTTATTAAAAAAATTAAAAAAAAAATCTCCTTTCATTATAGTATGAGTGCCAACCGTCGACTTATCATGGAGTGAAACGTTATTATTTACAATAACTTGCAATCATACCGCTGCTTCTGACTACACAGGACGTTTCAATGTATCATAGTCAATGTACGTCTTCATACAAGTCCATTTTAAGGGAATGAAAGTAAACAATAACCTCGGGATCACGAAAAGAAATGGCGTGACGGGTGTGAATGTGCAAATGATAACGCCTTTATATAGTAACGACGACGAGGATGATGATGCATGATGATGATGATGATGATCAGGGCCGGCGCAGCCGTGGGGGCCGTGGGGGCTCGGGCCCCCACACTTTTTGTGCACCATACAAAGGAATACATAAGGTGTCATCACTTTGGGCCCCCACACATTTTTCAACCCGGAAGTACGTAAGTGGCACTAAAATAGAAATAGACAGAGATCTTGAAGTATGGCGGCGGAAAGGTTATGTGTTTTCTCTGAAGACCTTTATTGATAACACCCGGAAATGGGAGGGGAGAGAATGAGCTGAGGACCTTTTTTTTTTTTTTTTTTTTTTTTTTTTGCTTGTCAGCTGAAGAAACCCTGAAGTGGACGGGGAGAGATGAGCAGAGATGTAGAGCTAAGGACCTTTTTTTGTTGTTGTTGTTTCGTGTTTTTTTTTTCTTTTGTTTTTTTTCCTTTTGCTTCTCAGATGAAGAAACCCGGAAGTGGACGTGGAGAGATGAGCTGAGGACCTAGCTCATGAAACCCGGAAGTGGGCCCCCACACTTTTGAAAACACCGCGCCGGCCCTGATGATATAGTAATAACAATGATAATACTCGGTACCGGTAATACGAAGATTAGCTAATTACAATAATGATGTTAACAGTAGTTTGATGCGGATGATACAACTGATTTCAACTCTATCATCCATCTTTCTGTGAATTTTCCGCGTGCACAATAATGTATTGACTGTCAGAGGCGCCATAACTTTCGAATAGCAGCGCGCAGAGAGCGCCAGCGCAGCTGGGGACGTAGGCAAATAATTGATCTGTACATCCAATCCGACCGACGACGTCCGCAGGATTTCTTTTACATCAGCTACATATACTGTATATGTTTTGGTTTTACAGTAACGAGGAGGTAGAATCACACACATGATATGACGAGATATATGGTCCAACGATCGCATTTGTTGTCAACAATTATAAAACTAGACTGTGCAATCGCATGCACTTGCTTTCTGTTTCCACTTTTAAAACTAGGCAAGTTGTCGGGTCTACTGTGAGTTTGATCAGCTGGTAAACACTACAACTACAAGACGCTCCCTATCGCCAAAGCTACTGTACAAAGTTCTGCTGAGCCTGAGCTGGTGCAATCGAGATAGAAAGACTTCTCTCAAAGCCAGCAGGTCGATTTAGTCAGAGAACTCGGAGCGTCTTTGGGTGGTGAGATCGGACTCTTAAACGTATTGTAAATGTTGTGCTTGATTTTGCTACCTGGATATGACGTCCAATAAGACAACAATAATGTGTAGTTAGCGATGATTATGGCCGATTAGTTAAATAGTATACGGTATGAAGATAATCGGCGCGAGGAGAGAAGATCGAAATGATCGCATCATTTTTGCAGCATACCCAGCTAGCCAGCGCATCGCTTCGCGTCGCCCCCTCCGCATCCCGCAGCCCTTGGCCACAATTCAACGCAGCCGCGCGTTGTCATGTCGTGAGCGAGCGGTGCCATGGACATGAACATGGCCATGGACATGGCAGGGATTTGTAGACCCGTTGAATGCAGGTATTATGAATGGCAATACAGAAACGGTCATAAGAAACATGTATTTCATTGTGCGTTCAATCATGTGGAAGAAATATTTTGTTGTTGTTTTCTTTCTGGAGATATAGTAATAAAATGCTGATAATCTGACATTAAAAGACAACACATGATTACTAATTATGTGACTGACCATGTAGCAAGATGCTCGCACAGTTTGTAAATTTGCTCTGTCCATTCTATTTCCTACTCCTAGACCAATAAATCTATTTCTTGGTCATTGGTGTCTTTTTAAATGTATGGTCAGTGATATGGGCGTGTTACACATGCTCATCATAGCTGATAATAATTCATTTGACGAGTGACTGTAGTCTATTTCATAGCTACTAGTACATGGTAGGTTTATGCAAGCATGATTTAAGTTTTAGTCTTTGCTAGTGTTTCTTTGCAAAAAATAATGTGAAAATACTAGATTGAAAGTGACTGCTGTGGGAAACTGGACTTTTATTGTAAGATTTTAATAAACTCTATGTACCCCCCATTGGGGGTACGTATGAGAGTCTCAACAAATACATAATGAATAAGTGTATGAAAATGAACATATTTACAATAATGAATAAGTGTATGAAGATGAACATATTTACAATAATGAATATGTGTATCAAATGGAACATATTAAAATGTTTGCTTTGTGAATTCATTAATTCTAATTACACTCAGCATTGCAAGAGAATAACAGTGTGTGAAATAATCATCAAAATTTCACTGGTAATGGGATGGACTGACCGGAGAGCTTGACTGTCTATTGAGGTATAGGGCCTACACTGATCCTGTTGCTCAAATAGAGTAGCTGATCTGAAAATAATTTCATATGTTGTCTGTGCATTGAATGAAGGAGTAGGGACAATGTAGTAGGGACAATGTGCAAGAGACCCTGTCACTTTTGAAGCAGTTGATCTTTAGCTTGATTCAACCATCCCATCTGAGGGTTATGCATCCTTTTATAATTTTTTTTTTTCATATTTTGCCGGGCAGAACATTGAAGCATCGAATCTGATTTTAGTTTAAAAAATGAATGACGAGTCTGCCAGCTTCTTGGCATGTCTGATTTGATTTTATTAGTCTTTTCTGCAATGCCTGTGATGACATTGAAAGGTTGGTTTGGGGAAAAAAGATGGGAAATCAAAGATGATTTCCTACTTTGAATTTCTTCTGTAGATTTTATTTTCAGTTGACACTGGTCAGAGTCTATAGCAGCCACATGATGAACAGATTTATCTATTACAAAAGTGTAAGTCTAGAAATGACCTAATGGTCCTCAAGGTGTTTTCATTCCAGTTCTGTCAACAGAAATTGACCGAACAAAGCTGATTGGCTGCTGTCATAGTAACAATTTACTATGGCAGCAGCCAATCAGCATTGCCTTCTGTGCCTTGTAAACTGTCATTATTGCAAACCTGCTTCATGGAATGGACTCCAGAAGGTAATTATTGTCCTAATTCTTTAATGGGTTTCATACATGTACAGTGATCTTCCAAACATTAAACTGAAGATGGTGTATTTTCTGAACCCTTTGCTACTTATGCCCTGATTTTTATTGATCAACTGGATTGCTTTCTTGGCCTATTGGAAAGAGCTGTCAATTTATAACTGCCAATGAATAGAGGTTTCCTAATCTCCCTAATCCTAATCTCCCTAATCCCTATTGTGTCACCATAGCCTTCCTTTTGGATTGATAGGCATGAGCTGTACACATGTATTCACACCCAGGAGTTGTTGTTTGCATTGGGATGCAAAAATCAATTCTATTTGCTCCCATTCCCACATGGGATAAAAAGACATTAATGTTTTCTTTCATTTACCATTCACGCATGTCGCCTATCAAAGGCAAATTATTGTGAGAGATTAAAACAAAAATAATAATCAGAACCCATTTTTGCATTGTGATGCATTTTGTGAGAGGTTTGCAATTTTATGTGTGTGCCTGTGTCCACACACAAGAATTGACAGTTTTCACATTGTGTTTCTTTTAGAAATTGGTTTGCAAGCACATAATTTTTTGTTGTTGTTTTAGTGTGAGTGCAGTTTCCATGATACCTGAGTGGGCTGTCCAACTTACAAAGTTTGGACAAGTAGATCCAGTTTTGGGGGATTAACTAAAAGCTAATTAATGAGAAAGCTTAGCAAGTTATAGCTAAACAGCAAGGTGCACAAATGGTTAAGAATGACATGATATGCTGACATCAAAAGATGTTGCAACAGTTTCAAATTTGCAAGATTATTCTACTCTCCTCCACTTCTCCCTATTAACTGGTAAACCCAGAAATTCAGCTTTGTGCATATAGGAGCAAGTGTCAAATATTAGCTTGTAACATTTTTCTTCTCTATATTTATTAGCTAGGTCTTTGAGACCTAAACTATTGTGGCATGTTCATCTTGGAAGTGGGCTATAGGACCCCTACGTACAGAGCTGCTAGCCAGTCACACACATGTGCACCAATACAGAAGGCCTGTACAGTGCATGTGGAAGCTGCATCATGATGCAATGCAAATCTTGTTGCAAATGAGCAACAACAACAACAAAAGATGCTTCCTGGTAGGATGTAGTGTTGGATTGTAAACAGAGGTAGAGGTAAATAAACCACAATATTTGATGGATTTAACATGTGTTCATGACAGTGCATCACTTCAGTTTATAGCCATTCTCTTTTTTTTTTTTAAATGCCAGATAGAGTTTGCAAGTTCATGCAGACTAGCCCTGTTGGTGCCATTAGCGCAGTGTCCATGCCCAATGTTAATGGCATTTTGAGATGATGGTCCTGGGGGGTTAAGCAAATGAGGTATATAATGATGTCATCAACGTGATAGGAGCTATGATGTTTCACACTGTAGTTAGTTAATGAAAGCTATTTCATGACAAAATGAAACAAAGCTTTTCTAACATCAGGGATATAATGATGTAAGTGAAATCACTGCTAAAGCTTTTTCATTAGAAATAGAGCCATCTGATCGAGAATTTGAATAGTCTGAGTGAAATAACCAATGTCAAGTAGCCCACACCACAATTGAGCAGAGTCGCGGTACTTGGTCAGAGTAGTGGTTGCAAAATTTGAAAACTAATACAATGAAGCATAGACAACTGACCGATTCTCTTGCAATCTCTCCAGGATCAGTAGATTTCATGCATCCTACAGTCTTACATGTACCTTGAAAGCACTGCCCAAATCCAGTTCCACAATTACGCTCTGAACATTAATCCGTCTCTGACGGAAGTGTATATCCTGTAACTCTTTCTCAGCTGATCAGGTGACATGAAACATACCAAACCAGAAGTCAGTGAGTTCCACTGCTAAATCATGTCCAGTATTGAAATCATGCAAGGCTGTTTTTATGTTTCAGTGTTAGCAAGTATACATGTAATTTCCAAGGACCAGTGTAATAATGATAAGGTCTTATTTATCCAGGGTAGTCTCTTCATTGTTGCCACTGTCTACCAGTGGGCCCTGCCATTAATTTGTAAATACACAGTAAATTGCAACCCCTTGCACCTCCGCAAAGAGGCAATAAAATTTTGTTACGATTTTTGCCCCCTCCTCTGATAACTTGATATCAAGATTACTGTGTTATAAACAAACATAATGTACAAGGAATGAAACCTTTGTGCATCGTGTACTGTATAGTAATCGTGCAAGCTCAGGAACAGTTGAGTTTGTGTTATATAATACGATAATGAAAGCTATTAAAGCCAGCATGGTATGTTTACCATGCTTTGTGATGATAGTAGATAGTATGCATTGTATTCAATTATTATTCTGCCAACAGCTTTTAATTGCGATGCAAATGAGAGACATTTAGAAACTCTGGAGAGGCACAAAATGTACATTGATATACAATTTATCTTAAGCCCTCTAGTTTTGTCAATGCTAGGGATATTTATTTGTGTGTGTGTGTGTGTGTGTGTGTGTGTGTGTGTGTGTGTGTGTGTGTGTTTAAGCCTAATCTTGTACAGCAGACCTCTTCAAGATCATCATGGTTTTATTATTATTATTATTATTATTATTATTATTATTATTATTATTATTATTATTATTATCATTATTGATATTATTATTATCATTATCATTCTAATTTATCAATTAATTAATTTATTTATTCATTCATTTCTTTATTTACTTGGCATTTCAACATAGATACAAACAGAAAATCATATTACATGATATGAATATTGTGGTGATTCTAGGTGCATACCACTGGTTGTCAGGGGAGGGAAAGGCAAACTTAATCACCAAGGCTCGAGGCCTTCCTCCCCAACCAATGCATGCACCCGGAATCAGCTGTATCAATGCAAAACAATTACAACAATTTCAAATAATACAGTATTACACAAAAGAAATATTCACTTCAAATACAAATAATAAAACTAGAACTATCATTGAATGTGATTAATGCCCCACCTAAACCTGAGGGTATCTCATTCAACAAAACTTAGTATCTAATATGTTTGAACCCCCTTTTTTTCTGTAGATATGCTTTTAAAGGCGTATCATGTGACTCTTTTATTTTGGAGCTAGTTCTGTCTCTTCCTTCTAAACTCTGTTTGCTTTTGGGTCTGTGTGAAGTTTGAGATCTGTGCTTTTGTAGAGTTCTGACAAACAGACATGACATTTAGAAATCAGCATTCCCCTTTTTATAAATCTCGTCAAAAAAATTCATTATTCTATGCATGTGATCATCACCAATAAACAAATCAAGTTTGTCTTCAGTCTTGGATGTCGTTATATGGTATTCGTGCATGACACATATTGTACATCTATGGACAAGTTTTTCAGTGAGTACCATGATTTTTGTTGTCTGTGCACACCTAGAGCTATGCAGACAGTCGTCAGTGTCAGGGGGACAATGCAAATATTGAGTTCAAAGCTCAAGTTCAACTTTATTCAATTCTGTGATACAATACAGCTATCCCTTTTCATGTCTCTACCTCCTACAATGCACAAAATGAGCCAAACACAGAGTTTCCGTGGATACAAATCAAGTGTAAAGAGATTTTTTATCTCTGTGCCCCTGATAGCTGATGGCAGTATCGGAGCATTTGGCTTACTGGTAGCTATTATGTAGGGCTGCCAACTAGGTTTAGTTTTTGCAATACATTTGTACCTCTGAATGTTGGAGAGGATGATTTGAATTTTGAGAAAAGAAGTTGTATTTGATTTAGAAAAGTTTTTTATGTAACTCGATGTAGCTTGCTCAGTATGTGCAATATTCCAATCTTTCAACCAAAGTATGATTTTTAAGTTTTGCTTTCAATATGTATGATCTACTAGTATATAATTTTGTTTTTATTGTTGTTATTATTATTATTATTATTATTATTACATGTATTATTATTATTATTGTTGTTGTTGTTGTTGTTGTTTTTGTTGTTGTTGTTGTTGTTGTTGTTGTTATTATTATTATTATTATTATTATTATTTGAATTATCATCATTATTATATTATTCCATACTCATTTTTATTTCTTTTTACTTAGAATCAGTATGCCTATGATCTGCAGAGGTTGGCAGATATTGGCAGTGATGTTAAAAAATAAAAGCAGTTTACTGCAAGGAACTAAGTTCCAAATTATACATGGATTTTAGTATTTAAAAAGAAAACAGAAAAAAAACCTCACAAAGTTGTTTGGACATGCAGAGGCCAGGTAGTGTTGGGGAAACATGAGTGGTCTGGTTGAATCACTCTTCTACAAATATATCACACGCACAAAACATATCCATATTCAAACCATTATATAAAACTGATGAACTACACCAAGTCCCAGTGAATGCCATATATGGTATATGATAGACAATGACAAAAAAAAAGTGATCTTCATGATCAGCAAGTAAAGAATTGTTAGTTTAAGTGGATTTTGGGTTGTTTTTCTAATGTTTCCAGAGTATACTCTATGGGTACTTTAAGTTTCAAAAAAACAAGTGCAAGAAGAATGCTGGTTATACCCCCGCCAAACGAAGTTTGAAGGGGGTATATAGGAATCAGCGGACGGTCGGTCGGGCGGTCGGTCGGGCGGTCGGGCGGTCGGTCCGTTGCAAATCTTGCGTCGCGAACTACTTCCTCAGTTTTCAACCGATTCCCATAAAACTTGGCACAGATGTGTGCCTTGGGTTGTAGATGTGCAAGACGTATTTTTTGACAGTACCCAAAAGTACGTTGCCATGGTAACGGCATATTATGGGCAAAAATGGGTACAAATCTTGCGTCGCGAACTCCTCCCACAGTTTTTGATCAATTTTTATGAAATTAGGTACAGATGTTCATCTGAATATGTTGATGTGCAAGACACATATTTCCGCAGTGGCAAAAAGTGCGTTGCCATGGTAACGGCATGTTATTGGTAAAATATAGGGCAAAATGCTCCATGGCAAAACTGCTTCATCAGTGTTCTTCCAATTCTCATGGAATTCATATTGAATGTTTGTCTTAGGATATAGGTCAGCATGACACATTTCTTGACAGTGACAAAAAGTATGTTGCCATGGTAACAGCTCACATATTATGAGCCAAAATGATGGAAAATTTTGTGTTGCAAACTACTTCGTCAGTTTTTGCCCAATTTCCATGAAATTTGGTACAGATGTGTGCCTTTGGTTGTAGATGTGCAAGACGCATTTTTCGACAGTACCCGAAAGTACGTTGCCATGGTAACGGCATATTAATGGCAGAAGATCAAGGAAAGATCTTGCGGATTTAACTACTTCCTCAGTTTTTTGACCAAAGCTTATGAAATGTTGTTTGGCGGGGGTATAACCAGTCGCTGTAGCGACATTTCTAGTTTAAAATACTAGTATCTGATTAATCTGGGGGAGGCATCTATGTCAAGCAAAAACATCAAAGTATAGAAGTAGGAATCCAGGAAAAGCAAGTTCAATTGAAAGAGGTTGCACACTGATAACTATCCGGCTCCACATACTGCGTACAGTGTATGCCCTTTGTCTCTTTGGTAGTGCAGAAAATGCCGTAGCATCCATTGTCCCTGTCAGAGAAAAGATGAAGATATATAACCCCTTCCCCCCCCCCCCCAAAAAAAAAAAAAAAAAAGAGAGAAAAAAAAAGAATAATGAATGAATAAATGAATAAATAAATAGATAAAAGGAAATAAAAAATAAATTGATAAATTTAAAAAAAAAGAGAAAAAGCAAGATTTAAAAAAAAAGAAAGCATAATTATGTTACCTTTCCTGAAATTAGTTTATGGTAGCATGTGACGTTTTCACCTTTGTAATGCTAACAGTTGTGTAACAGACGCATTTTCTTCCCAGGGTTTTATATACCAAGCTTATGTAACCCTTTAGAGCCAAAGTTTTGCGTCTTTGAATCCATACCTTAAATAACCTCTGCCCGCAAGGTCTTTTTCTTGAAGGGAGTTTCCGGAAACATGACACAAAAGTGAAGAAGTGACCCCCTGTGGTCATTTAATCCTTTGGCCAGATGTTTTCTCCCCTTTTCTGGTGTACTTACATGCTTTCTTTGATTGTTTGCGACATGAGGAATCAAAGAATGTCCAGTCCACTTGTGGTATGCGGTTAGGGACCATAATAACACATCTTGACCGTTTCAATGATTTCGGAAACCATTATCAGGTCGACTGGGTCATTAGGTAGCATTGTTGTTTTATACATTCACAAATTACATGGTGTAATTCCATTGAAATTTGTGCTCTTTGTATTTACTTTTGCTGCAAAACCCATTGTTACATGCTCTTCTTTGGAGGTGAGAAACTGCTTGTTTAGCAAAAAAAAAACCACACACACAGCAACAACAACAACAATAAAAGAAAAAAAAAAAACACAATCAAACTGTGTGGCACATTGTAGACATCATATGTTTTTCCCCAGGTCATTAGGTTACATTGAGATAATTGAATAGGTAAAAGACATTATTTAATCTCGCATCACCTACAGGAGACCAACCAAAGCTCACCTGAAGAACCCCTTCTTGTGTGGGTCTGCCTTTACCCTAAGGGATGTCCAAAGCATTAAATATATTTCTAAGTTGTCCATCCATCTATCTATTTCAGATATCTTTACCACAATATGACAGATATTTTCAGCAGACGGAATTGGTACCTTGGCCAGGTATGCTGCATACAGTAGGTGTAAATGCCCTGATTAGACTCTGGACAAAAGCAAATATTTTGTCAAAAATAGTATTTCATTTAGTTATAATTTCAGCTTGAAATATTCAATGGAAATATGAGGGAGAGTAGAAATAGATATATTCAGTTATTTACAGGTATGACTTAATAGTAATGAAATTCAAAGGTCAAAAATAAAATTCACTCTGCTTTTGCTCAAGAGTGTGAAAAGATTTGTGTAGTTTGTGTAGCAGTTGTGTTAAAATACATAGCAAATTGCGATGCAATACCAGAAAAACTATTCCCTGTGTTAGAAGTCTTGCTAGGCCAAAATAAGGTGTAATTTCTGAACCCTTGCCAGAGGGCACTGCCCTTAGAATCTCCACTATTTTATCTAGGTTTTATATAAGGGTACCTACTACCCTGTACTCACACCCTTGTCCTTGAGTCTCCCTTGAAATATACATGTAGGTGCTTATCCGTGCTGTTGATGTTGTTTCTATTTTCTTTTGGAGTTAGAGTTAGTGCACCTTGTGTCACGGCTTCTACAGAAATATGTCAAACAAGATTTCAAGAATAATTTCGGTGTAGATGGCTTGTCAGTTTGTGAACTTCATCCCTTTTTGTGTGTGCATGGTGAAGAAGTCTAAAAAGTGAAAAAAGTACTTTATGACCTGATGCAGAATGATGCGCCAGGAAAATACATGTGGAAGTGTCCAATTTGGTGATGTATAAATATTCAATAATTTGTGTGACCTTCTTAATAGACTTTTATTAATGCAATCAAATCTGTGGGTGTGGGTATCTGAAATGTTTAATGATGAGCTACGGTATTCCTAAAGCCTGCTTCCCTTGATGTGGGTTCAATGTGTGATGTATGTTTTGCTTGCATGAAGTCACAACTGGGTTGGGCCAACTGTGGGTACACCCACTAGCTGTCAAAGTACATGGTGTACATATCTGCCACAAATAAACTCAAGAAGAAAAGTATGAATGAATTTTAAAGATGATTAAATGAGATAAACTGATCTAAAGTCACATTGATAGAGCGCACACCATCAGCCAAAGCTAATCGAATATTAATAGTCTGATGCCCTACTCCTCCCTTCAACATTTTGTCTGATCCTGCATTGTTGTTTTTCTTATGATTATTTTGCATCAGTTTGATTGCCGTGGAGATAAAGATACTGAAACATCTTAAATGTTGATTTTCATGCGCACCTGTATTGAAACAATTCCACTACACAGGGGCGGATCCAGGAATTCTGTAACGGGGAGGCGCCTTTACAAAATTAATGGGGGCACACACGCCCCCCCCCCCATTTTTTCTTTTTGTTTCTTTTGTTTTAACAAAAAATAAAGAGGGGGCACGCGCCCGGTGCACCCCACTTTGGATCTGCCACTGCTACATATATGTGAATATATGGTTGGGACCTGGTATCAAATGCAGTTTGTATTTCAGTGTTAGAACCTGTGACAGGTCATTGTCCTGTGAAGCGTTCTGACTTTTCCAGCTGTGAGTTTGGCACCAAGTAAGGAAGACATGAATAGGTTATTCACATCCAATCTCTGCTCAGTACCCCTGGACAAGGACGATACAGTTTATCTCCGGTAATTATTGTTGTGATTAGGTGCCCCAGAGCTCAATGATGCGACTTGAAAGGCAATTCCATGAAATTTCAACAGCTCACGATTTCTGTGCTGGGTTCTTGGAAAATGAAATGGCCTCATTAGATGAAGAGGTCATAGTGCAAAGCTTCCACATTCATGAATGCACAGACTCTTTCCTAATTACTACACCTACATTGCTCATGGGCCAGAAGTATGCCAAATAAGACAAGACAGCCAATATGGACGTTGAATAGTATTAGTAGCACAACATGTTGAAAAATATTTAGTTTTAGTCACCTTTAGGCTTGAACAATGATCCTGAATGATGGCCATTCGTTAAGCTACATAATGGCATAGCATAGGACAAAATCTATCTTGATGTAGAATTTTTAGAGCCTAATTTGTTTGTTTAGTGTTAGTTTCTGTGTTTATTTTGTTTTGTTTGCTTTTTGTCATAGTTTTATGTATTTGATGTGGGACAAGGTACCACTTGCCCAGTACCAGTTTACCCCTCTCTGAAGCAGCCACTGGCAGGCCAACAGGTACCCCCAGGGTATGGGGCAGGACTGGGTAAGGTGAAGGACGGTGGGGTAATTAATTGCCACTCCAAGGGCTCCTCACCGTGAAGGCAGCCTCATTGAGCACGACGTGTATGGGAGTAGGAAGTCACGTAGTAAGGCCCCGCGCAGGCGCGAAGCGTGGTCCCAGGGAAGCGCTGCACTTCACTGCCGGTGGGGCATGCCATGAACGACAACTAAAAAGACTTGCAGAAAAAGAAAAGGAAAAGGGGGGGTTGAGGGGTATTGGATTGCAAGAACTGTGGGAGTAGAGTAACACATTGGATTTGTCGGAACCAAAACATTGGTCGCAAGAGTTGTTTTGGGTGCGTGTGCGTGTCTCCCTCGCTTTGTGTTTGTGCCTTTGCCTGATTGTGTCTGCAAGGCCATGATTATCAAGGGAAGCAGAGTTAAGGATGCCTCCTATTTAATATATGTGAGGCTACTTTTTGACTGGTGGATCAGTCAGTGATAGGGGAAGGAACATGCTGTTCACTGCTGCTTTCCAAGGCATACATATCTATCCAGAAGTACAAAGAAGAAGAGATAATTTTTTGAGTGCATGGGAGCAACTGACTTTGGAAAACTAGACGCACTCATCTTTTCGAATTGGTGAGTAAGAATGTAATCAACGTAAAAATCTTAGCCTAGAATACAACTGATATAGTGTTCTTTTATCTGTTAAACAGTAGCCATGGTATTGTCATGTTATATGCTAATCATTGGAAGTATTTCATTCTGTTTACTGTGAACCCCAATGTAAAAGGTGCACCTGAACTTTGGACATAGGGGGAAATAAAGCAAAACACACAGACACAAGTACTTGCATTTGTGCACCCCAACTTCCAATATTTTTTTAAAGGACAAGTTCACCTTCATAGACATGTGGGTTGAGAGAATGCAGCAATATTAGTAGAACACATCAGTGAGAGTTTGAGGAAAATCGGGCAATCCGTTCAAAAGTTATGAATTTTTGAAGTTTCTGCTCGGTCACGGCTGGATGAAAAGACTATGTAAGCTTGTGATGTCACATGAGTACAACGATATAAAGAAAGAATAAAGAAAATTCAACATAATTCCATTTTTCTCGCATAATAAAAGAACACTTGACTTCTCTCTTTCAGAAGGCAGGGGGAATAATATTACCCTTAACATACGTCGGTAGCAAGTCGAAGAAATGTGCACTTTATTCAAAAAGTAAAGTTTTGTGAAATTTTCTTTTTATTTTCCTTATACAGTTGTACGCATGTGACATCATACACTGTAGTAGTCTTCTCATCCAGCAGTGACTTCGCAAATACTTAAAATATTCATAACTTTTGAATGGATTGTCCGATTTTCCTCAAACTTTCACTGATGTGTTCTACTAATATTGCTGCATTCTCTCAATCCTAATGTATATTAAGGTGGACTTGTCCTTTAAGGACAAAAAGGTGTGCCTTAAGCATGAGTGTTTACAATTAGTTACATTTTTTATTTGCCAGGAGACACAGATGCATACAGTTCCCCACTCTATAGATTTTGTTCTTTCTTCTCTAAGATATCATTAGTTATTGACTCTTTTGTTATAGCTTAGACCTTTGAATAGTAGTTGGTTTGGATATATTTCATTGTGTTTCAGTGATCACTTTGTTGTCATCTAAAACTTGTTTTCGTGATGGGTTTCTGACCCTCATTACAAAACCCGACAAAGGTTTGCCAATCTTGCTTTCGAAGCACAGACCTTGTCTATGACAATATTGAGACCTGCAGCACCTGTTCCCTCCGTCTGCGATATTTTTTTCTTTTTTGTATTTCAATATGTGATGAGGTCACCTTGCTTTGAAATTCCAAGAAAGCAGTAATGATTCCAAGAACATATGGAAAACAACAATTCTCATTTGCCTTGTAATGTTCCCATGATTCAAAAGCCAGTAAATCTCCCATTCCCTTTGACTCATTGTGAAGCCGACTCACATTACGTCGTTTACTACTCACTAATGACAGAGCAGATAGACTCCAGGTCTTCAGTGTACCAGTCAATGTGAAATGGAACATTGCATTCTTGATGTGGCATAAAATGTTCATGGACGGTTAAAGAACGTCTTTACACCTGCTTTTATTCATAATTTATCAAGGCACTTTGGCTGGTGATGTTGAAAGTTAATGAATATGTTTGCTATCATGTCATATGAATACTCATCTAGAAAGTTTGATAGTAACTTCTTCTGAAACATGGTATCAGTAAATCAAAACACATCAATGTCAAATCTTTAACAAAGCTGACTGTGAGACTAGTAGCGAGAAATGAGAATGCAAACTTTTTTTTTTTTTTTTGCATCTGGTACTCATGGCAATGCAAAGAAAAGAAGAAAAGAGGTTGAAACGAGTACGTCATTATATACAAAGAAACATTTTGTTTTGTTTTTCAGTTTCCTGTAGCTGATAATACATTGTACATGTTGTAGATGACCACTTTACATGGTCGTAACATAATGTGACCGTAATTCATTTTCATATCATGATATTCTACACAACAGATAATATTTCACATCCTAATGTGACAGGGGCACATCTTAGCACTTTCTTTACTTCCATCTCAAAATATAACTTTTATTGCTTGTAACAGATATGTTGCTGGTGGTATAAATGAACGTGTGGAACATTTTGGGAGAGATGTAAGGGAGCTACAAGGAATGCTTTCATACTTGACTGCTACATCTGTTGGTAGTCGAAGTTCAAATTCTACACGTCTGATGTCGTTTGGAAACATGTAGTGTTGTCTGTTCAAAAATTTGTTTAATAAGGGGGAGGCTGTCAATAAGGACACTTCTGAGACTCTCATCCAGTCAAAATGTAAAGAAGTCATTTTTTCTGATCTTTTTGATTATGAAGGAAAGAACCTGCTCTGACTATTTTCACATTTGTACGTGACTGGTTATTTAAAAGTTATGAGGTGTTTATTTATGTAGATCCCCAGCAGGTATTGACATGACATATATATGACATAAATGTTGTGGCTACCTAGTTAAGATATAGTTCCTTTACTTGTGGAGATTTTACATATGTAGGAAGACGCAAGTCTCTTACACAATGAAATCAGTGCCACCTATTAAATATGTCGATCTCTACCCTCTCTAGTGCTCTGTTAAGAACAGAACGTGACTGGGAGCAAATGGTGCATTACGCTTGAGTCGCTGCAATGTCGTCGGAGGTCAGCCAATTCATGGCCCTGTAGCTAATTATTGCGCTGGCATGCGTATCGAGCATCATGTGCGTTTTGTTTACAAACATCCTTGGCTTCCCTGCACACCTTTTCCCCCCCTCTCTCTCTCTCTCTCTCACACACACACACACACACACACACACACAGGCAAGCCTGCCAGAGTTGCAGTGACTGTACACAAAACAAACAAAACAAACTGAATAGATGTGTAGTAAACTTTTTCAACTCAGTCACAGCTTGAAAGAAAAAGAAAAGATGATATATCGATTCAAAGAAAAAGAAATCAGTACAGTCCCTGTTGTGTTTTGTAGAACAGAGAGAGAGAAGGAAGTAGAGAACAAAACAGAAACGTTGTATTCCCCACACATATTTTTGGTATTGTGTTTGACTGAGATTATAAATGTTCCAAGGTCGTGTAGGAGTTTTGATGCTTTGCGTGTATCTAAATTGTGTTTCATTCTAAACTTTTCCATTGATGAGAACTCTGTAGGGTGTGGGCATGGTTTTAGACAATCTCCATTTTTTGACCTGTATTTCCTTCCCACCCCCTTGAAGGGTGCCAAGATTTTGTCATGAGGAAATTGTTCATTATTGCTTGCCTGCTCAGGTAGAAACATTGTACAACATCGATTTAATGGGGATTAGATTGCAATCAATTTCTGAACTCTAGTGAGCTCATCTATTGTATCAGAGTCTTAGAATTGGAATAATGTGATTTCAAAGTATACATTTATATTCATTGTTGAAAGTGAATTTGAATGAATGTAACGTAATGTAATGTAATGAAATGAAATGAAATGAAAAGAAAAGAAATGAACATATGAGATAAAACAGTGGCTGGTAGCAAAGCCACGAAATACCACGAGCATGGTTCACAATACATGCCACATTCCAGTTGCTACATTTTGTTATTTATAGATGTGTTTTGTGAGGACATAGAAAGCAAGGTTCTTTTCTTCTTTAATGCAATCCAAATTCTTCCTGTTGCTAGGATGAGCGTGAATGACTTACAAGGTTTTTTTCCCCTTTTGTTTTTTTTTCCCCCCTCAAATTCCACTGTAGTCAACCACTTTAAGATTTGAATGATCAGAAGAGTTGGTTTTATGGCATCATGGACTACATTAAATGATACATAGATGCAAAGAAGTTGTTGATAGATGAGATATAAATCTGTCTAACATAAGAGTCTTCAATGATACTCTTGCCAACATATGACAAGATGCGAGTGTAGAGCAAATGTTATGAAAAATACAGTTGTAACCATGAGTATATCTTCATGAATCATAGCAGCTGAGTAAAGCTCATCATGTTGGTGCAATGTTTAGGGTTCTTTTAATGAGAGAATATAGTGTGTGTGCGTGTGTGTGTGTGTGTGTGTGTGTGTGTGAGAGAGAGAAAGAGAGAGAGAGAGAGAGTTGCAGGGGTACGAGCATGTTTCATACCATGAGATGGCTTAATAAACATCATTATCTACTAAATCTCCCTAAAGAAATTTATAGCATGGATGCTGTAAAGTTCAGGGGGAATTCTGAATTGAATTGGTGTCCATTAATCAGAGAAGACACTTTACTTTGTTTTTGTTTTTAAATATATCGTTTTGATGGGAAGATGCCCATATATTCATCAGACTTTATTAGATTTCAAGCGGCATACAACATCAAATGTAGGTTCTCCTCAGAACAAAGCTCAAGCTGCTTCCTAGTTTCAAAACGAGAATCCAGAACCAAACTTCAACTTTATTCCTGATGTATTGCAAAGCGAAGTGAGAAAGGAACACTTCCTCAAACTATTAGAGAGAGACAAGTTTAATGTCAATTACATCAATATTTATTCATCATTTGTTATTACATGTAGTTATTATCCACTACAAATTTGTGCGTCACTATTTGTGGATTTGTGTATTTTCTTGCTTATAAAAATAATGCATTTTTTATCAAGGCATAGAAGGCCATCTGTAAGATGCAGTCATTTAAATCTGATACAAGTGATCTATCATGATTATCTATCAAGCAAGAATTTGAAATGATTTTCAATTGATTGATAAGTAAATAGAAAGCAAATGGAAAGAGTCTGATGTAGTTTGATACAATATCTGAATAGCCACCTTCAGCATCTGTGATTCAAAATTGGCAGGTTGTTATAATTATGTAACATCCAAAGTAACCCGTTGAGGATGGGAATGATCTTCGTACAACATGCATTTCCATAGACACCTGCCCGAGAATACTGTATACGCCATATATTTCGCGAGTCTAAATTTTCGCGAACCGAGACTTCCCGATGATTTCGCGAGTAGTTAAATTCGTGATCGTGGAGTCCTGTACTGAACGGAGAAATGTGTACGCGTACGTCACATTCATATCAGGATCAGAGTCAATATTTTCGCGTGTTTTTAATTTCGCGAATAGCAGCTGACTCGCGAAATTCGCGAAAATAAAAACCTCGCGAAATATCCAGCGTATACAGTATACTGTATACGCTATAATTTTCGCGTACATAAATTTTCGCGAATTGCCGCTGTCACACATTTTCGCGAGTGGTTAAATTCGCGATTGGGGGACCAGAGAAAATATGAAGCGACAAAGAACGTGTGAATTTTTAACTTACTAGCAAATAAGAATGATACTAGTTATACACTGCATAAAAAAAACTTACCAAACTCTGCGAACTAGTAAGTTAGAATTCAACATTTTTGAAGTGGTTAAGTCCATCACGCTAGATTTCTGACGAGTGGTCCCCTTGCGACAATGGATTGGCTCTCTACAGTATTCATAAGTAGACGTGGACGTGTGCGTAAACAAGCTTAGCCAGTATGGTCTGTACGGTAAGCCGTGACATGGTATACTAGTACTGAAATGTTCGTATCATCAAGGCAAGGGATTCATTTTGGAAGGTAATATTTTCGCGTGTTGTTAATTTCGCGAATAGCTCCCGACTCGCGAAATTCGCGAAAATAAAACCCCCGCGAAATATATAGCATATACAGTACTCGGGGCTCGTCCTCAACGGATTAATTCAGATGGTGATGCAGAAGCAAAGGAGCAAGGTTCAATGTGGCTTGGTCAGACAGCTATATGTGGTCATACATACATCACCACCAATTGTTATATCAATATTGACTTGATGAATTTCAGCCTTTCATTTAAAAAAAAAAAAAAATCCCCTGCTTCAAGGGCAAGGATCTTTTTGAGAGTCGCTTCCATCTTGAACCTGTCCACTGTTTAAACTGAACTTGTATGAACACTTTGACTGTATTGATGAATGGAAGTGTGACATAGTTTAGAAATATTAATTTCTCATGAAAAAAAAAACAAACCAAAATGGACTGAAAAAATATTTCCTTAATCTTTTGTGGAGCTCTGTTAGATTGGAAGAGATGATTTATGAAGTTTCAAACACATTTCAGTACCTGGCACAGTGCCAATTCTGCTGTTTGGGCTATATTTTTTTAATTAATTAATTGATTTAGTAATTTTTTATATATTTTTTGGTGTGCTGTCAGTATGCATAAAGTTCTTTAAACCGGAGAAGTTTCCATCCTCATATGTCATTTGTAAAGGCTTTGATCCAAACCCATCATGTAACATTTATTACTTAAAAAGAAAAGATGTACACCAAGATTAAAGGGATCGTATAGTTTTGGTTGAGACCTAACTTCTTTTAATTTGTTGTAACATTTTTTGGTGAGATAATAACATTTTTTTAATGAAATATGAAAGAGCATGTAATTCCAAAAGGAATTTATTTGATGAAAATTGGTTTTGAAATGGCTGAGATATCCAAAACAGACCGATTGTAATAAAAGGTGGGACTCATCCTTCTATTATGATCACTTTGTTTTACTTTGTTTTTGGATGTTTCAGCCATTCCAAAACCAATATTCATCAAATAAACCTTAAATTCCTCTTAGAATGGTATGCTTTGTACTAGTTCACACGTTGTCTCTTGGTATCACGCAAAACGTTTAAAGCTCAATCCTCATCTCCACCAATACTATACCATCCATCCCTTCAATGTAAGTTATGCTCATGGGAAAATGAGCTATGTATAAAATGCATTCTAATTAATAATATTTTCAGGAGAATTTTTAATATTCACTGCAAAGCACATATTTTGCAAGGAATCTAATTATCAAATTATACAAACAGGTTGTGGGTATTTATTTGACAGAAGTGCACAAACTGGCTTCTTTCTGCATGTTATGAAGTGTACAATTTTTTGAAGTCCAAAATGGATAATTTTTACTGTAGATAGTGTACCAAAGCAGCAAAAATAATTGAAGTTTTGTCCCTGCTGAGTGATTACCATTTTGTATCGTAAATGCAAAAGATTTTTTTTTAATACCTCACTTGCAATCTAAACAATTGAAATACGACATTTCAATCTGCTGTGCTAAAATCTCTCCAGTAGCATCAAAATACACATCAGTGGTGGATCCAGGGAGGACCGCAACTGGCGCATACCCCCCCCCCCTTTATCTTTTTGTTGAAACAAAAGAAATAAAAAGAAAAAAATGGGGGAGGGGTGCGTGCCCCCCCCCCCTTTTAATTTTGCAAACGCGCCTCCTCTTTACGGAATTCCTGGATCCGCCCCTGCATGATACACGATCAGACTCTCACTTTAAATGCTTGGCTTTAATATAAAGATGAAAGATCAAAGGAAAGCAGAGGGACTTCTAGAGACAGATACTGCTGAACAGAGACTAAATATCTATTAAATGGAGTGTAGAGATGAGATGCATGAGATGACAGTATTACAAAATACAAGTTCGTATATTAATGCAAAATATGTAAATCAATTTGGCAGAAGTTTTCTTCTCAACGCTGAATGATCATTACTGTGTTTTACTGTTGTGCTGTTCTATGTTTGGATAACACGGAGGTGTTTTTGTATTTCTGCTTATCTCTTTTCAGTGTCAAGCACTGAAGCTGGAGTAATCAAGACACATCCCCAAGACAGGGAAAGCAGTGTTTGACGTCCAACACCACATCTCCTGCAGACTGCTACCCACCGCCATCTACCCAAATCCCACGATGTGCTTCAGAGTCGTCTGTGAAAAGTGCCACAAGCAGACGTGGAAAGGTGACAGCTTCTTTGTTATCAGTTATTTAAATCTCTGTGATTTCGTGATTTTACGATGTTAAGTTGCTTATAGTTTTACGTAACTTCACCCTACATAGGTAAAGCTTGAATACGGTTTGCATCGTGTGGTAGAAGGGTACGATAGGGTGACACATTGTTCTCCGTTACCTCATCAATGGCGCCGCAATACGAAATTCAAGGTGAGAAGCAAGGTCTCGCACTCTTCTTCAAAGTCAGACAAGGTCATTGGGAGAGTCACAAGGCAAGAAGCAGAGAACCTGACAAAAAGATGTGGCACTCTCCTCACCTCAAGCTGCGCTTCTCCGGGTTCACTGGTGGTCACGACGTGTCGACCAGCTGTTGGGCCTGGGCCTGTGTGAAGTGCCGCGGTGATTCTAATTGAGGAGGAAATGAACGTAATCGATGAGAATCCCCTCATTTCCTCTGACATTTTTTCCCCCTTTCTTTTTGATGAAGTTATGCCAGAGGTTTTCCGAGCTTGATCTCCCGAAAAGCTCTCCATTAAATGGTACAGCCTCTCATAATCTGACAGTGAATTTCACCAAATCTGTACAAAACATACTTCCACTCGAAAACATGAGGTTAAGTGTTACGCGAGGTCATGCCTTTTGTGATGTTCTGATGAATCAAGTATCATCTTAGAATACCACCCCCATTCTGTATCTTTGTTTACATGACAGTGGGATTAACCTGTGACAGGTTGATAGGATAGTATACCCCGTCAAATTCTAGTGAAGCGTGTAAGAATGTGTTCAATGTAGTTTTGTTATAGGTTGAAGTCTACGAATGCCCCATCTCCCCCCCCCCCCCTTTAAAAAAAGTCACGTAGACTCTTTTCCCCCACCACAACCTAACCTTCAACTGCATCACGAGTCGTCGCTCTGTCAGTGACTGGCATTACTCAGTGCTGTCTCAAAAAAGCGCCAGCTGCGGGGAATGTTGCTCTTTTGGTGGTGAATGAATTCGTTTGGGAGGGAAGTGACAAGCTTGGAGGTTTTAAGAGATGTTCTGTTTATGTCGCGTGGTATGTGAGGCGTAGGACACTGGCCAGACATCCAAGGCTGCGTGGTTGAATCATCATCACCCCATCACTGAACATTCCCTTACTTCCCCACCCCCCCCCCCCTTTCAGTGGCCATTAACCCTCTTCAAACCGTTGTGACAAACTACCACCAACATGAACATACAAACTGGTTACCTATTGATGATATTGATAGAGATAATTACTGTAAAGAGAAGTGTTGGTTTTGTGTCAGTGGTCGCCAGTGTTACCCACATTTCAAGGCCAGTTCCTCTTTCATCTCTGATATTAAAGTGAAAATGCTGCCCTCCAGCTGGTATCATAGGGCAACTTTGATGGATGTTATGTCTCGGGGTTTACTATGTACAGCTCCCCCATCAGCAATGACAGATGCATCTGCTTTACTTTATATGTATGTGAAGAAACAAGAACTTTGGGAAGAATGCGAAAATTCTACCTTGTCAACCTGTGGTAGTAAACCCATCACTCCTGCAAGCGCAAATGGATACCGTCATAACAAAGAAAGTTCCCCCTCCTCCCCCCCCCCATGAAAATGCTGGCACTACAGGGCAACTCTCTGTACATGCACAGGTATAATATGCACCTTTCATTAACCCACCTGAGACCACTACGTTCCAACCACAAGATTGTTAGCTGTCACACCGTATATCATATGGCTTCACAATGTGAAAACGAGAAATGATAAAGGGGACTGCTGTTACAGATCCTTAAAAGGTGATGTCGTGTATTCCAATATGTGAACACCGTTACACTTTCATGCCAAAGGAACATTATGCATGAAGTCTATACACATGAATGCTCATACACTTCAACATCTCATTAGGTTGTGTGCCAAATTCATGAAATACATTCAAAGAGTGTGATGCAAAAATCAGTCAGTGATAAGGTTTATTGGGGAGTGGCTCGCAAGGAACACTTATCAAGCTGTTCTTATTACATGCGAAGGGAGGTATCATAATCCATTACGCATACAGGATACCTGGTATTAATGATGCTTTGGTAATTTTGGAGAATTCAGAATTATCTGTGTGCATGCCTTTGCTCTACCAGAAAAACATGGGGTCATTCTTACACAGCAGACATAAATATGCGAAGATTAATGAAGCATTGTAAACGTCTCTGTCTCACAGAATGAAACAAATGTTGTAATTATCATTATTATTATCGTTATTATTATTATTATTATTATTATTATTATTATTATTATTATTATTATTATTATTATTATTATTATTATTATTGTTATCATCATCATCATTATTATTGTTATTATTATTATTCTTAGTCTTCTTCTTCTTCTTCTTATTATTATTATTATTATTGTTATTATTATTATTATCATTATTATCACTGTTGCTATTATTAGTTATTATTATCATCACATCCCAGAAGTTTGGCGTATGTGTAGATGCTCGGTAGGCATTACAGATGAAATTTCTTCTGACCCTCGCATGCTGCAAAATTTGGCCCACATGTCATTTATTCCAAAGACACCGTATGACAATTTGCAACGTATGATGATTGTCATCACCATGTCGGTGACGCACCACGTCCTACCCATGGCCAGCATTTTTCGGTCTTTGCCATGGTGACTGCAGTCATCGTAGCATGCAGTGATTGCGCTTGGCTCTCACAGAACAAAACCCAGATACTGGTGTCCCTGCATTATGATTCATGAAAGCGAGTCCTTGGTTTCAAATCACACCACTGAAGCTCCTGTGCTACAGTGTCAGAGCATTTTGAATATCTTCTTCCTATAAAGAAAAAGAAACAAAAAGAATGAGTAATAAATGATACTGCCTGCCAGCAATGGGCATTCTTTGTTTCAGGCCTCTCGCTGAATGGTCACCTGTTCCATGCAACCAGCCAACTGTTGCTGGTAGGATCTGTGTTACTCGGTCAGTCTACAGTGATAATGATTCCTGATTAATAGTACAACCACAGATTTGCCACCTTGCCAAGTCTGTATGTTGCCCCCGAGTGACCGAGTGTCTGAGTGACCAGTTGTACTCTGCTCTGTGTGTGTGTGTGTGTGTGTGAAGATGTAATGTATTAAAGTTACAAACTGTAAAGTATAGGCTTTTGATGTTGTATTCTCTCTCATTTTTGTTTTGTTTTGTTTTCTTGTCTTTGTTTGATTTTTGTTACAGGCTGCGGCAACCACAAGGAGCAGGTCATGAAGGATGTGCCAGAGGCTGAGAGATGCAAATGTCCGAGAGAAGGACACTGAGTCACCGTCGCTGGACACCCAGGCTTTGACGGTCATCATCCAACAGAGTCATTCTTTAAGTACTAGCCGAAAAAAAATGGATGGGGGATGAGGGAAGGGCAAGTGTGAGGAAGACATGAAGAGAGGCGGGGGAAATTTGGCATTGTAAATAAATTTCTTTTAATCAAAAAAAAAAATATTGCAAAATCATCATAAAAAGGCTGATTGAAAATTTTGGAAACTTAACAACTCTGCTCGCTTGAAATATATAAAAGGAGTGTTAAAGTGCTTCTTTTGTGAAGCCTTTGTACATGTAGGTATCAAAGCAATGCTACTAAAAATACATATAATATTCCAAAATAGGGCAAATTAATATTTTTGTGTGGTGTTTTGTAGTTGATATGGATTTTTTTTTGTTTTTGTAATGATACAAGTGTGGAAGCAATGCTTTTTAAAGAATTTTATAGCTGCTATTGAAATTACTGTAAATATTTATACTTAATCTGTGAATAATATATATTGGTTTTACGGTTGTCTATTTTGATAGCACTTGAAGCACATGAAATGCAAACATACCCTCTCAAAGACGCACTGGCATACACACATACACATAAACCCGACATGCACAATCAAGTAAAGAACACACAGGAATGTGCAAAGATACTAGAAGGCACAAATATATGCATGAACACAGGGTCCACGGAGACTAACACAAAGATCATCCTCACAAGAAACTGATCCACAAAATGTAATATAATGGGACTTTACAGTTGTATCTACACCACATTATTGGGTACCTTTCCCCAACTCCAATATAATGATGACTTATTCAAACAAAGGAATAGGGTCCATACAAAGGACATTAGAATGTTACCCTCACTAAATGACAAAAGTGTATTAATCAAAATGCACTGTGATACCATGGAACCCGGTTATAAAGTGGTCAGGTATAAGAAATCCCTCCGACATCCATGTATAAAAGTTGTGCCGGTCCCAACTCATCGTATTTTTTGTGTTATTTTGTACCCGATATATACAATGTTGTGAGAAAACAAGTATAACGAGGTGATTGACATGGTGTTTAGGTCCTTGCTATGGCAAAGTTCCCCTGTGTGATGGGATTTAATCCTTGCTGCATTACTTTTCCCCACCTATGCCATGCTGGCAGTTTTATTAAGGGTTTTGCCAACAGATTCAGTCACCCCATTGCTGCATCGTAGCTGATAAGTTTTTATGTATTACTTGGTGCAGTTATCTCAGGCTATTCAGATCGGTTTCACCATGGACCTACATGGTTGCACTCACACAGTGATCCTCTTCATATCTAGGTATTCCACTGATGTGATGATGTTTAGCATGATGTATCATGGGTACATAAGCCACACCACTGTTGTATTAAACAGTATTCTCTTTGACAAGTTATTTTGTATCATTTATGTTGTTCATAAGTTAACTTTCTGTCAGGTTGCGCAAATACCTTAAAGGGGAAGGCTAGTAACTGATCAGTGGGAATCAGTGGAAATGCTGGGAGATGATTGTTCCAATCCTTATGGGATTCATTCAAGAGTTCATTGTATATTTATTGTTGTGTGAAAATGATTTGCTTCAGAATGGTCTCATATTCAAGTAATGTGCAGTTTAATGCTTCCAGGTTAGCATCCCTGGTCAGTGACGGAGCATTAATCTGCACATTACTTGAATATGAGACCGTTCTGAAGCAAATCATTTTCACATAACAATAGATATACAATGAACTCTTGAATGAATCCCATAAGGATTGGAACAATCATCTCCCAGCATTTCCACTGATTCCCACTGATCAGTTACTAGCCTTCCCCTTTAAGAGAGAAAAATATTTATATATATACCCAGACTTTTTTTTTTAATGTAAGAGGACAATTTCTTTATTGTCTCAACTCAAGTTCTCCCTGTTTGTGGGGTATTTTGTTGTTATCATTGCTGTTATTGTTTTGTTTTCTTTTTTTGGGGGGGGGGGGGGGGGAAGGGGGAGGGAGAGGAGGGGGTGGAAATGCAAAGTGCCAAGGCAAATTGAGTAGTGTATGAATGATAGGTTATATCATCTTTCAAGACTTGTCATATTTCAGCTCTAGAATGAGTCATGAAAAATATATTGCACAATTATGATGTATATTCTTGTATAGTCTTATGTAGGACATGATCATATAGTTCTAAATACTGCTGAAAGATTTTTATTTTGGAAATGCTGCGACTAGCTTGTAAAAGAAAAAAAAGATAAAAAATTATGTTCAGGATGCTTTTTTTTTTCTTTTTCGTAATGCACTTTCAATCATCAAACATTCTGTTGTACAAATCTTATCCCACCTCTTGATGCAAGTTTAGTTCGCACAATTCCGCAAAATCACGAAAGAGCCAACAGTCCTTTACTAACTTTTAATCAGTAGTAATGGTTGGACAGAAGAATGAACATTCAATATACCATTGGATTTTAGGCCATCATAGAAATGCACTGAATAACAGTCATCAGATTTTTGGAAGTGATTGTGATTTGCGGGTTACAGCTCGTTATGCCGAAGTTTCGTTACTCTTAAAATGAAATAAGGTTAGTTATTCCATAGTTTAGTCGTTCCGAAGGTTCGTAAATGCGAAAATGAAATAAAAGGTTCCTAATTCTGAAAGTTCTTTTCATTTTTGGATAAGCATACCTTACTTCATTTACAGATTAACAAACCTTCAGCATGGCAAACCTTATTTCATTCTCAGGCGATTGAAACCTTGGGAGTAACAGACCTCATATCATTTTCAGATTAATGAACCTTAAGAATAATCAACCATAGGAATAGTGCCACAAATGTTCGAATTTAACCCTATTTCATTTTTGCGTGAATGGACATCTTAGTACACTATATAGGAAATTTGTGTGTATCAGAGTTACAAATCTTCAGATTAAAGTAACAAACTGTCCATCCTTTTTTTTGGATGAATGAACCTTCAGAATAACGAACTTCACAAACTTGAAGTCGGTGAACTACTGTAGAAAGGACTGTTGCACACCTGCTTGTCTGTTTTTCTGACATTTTTAAAGTTGGAAAGTGCCAAATGTTGTGATTTCCACATGTATGACATAGGGCTCTGTTGAACCGTGCTCAGCATTTGTGTGTGTGTGTGTGTGTGTGTGTGAGAGTGTGCATGTGCTTATTGTGTAGGGTCAGCATTTGTGTGTGTGTGTGTGTGTGTGTGTGTGTGTGTGTGTGTGAGTGAGTGTGCATGTGCATTGTGTAGGGTTCTATAATGTCGTATGGCAAGCAGTGGAGTCCATAGTCCCCCAACAACTTGCACAAATCATATTGATGTCACCTTCAAGAAATGGGTGTGACTGTGCGGAGTAAAATCACATTCAGTTGTTCCACAGGGTTTACTTTTGACCCAAAGGTGGAATGGCTTCCCCCCTGGTAACAGAACACAAGAGTGTGATGATTGCATGAAAATGTTCGATGCAATGTATATTGTATTATTTGTCATGTGCTGCACGTAGATGATTTCATTGCAAAGTCATTTTATTGATTGATTCAATGTGAAATTTCCTTATTTTTTCCATTTTTGTTTCAAGAAGTTTATGTAAATTGTATTGTTTTCACTGTTGAATTTCTACCATATATTTTGTTGAAAGTTGATGGCTGCCAGATTATCTAAGAATGGAGATGTATAATTTGAATGATTGTAATAAAATCACGACAGGAAATGTTAGAGAGCCAGATGGTTTCATCATTGAGAATTAAACGTGGGGAATGAAAATAGAATGAGATGATGATGATGTGAAAGGATGAAAACATCCAGACCCATGAAGGATGAGGAGAAAATGGAGGGAATAGACAGAAGGGTGATATGAGACATGATTTATGCAAAAGTGAGCATGGGTGGGATTCTAAGGACAAGAAGGGGATGGGATTAACTAGGGATAGAACCTATCTGTCTGAAGAGATGCAAAATAGTAAACAAATATTGACTGCTCTGAGGCGCATGGTTAAAACTATTTGCCCAGAGGTGATTTCTGAACAATGCTATGTCCCTCAACTTTGTCTTGGGGTGTAGCTCTGTTCAGAAATCAGCTAGAGTAAATGGTTTTAACCGTGACCCAAAAAAGAAGCAGTCAATATTTGTTTTATAAACGGCATCCCACTTGTCGCTGGGGTGACAAGACCTTGTATCTGCAATTTTGGTGAAAATGACTTTTTTCGATTGATGGTCAAATAATGGGTTAAGTGATGTCCTGTCCAAATCCCAACTGTCCTACTCCAAAAATGAAGCCGTCACGGCATGCCAAAGGAAAGGCTATCCCATTCGCCACAGTGCTTTGGCCGCCATGTTTTTTGGCTCTCCAGAACATTTGACATTTTGTAGATACGAGGTCTTGTTGCCCCAGCGACGTTATGCGTAGTTGTCATGCTACCGGTCAGAGAAATTACAGAAGAAGGTATATCTTCACAATGCACAAGATATATCTGCGTGCATCTTCAAAAACCAAGATATGACTGCTGGGCAATAGAGTGAAAACTAGTGACTCGACTTTGACCAATCAGAATCGAGGAGTTAAAATGAGTGCTGTATATAATGTGAAATACACTGCTTCAGAAAGCAGAGGTTAACGGCATCGGAAAGGTCTAGGTGCAAACGGGTCAACAATGTCCTGTGGCACACCATTTCCAGCCTCATACCTGAATTGATTCCTATTTAAATAATTTCAGTCATACATACATTTGTGTAAACGTGGACTAGGTCAAGACAAGTACACACACATATCAGGCCAATCTCTCTCCCTCTCTCTCTCTCTTCCTTGTCTGTGTATGTATATGTGTGCGTGTATACAAAGTATGTGTGTGCGTTTATTTATATATGTGACCCTGCACCTCAAAACAAACAAAAAGTCGCCAGACATGAATTTTTAGTTAAGACCATACTCTGAAAGAGCAGACTTTAAGCTTTAAAATGATGTATAACTCAAATTAAATGGACTCTCCTAACCTATCTAAATATTGGAAAGAAAGCACAAACTCAGGAAAAGTGTGAACTGAGAAAAGAGGCTCTGAAGTACAGTGTCTATTCAAGCGCTTAATCTTTACCAAACCGTGCTGGCTGTGCGATGAATGGGACAAAAAACAGGAAGTAAACCACCAGAGTAACAACAATGAAGGGATTATCAGATTACACTGAAATTAAGCATGCCTCATTAACACATTCTGTCCATAATTAATGCCAACTTTCAAAGCAGTAGCACTATCATTTCAAAAGTTATTAGAGTTGAAAGTGAATAGTGTGGACAAGGTTTTTCAGAAATGAAAAAGGGATTCTAAAGACACACCTAATCACACTATTCTACCAAAAATGTTCGAGATAAACTGCTAAAAAACACACTTTTCTGCCCGTTTTATGATACCAAATTTTAGCCTAAGGTAAAAGAAGACCCGCTCTTTCAGAAAATATGAAAAAGTCAAGTTTGGCTAGGTTGACTCATTTCACTTATTTTCAGTCCTCACGCAAAATCAGTGTGTGCGACTTTATGTTCGTTTCGAGGTGCACGGTCACATATACACATATATGTGACCCTGCACCTCAAAACAAACAAAAAGTCGCCAGACATGAATTTTTAGTTAAGACCATATTCTGAAAGAGCAGACTTTAAGCTTTAAAATGATGTATAACTCAAATCAAATGGACTCTCCTAACCTATCTAAATATTGGAGAGAAAGCACAAACTCAGGAAAAGTGTGAACTGAGAAAAGAGGCTCTGAAGTACAGTGTCTATTCAAGCGCTTAATCTTTACCAAACCGTGCTGGCTGTGCGATGAATGGGACAAAAAACAGGAAGTAAACCACCAGAGTAACAACAATGAAGGAATTATTAGTTTAAACTGAAATTAAGCATGCCTCATTAACACATTCTGTCCATAATTAATGCCAACTTTCAAAGCAGTAGCACTATCCTTTCAAAAGTTATTATAGTTGAAAGTGAAGAGTGTGGACAAGGTTTTTCTGAAATGAAAAAGGGATTCTAAAGACACACCTAATCACACTATTCTACCAAAAATGTTCGAGATAAACTGCTAAAAAAACACACTTTCCTGCCCATTTTATGATACCAAATTTTAGCATAATGTATAAGAAGACCCGCTCTTTCAGAAAATATGAAAAAGTCAAGTTCGGCTAGGTTGACCCATTTCACTTATTTTCAGTCCTCACGCAAAATCAGTGTGTGCGACTTTATGTTCGTTTTGAGGTGCACGACATATATATACATATTTATAGACATATCACATCATATATATATATATATATATATATATATATATATATATATATATATATATATATATATATATATATATATTTATTTATTATGTGTGTGTGTATGTGTGTGTGTGTCAATAGATACATGTATGTATAGAACATGAACACACACACAACAACACTCCATAACAAAGGATAACACATGAAGTCATTTGTCTTAAATCGCCATGGCACTCGCTGTATTTTGTTTCCCCTCAATCTGTACAACATTTACTCCATAAGTATAACACAATCCCAAAATAAAATGGAAGTATATTTTTTTTTGGACAGTATCGAATGAGAATACACACCATTGCCAAGCTCTGTAAAAAAAAAAAAAAGTCTGAACAACAGAGAAAATGCAAGCAGTTTGCGTCAGATTTGCCTGTTTTAAAGGATTCAAAGAAACATCAAATCAGATGGTCTACAATCTGAAAATTGATGAAATGTATTAAAAGCTTAAAATGTTAAGCCATTCATTCTACAGCTCAGGTGTCACATAGCTCATGTGTAGGTATTGAAAGCCAAATAATTTTCTTTTTACACTCATATTCTACGTGACTGATCTCAATGTATGTGATTGCTACTTAAGTTGTTCATCGCACAGACTAATGAAGTCAAAATGCCTGACAGTGATCAAGTGTGTACTCTTTGACACTTTCAATGAATTATCTTGTTGCATAAGGATATCATACAGAACTTAAAAAGATAACACCAAGAACTGACTCATGTCATAAAATTAGAGTACAGGCCACCGAGTATGGTAAAATGAACTTCTACACTCTATGCAAAAACCAAAAAGAAAAAAAAAAGGATGAAATGATACATGTACATTAAATTTTCATACATTAGAATAACAATATTTTCTTTGAAAAGAAAAAGATTCAATAATTCAACTTGGATATGTCGCTATGTCTATGTATTGAATGAAGAAGTACTACACAGAGGCAATACACAATCAATCTTGCCCATCATTTTTACAATTCAATCATTTCTACAAATCATAGAAAGGAAGAGGAAGCACAGTGTACATCCTGCAATAACTGAATGCACAGCACACTTGCAGTTGGTTACCTCAAGTGCAGTGCAGAGGATGTATGTGTGTGTGTGTGTGTGTGTGTGTATGTGTGTGTGTGTGTGTGTGTGTGTGTGTGTGTGTGTGTAAATTCTTTTTCAAGTGTGCCTTCTCAGCTCCAATGAGTTTCCTGCTAAAACACTTAGAATACAATGGAACTGTGTAAAATCCAGAAATATTCCTGTACGTGAAACCTTTGCAAATTTTGTGAGGAGCCAAGATTCACAAAAGTAGCACGCACACGAAAGCTTTTGTCTACACAATGCATTGAATGCCAGTGGCAATTCACAACAGTTTGATGCTGTGAAAAAGACCGCTGGCTCAAATTCGCAAAAGTTTCACAGTGCAAATGTTTCTGGACCCACAGTATTCGACTAGACCTCCCTACATAATGTGCTGTATTTCAATTTGATTGGGCATCTATCTTAACATCCTTGCTTCTTGTCGCTGTATTCTCCTTTTTCTTCGACTCCATTGCAAAGACTATATGACGTTACAACACTTCTCAAACCTTGTGAGCTCAAACTCAAACTCCAAAAAGTTTCTGCAGAGTTCTTCATTTTCATATCTGCTCCTGCAATTCCACACAGAAGGCAAACATCAATACATGTATTTTCCTTGGAGAGCATATGAAAAGACTCTACTGTCTCAATTACTGTTAAAAAGTAAAACTTCAAGGGTCATAATATTTTGTGTATGTGTCGCTTCACTTTTAATATAAGCAAACTGAACTCAAGTAGCCTATCATTGGAACAAACATTAATTTTTTCTTTACATCATTGAATTTCAAATGAGTGCTCCTCTTAACATCTTACTGCATTTCATTGGGATGGATAAATCTGTGATGTGAATTTCATCATTACATGAATACAGGGAAGATATTACATCATGATGAAGTACATGTTAACTAATTATGGCAGTAGCTTGGCAGTTTTAGTGGGCAAGTACACAGAATTATCAATCTGGCAGAATTAATCGTTTGACATCACACACAATCGAAACTCCAATACTTGATAAGCCATATATTTAGCAAGTCTAAATTTTCACAAAGCGGGACTTTCTGACATTTTCGCGAGTGGTTAGATTTGCAATTGTGGAGTACAGCAATGAATGGAGAAGTGTATACATGCATGTCACATTCATGTCAGGATCACAGTTAATATTTTCATGTGTTGTTCAATTTGGAATAGTACCCGACTCGCGAAATTTGCAAAAAATAAAAAACCCACAAAATATATGGCATATACAGAAATTTAATTTAAATGGTACCAACGACATAGCATTAATCACTCGAGTCTAAACTCGTTTACTCTTTGGACAAATGGTATTGATGAACACCAAGGATACACTCACACCTACCCCCTTTACCCTCAGTGAGCAGTAGTTGGGTGTGTGATTACACCTGTTCTCCATGGCATGATATATTGCATAACAGATCCCATCAAATTATGTCTCTCTCTCTCTCTCCATGACAACAAATGAGAGATAGTCTCCACTCCGGCCACATGTGAGATTCTTGCACAGTGCGTGTTGGCTGATGCTCAGTTTCCATTGCAGATTTTAATAAAAGAAGAAGAAAGGAATACACAGGATGTTTCTGGCAGTGAAAATGTGCAAAGAGGACATTCCCTCTAAATCCATAATACAAAGAGAGTATAGTCCATAACACACATTTTTTTTTTTTTTTTGCTTCAATAGACAGTTGTTGAATTTCAAAATACCTAATTGGAAGAAATTCCATTCTCTATTATAAAATAAAATTATATATTGGAATTCTACCTTTTCAATTCTAAAATCCATTGATGTAATTTCCAAGTGCTGTTCGGTTTCATGTACATCTTCAGCCATATTTTCACCAAACGGGGTACTATAAATTAAACCTACTCAAGTGAATTATCTGCACTTGATGGATTATCTTTAAATAGTACGAACAGTATTCTGCATGAAACATGATATTTCATCCCTAATTTCTTTTTTTCTTATAACCACAAATCAATCAAATAATTGAAAGCTACAGTGCATACATACTCGATGTAGATGGTCCTTTTGACTCCTGTTTCTTTTTTGCTTTTTTTTTTTTGGTGGTTTTGCTGTTTTCTTGATAAAGAAAATTTTATAACATACATCTGAAAGTATACTCCCAGAAAAGCAAACTCTGAGATCTTGGGAAACAAATATCATTAGACGCCAAAATATAGAATTAGAAAAAAAAAATGGTTTGTTTCAAATTCACAATGGCGATTAAACATCACCTGAACTAAATGTACACTCAACTACAGCATGTACAACATTCTGAAATACAGACATGTATCCCTGTCAAGAGAAAAAAAAAGCCAATTAGGGAAATCTATAGACAAACACTCTTCGCTGTGAACTCCTACAGTACACTCAAATTTCACACTCTCTTCAAGGATCACAGCGAGCATTCTCAGCTATGAGTGCACAGTCCATTGTTTTGTTCAGACAACTTTGGTGGGGAATACAGCAAATATCTCAAGTCAAACTTGCATAAAATTCATTGTAACGCTGGATCTGCACATGATTTCTGACACAATTTAATTTGCAATGCTCCCTGTTATTAAAAAAAAAAAAGAGAGACAGAGAAATGAATACACAATGAGCACATAGTTTGGATACATCTGTGTAAAAATGAAGAGCTGAGATGCACATTTTCAAGATTCCATGGCCTGATGCACCTGCGAGTACAATTTGTAGAAAATATGTTAACAATCTTCTCAAGGTTATCATGTGAGATTTTAGTTGTGCACTTCTTTCAGTCTGTTTCTTCGATGGAGGTAAAGTCGTCAAAACATGAGAAGTATGCAAACAATCACAAAACGAATCCCATGTCAATATTCTGGCATTTGTCAAAACGATTCATTAATATTCTTCATTTATATATATATTTACACACATGACATTATGTTACATACACTAGTGATGATATATAATATGTATGATACTCAAAGATACATCAGAGTATTCCCAGACTAAAATTCCATACAATTCAACATACAAAGTCAGATTCTTTTTCTTCTTTTTTTTTCTGTAAATGTTTCTTTCAACATCCTGTCAACGTCCGCATCCTCAAGGGGGCAAAGCCTTCTATGTACAAAGATCACCAGAGAAAGATGGCTCGATAGCATCACAAATGATTCCGCCCTGTCATAAAGTTCATATTTCACATTTATATGTATTTACAAGATGGGGCTCTACCAGTGCTAGAACTGGCACACATAGTACTAATGTGACCTCAAACTCCACTGCAACGTCATCATTCACTATAAAAAACCTGCTCTAAAAAATATCAGTTCCACACTTAAGAACAAAGGCATTTCTGACATCTGCAAAGGACAGACCGTCTTACACCTAATCTATCAATTTTAAATATATATTCCACTTTGTTCAAGCCAGAACTACACTCTACTAAAATATATTTGACAGAATATATATTGTCATATATCTCTCTTTAAAACATCAGCCAGTGTCCTATCAAGACATCAAACAAAGTGGCCAAAATCCAAACCTTTATCAAGCACATAATGAAACACAGTCTACAAAGTAACAACTACAAAGCTTAGACCCCAGATGAAGTGTCTCTTCGAAAGAACAGTCTGCTTCATCAGTCCCACATTATGGTATGCAAAGCATGCTTGAACAATATGACTGATGAAAAGCACTGATTCAGTGTCCAATTCTATTATAAAATCTAGGTTATTAGGTGCCTAAATTGGAAACAAAAGAGAGATAAAAGAAAGCTCATGCATAGGTGTGAAGTAGTAATATCTAGTAAAGTACTGGGTTAAAAAAAAAAAAATCATGAACATGTTGAAATCCTCACAATAATGCAACAACAGCTGGCTAAACTTGAGTGTGGGTTGTTTCTCAGGCACGTGCACATGGGATTCGGTGGCAGGCAGCTTGCAACGAGACTAATAGATCCCCAACTTCTGGCATTAACAAGGCACTCACAGCAGCAAATCCTGTGGGGATAGTCTCATGATCTCAGTCCTTTTTTTGGAGAAACAATCCTCAGAAGGCTTCCCGTTCATTTAAAAATGATACAAATAAAAAAGACAGCCGCAAGTAAAAATCTGTGTGAATCTAACAGCAGCACAATTTCTTACAGAGTATTCTCTACCCCCTATCCCACCCATTATAAAACAGCATCTTTCATTTTTCATCTGATCAGTTTAAAAGAAAAATGTAACATTATCCCCCTGCTTTGTTTTTGTTTCCAACCCGAATCTCAGCAGTCATTTCAAGGAATCGTGAGACTGGCATGTGGAATGACACCAGGTCCCTTTGGTGTGCATTTCATGAAAGTAACCAGAGATGGACATGTCGATCATGCATCCTGTAAAATGCAACAGAGCTGGCAGTGGGGATGTTGACATCATGCAAAACCGTTCCGGCACAACAAAAAGCACACGGGAGAAAACTGGATATCAACTCAACAGACCACAATCACTGTCTGGTTGACAACTGAATGCACCAAAGCAAGAGTTTTGAGGTATACAAAACTCTGGGCATAGGAGGTGCAAATAAAAAAAAAAAAATTAGAAGGATGGGAATTGAACTCATATTCATCGAAAACCTCCCTTAAGTTTCACGACGAAGACATCCAGAAAACATTTTTTTTTTTTAATCTTTCTTTCTTTCCTGCGCTGGGTGCATCAAACTCACATCAATTCAATATCAGACTGTGGAAAAGTTTCACACGCAGACACATGCGGGAATCCCACACCTTGTGCTGTGTAACACATCACTCAAAATGTGCATGCAGAACTTGCAATGAAAGTGATTTGCTAGCAAATGTTTGAGATCACTTTTTGTGAACACCGCAGGGGGAAAAAACAACTCCCAAAACATACAAAGTTTGTTGGGAGGCAAGGGGGGGAGGGGCAGGGGTATAGGGGCACTGAGGGGGGCCTTTCCTGCACCCTCTCTTGGTCTACCCTACCGGATCAATACCTGCCTGCTCAGACTTAGTCAAATAAAGCTTGCTGTTTCATGAATTTCACACAGGGTTAGCATAAATTGCATTTTCTCAATGACTGCTACAACTGGTGGTTGACAAAAGATCAACTTTGAATGACACTAATGCAGCCACAAAGTTGCCGAGAGTGATAGAAATTGTTTCAGCCTCTCATGAGAGCAGGCCTGAATGAAACAGTTTTGGAAGATAGTCTCCATCCATGTGTTGTCTGGTGCAATGGTACTGCACATTGTCAACATTTGACTCAATTAACTCATGATCTCAAATATTTTGCTCCACTTAAAATCAGTTTGGATGTAATCATGATATCTACTTTAACAGTCATTGTGCCACAAGAGCACAAAACATGAAATGAGTCAACAAAATTTCTTTTCTCATTATTTTGTCCTATGACAACCATGTGATTCTCATTTACATTCAGATCTTGAAACAAGCGTTTGGGACAGTTAGGAATTAATGGCAAAATTGGAAGAAAATGACATCAATCACCTCATTTCTTCTGCTAAAATCTTGCCTTATCAAAGGTCTGCATATGGGTTTATCATTGTTGACACATTGATTGTAGTGAGTGCTTTGGTTCATGGAAATTTTCCACATATACAAGAGAGCCAGCTATGAAACTACTCCCGGCTCACATGAGTATATTCTTTTGTCTCCATTAGGCGTTTGTCTTTGCCGGTGATAGTTTTGGTTTCCTTACAGATTCTGCCCTTTGTTTCTATCCCCAGCCGAGAGGCAATGTATCTGTTTTGTCTTGTGCTGTTTCTCTGAGAGATAGACAGTGTGCCCACAATTTCTAAAAATGTCACCTTTTCCCTCCTGAAATTTGAGGAAATGCTAGTAACCTTGAAACAAATCCATTGAAGACATTGAAGACATTGAAAAATGTCTTTAATGGGTGGATTCTCCAGCAAATTAGTATGCTCCTTTAAGCCAAGGGATCAAATTTCGATTACTCAAGTTTCAGCAGAAAGGGCAATATATTCACACTGTCTGAACACCGACACAGCAGTTCAAACAAGGACATGACAATCCAATTTAAGAAACCAGAGTAAAATTTGATCTCATGCCAAGTCATGCACTAGTCTTCTCATGGGTAATTCTTCATTGATATTAAGGACTGTGAAATTTACCTCCTCTTCTGTATCTTTTTACAAGTGAGATATAAGTCCCAATTTAAAAAAGAGAACAAAATCATGATGCACTGAATTGACTGAATGAGAATTGAACATAACCGATGGATTCCTCACATTTTGGATAAGCCCTTTGTATATCATGTATGATGTCTCCCTTGAAACCTACTGCCCGTTTCTCTGGTCAAGTTTGCTAATCTCCTATTGATGATGAATGCTGGTGTTGCAGATATGCCAACATTCTGCGAATTTCATATCCCACCTTCGACCAGTATGTGCTGTTTTGATATAGGGTTCAAAAGCTGTCCAGCCAATGCACGCATGATATGTTCCAAAACCCCCCACGTTTTGGCAATCATGGTAAAAAGTGACGAATGCACAGAGCAAATATACTCTGGTAATGGCGTGATAAACTCTTCCATTACATCATCTCACACCCGTGCCTCTGTGATCTAAAGGATCGTCTGTGGCGAGGTCCATTGTGCAGATGGAGTGAAGAGAATTTGATAGCTCACTCTCTGACAGAGTCAAGGTTTTGCATGTTTTCATTTCCAGTTACAGCCAACTACTTACTGCATTCAGAGTGATAAGCACAGACGGCTCTAGGTTATGCCCTTGGATCTTGTTGCCCACTCAACTCTGTCACCGTCTCAGAGGTTGCAACGATCTTGTTTCCACTCCCCATCCTAGATACTCAGCCTATTCAATAGCAAGGTCTTCTCTGTTCAAATTAAGCCAGGTGACAACCAAAGGGATACAGAAATGTGGGACACATTTTTTTTTAGTTGTAATGATACAAGATTTTGTCTCATTCCCACATTTTTATGGATGTAGATGGATGGAAGAAGAGACATCGCATCTTGAAGCTGCATTCTGAAAGTTCCTCAAGTGTGGCACAAATGGACGTACCATTCCTGATTGTCTCAGCCAAGATGACATCACGCAGCAACACATACGCCTTGCTCTAGACACCTGCACACTCAGCCAAACCCAACTGGAATAAGGCTACATTTTCAGGAAATGCATAAACCCCTTGGAATCTGGCTAAAGACGAGACAGCCATCATGTCCAGGGGCTTGATGGTCTTATAACCACAAACATTTCAGAACGACCATCAAGAACTTATCTTTACGCTCAACTAAACTTCTAGGGTGATGCAACCAGGCTGATAATTGAAAGCTTTTCCCCTTCTTTCACAACTGACTTATCCCTTTGGCATTTTTTTCATTCATTCAGCAGGCAGCTTGTGAGGAAGTTAGAGAGGCTTGTTGGATGGATGAATACTGGAATGGTTGTCATGGGACCGGCGTCTGGTCCAAAATCACACCGTCTCCTCCCACACACTCCACACTCCATCCTCATCTTTGGTCTTTGTCCTTGAGAGTCCGGTAGTCACAGGCGCTCCATCGCTGGAACGGCGCAGTAACTTCTGACCACCTATACCCATCAGCTGCCTATTGGACCTGGATGTCTTCAGTTTTTCCTCTCCTCCGCCGCCGCTGCCAACTCCTCCTCCTCCTCCTCCTCTGACTCCTCCTTCGCTCATCCCTCCTCCAATCCCAAACAAGGTGTTCTGAAGCTCAATGAGCTGCTCGATGTTGCCATGGTGACTGAGCAGGGACTCCAGGAGATCAGCATCATCCACGGGTGATGCGGGCAAGGTGGGGCTACGCTGGTGGGAGATGCTGCTCTCGTGAGTCGAGCTGTGTGCAAGGAAAGAGGCAAATCTAGTTGTTATATGTATTAAATAATAGCAGTATTTGTGTGAACTTCTTTCTTTTAAATGCACCGGAAAAAAAAAAAGAAATCAGTACAATCTTAAAATATGCAGTGAAGAGGAAATTTGTGTGCACGGAATACAAAACCATCATTTTCATGCACACTCTGTCTAGCTCCTTATTACAAACTGCTGTCAAACTTAAGATGAAGCATGATGTATATGCCAAACATTTCGCGAGGTTTTTATTTTCGTGAATTTCGCGAGTCAGGTGCTAGAGTTCACGAAATTAAAGACACACGAAAATTATGACTCTGATCCCGATATGAATGTGACGCAAACACACGTACACGTATACATTTCTCCGTTCAGTACCTCATGCCTGCCTACCTGGAAGTGGTGCTGGTCAGCTGAGATTGCTTTGAAGGCTTGCTGGACTTGGGTGTTATGCGGCGTGGGATCATCGATCGGCCATTTCGCTGTGAATCTGGTCACACAAGAAAAGCACAAATATTTTTGAGATGTTCATGTTGCTATTGCTTCTTTTTTTTT
Source organism: Diadema antillarum (assembly GCF_040938485.1). Taxonomy (NCBI): domain Eukaryota; kingdom Metazoa; phylum Echinodermata; class Echinoidea; order Diadematoida; family Diadematidae; genus Diadema; species Diadema antillarum. The sequence goes on from NW_027271096.1 coordinate 1,263,315, forward strand.
ACCACTTACTTTGAATATAGACAATTCATTTGAAACAAAATACAGGTGAGTTTACAACTCACCCAATCTTCTGAGACATCAATATAGAATAAACATAGCAATTTACACAGAAATAACACTGAAAACATCAAGCAGGCCCTTTGTTTTGTATGTCTGCTGGTACAAAAAATCAGATAGTTATTCCTGTCGTTATCCACTGCAAGACAACTTTACAAACTTTTAGTTGTAATACTTGATAAAATCAATGTTTCTGTCACTCCATTTGTCAAGATGTAATCAGACAAAATAACTTTACAGAAGATAAGATAAGATAATAATCAATCACATCTATATTTTCTGCTATTCCTCAAGAAAGAAATTTGGAGAGGGGGTTGGAGCAAGTGAGCTATCACTGCTTGTCTCAGCTGCTGCCTTGTTGCTGGTCTTGCTCCGGTCCAAACTCTTGCTCCTACGGTGCTTCTTCACGTTGTTCGGTTTGTCGCCCTCTATGGCAGGGGCACTGATGCCTCGGAAACCAGAGAAGTACTCTTCGGCTTCTGTGTCAGAAATAGAAAATAGGATTTTAGGTAAATGTCAATCTAATTGTCAATCTAATTGTCCAGTACTTACCATGTCTCTCTCGTCCCAAGTGTACCTGGTAATGCTACAGTAATATGATGGCAGGGCTCTCTGGTAGAAAAGTGTCAACACTGAAAAGGCTACCCTGGATGAAGAAGACCATTTTATTAAGATTAACACTATTAACATTGTCATTATGATTGATGAATTTGGAATAGTTTGGCAGTCCCTTCTTTACTCAACTAGCTTTCTTATATGGTGTCATATCTGTCAGAACCTCATCCTAAAGGGCTCCAAAGATAAGATCGCAGCATCATATGTAATAGTAATTCTAGTACTTTCATTGCCATTTCATTGTCATTTCATTTCATCTCATCTAAACTCACACGAGATTTTCCTGCAATAGCCAAGCATCCTCACGATCTGTCACTAGTGCCTACACAACAATCGCTTCAAGGTGAAGTAGATTTCATAAACTTTTTCCCAATCACATGCACATAAGACAAGCTCTGAAATGCCAATATATGCTACTCAACACCAAGAGATGATCAAAAACAAAAAAACAAAACAAAATTACGAAAAATTACGAAAAATATTGCCAACATCAATACTGTAAAACCAGACACATTTGCAGCATAAACTTTCGCAAATTGGAGCAGATAGCCTTTTTCGCTACATGAAACTTTTATGTATTGCCACTGGCATTTGATGCAGTGTGTCGACAGAAACTTTCGTGTGCATTTTACTTTCATGAATCTTGGGCTCCTTGTAAAATTCGCGAAAGTCTCACACTCACAACAATTTTTGGTTTCACAGTACTCTGATTTTGAAAACAGAACTATCACTCTACACTTGTAAATCATCTCTAAATCATACAAACCAACAGACCTTCATCACTGAGCGGACAGCCGGGGAGGAAAGCTCTGTGGAGGAGGACATAGAGGGCAGTGCTCGCTGCCATGTTCTGCTGCTGGATGAGTGAGGGCGAGGCAGAGGGGCTGGTCCGGTGGAAGGTGTCCTCTATGTGGGGCGCCAGACTGTAGTTCCACAGAAGGCACAGCCACCTGAAACAAGTCACATGGGGAAATTTAGCTTTACTCTTCCTAAAGTTTGATATGTTTGTTTTTTTTTTTTTTGTGTGTGTGTGGATCAGTTGATAAAGCTTCCCAATTAATATAACAATTCATTATTTTTTCTTCTGTTTCTTCTGAATTCTGTTTATCCTGTGTATTTTCCTTTTGGGGGGTAGGGGTAGGGGTGGGTAGTGCTGCAATGGTACTATATCTGAGAAACATTCAGTTTGCCATTCATTCAGCTCATCAACTTACTAACTCCTGCTAGTCAGAACACCATCTTTCTTCTTTTCATTTTTTCCTCTCATGTTTCAAGTCTTCACTCTGATGGATGCTAAAATACTTATGCATGTGTACACCAAACCTCTATGTTTCATTCGTATCCAACATGTGTCTTATGCTTTACAAGATTTGATGACATCAAAATTGAACTTGCACTTATTGACAATAAGAATGATTAAGTAATCCTGCTAATAATCCTGCTAATCTCCATCAGGCCATCCATGAGCTTAGACAATGAGCATCACTAACTGTGCACTTTACTGTTGTGCCATTTACTACTAAAAAAAAAAGAAAAGACTGGTTAGTTTTTGAAGCCAAGTTTCAGAATGCAGGCAAATTTCTATCTTTTGCACCAATCTTAGAGTTGTAATAGTTCAATAATACACACACTAACATGGTTTGAAAACTTTAAAAGGAAAGCTGACACACATGCTAATTCCATTAATTGTTCCCTTAGACACAAACTCTAAAAACACGGAAAACCTACATATCCTATACTCTTCCTTCCATGTGTACAAATAAAATCCAAAACAGAGGTCTACTTGTATAAAGTAATTCATGCTTCTCGCCTGTATGAAACAGAAAACATAGATACGTTTAGTGATCTACTCCAGGAAAAGTCGCATAAATGTCTGCTATATATGCCATATATTTAGTAAGTCTAATTTTTCATGAATCGGGACTTCCTGACAATTTAATGAGCGGTCAAATTTGGGATCATGGAGTACAGTAATGAATGGAGAAACATACACATTCATATCACAATCATGTCTGGATCAATGCTAATATTTTTCTTGTGTGTTAAATTCCTACGAAATGTATGGCATATTTAGTATTTCATGTGACAGTAGTATATGTGAGCGTGTGTGTGTGTGTGTGTGTGTGTGTGTGTGTGTGTGTGTGTGTGTGTGTGTGAGGAGTTGGTGGTGGGGGGGGGGGGGAAGTCTACCTCAGCACAGATGCAGGGGCATCTCCATCCACAGGACAGGCAAAGAACTGCTTGGGTCCCGTGGCAAACTCCGGCATCGACAGCTTGGCCAGCGCCTCGTTGAGTCTACGCCAGATGCCGCACATCCACACCAGCACCCGCAGCGCGCTGCTGTCAGAAGAGGGCGCCACACCGTCCCGTTCGTGGACCAGCCGACGGAGGACAACTCTCTGGAGGATGCTGCGGAACGGCTCCTGGTCCCAGCCAACCCGGATCCAACGGAAGTGCTGCTGGACCGTCAGGTCTGTGCCAGGACTGCGGGCAATAAAGCACAAGATTTATTACTACAGTTAGAAGGGTCTTTATGCTACTAATCATTATGATAATGTTAATATCAATAGCTACTAATAATCATTGATATTTTTAGAGTGCCTTTTCCAATGGATACAAAGCACTAAATGATCATAGATGACGCTATCATCCACTCATAAAAACCTAAACAAAAGCTGGACAAAAGTAGATCACTAGTGAGAAGTTTATTGTGATGCATATTGTGAAAAAGTTCAGAACAATTTTCCTAACTTATAATTTTAGGCAGATTCCCAAAACACACCCCAATCCCAAGCACAGAAAGACCCTTCAAGTAATTAATTTAAAAAAAATCAGAGATATACAGGCCTACTGACAATCATGTCATATTTGATGGACAGTTAAGCAGATGGCTGCAAAGGGCATCAAAAACACACATGGCACATCGGAAGTACAGGGGTGTGCAGTACATGCACTGTAGCACTTACTACCTTCTCGCTGTAAAATGACAGCTTACACATAGAGCTGGAATCAGAGTTAGGTGAAACACTACTGCAAGTTATGAAAGCTTTGGTGTACATGTAGTTTATTTCCCTATAAAACTACCAGCATAAGTAGGCAAAGTTACGTATTTAATCCTCAGACTTCTAATAGGCACAGTTAATTCTGTAAACAAACTACCAGCATATTTGGGTAAGTAAATCTGAAACTATTGAGATTTATCCCAAGACTTCAACTGTACTGATTTGTATAGCCGTTGTATGTCTTGTGTCTTTGTAGTTGAATTGGCATGTCTACACCTTTGTAGTCTTTAGTTTATTGCTCATGAGTTGGTGATTCATCCAGTCTTCTATATCAGTCATGTAAGGGGGGGGGGGGAGGATTTGGATAGTTGGAGCTACATTGTAGTGACGAGAACAAGCTCCCAATAAAATCTCCCTGAAACTTACACTGCGTCTACATCATGAATACTTTGTGAGACTGTGCTTTTAGCTCAATGTCAGAGCACAACTGTATCTTATTACAGCAGGGCCATACAGCCTTCATGGAACAGGACAGGATAGCAATAAATTCTCACCCGACTCCGTCTACCGTGCCAATGATAATGCAGTTCTCTTGCAGACAGAAGGTGGCGCTGTTTAGTGCCAGCAGCCTTGCGGCACGCTGATTGGATCGCGTCTCCAGCAAGGGTAGGAGGTCGCCAAAGAGGGCAGCCACACCCACCCGATCCACCCCGTCTATCACCAGGATGTGCACTGCCTTGCCTGAGGCAGCTGGGAGCCTGCCTGCTATTGTTTGGATCAGGAATCCTGCAAAACACACATGATATATAACTAAGTCTATCAACACCATTGTGAGAATATCTACATTATTTAACAATAACAATGATAACAGCAGAATACAAGATAAAAAGTATGACAATCCATGACAGTAGTAATTGATATTGAACACTTTAAGATTGTCTGCAGACACATATCTTTTTTTAGACGACTGCACTTAGGCACACACTGAGTCATTCGATGAGATTTATTGCAGATCTTTCCTCCCTCTCAATTCTCAGAAACAGTTTCCCATCTTCCCATTCACTAAGTACATCGCACTTTCTCCTCATACTATCAGAGTTGAATCATACCATGACGGATCCCCATCGGACTAGCACTGGCTTTGAGTCTCTGTGAGAGACGAGAGACTGGAGAGATTGATGCCGACTTACCTTTGGTGAGAAGGAGCTCGCACAGATCCTGGTGAGTGAACGCGGCATTGAGGGACACGTAAGACCTGTCTGATTCCATTTGATGGTACTTGTTCTTGGCCTGCCGAATGTGAGAGAATACGAGGCAGCGAGTCACAATTAACTTCATCACGATGACAGCGCAGAATATTCTGTGATACTCAATACACCCTCGCATAGTTTGAGACTTGGCAAACATCCAGTACCACCCACAACCCCAGCTTGTGGTGCCCATTGAAAAGAAGATAAAAGTATGTCATACATGATCATCACAATCATCATAATCATCTTCAGCTTCATAATCATGACCATTCCCAAGTCATCACAGATATTCACTTATACAAGTATAACACTGGATCATTGTCTAAAAGCTGCTGCCATAAACTTGTTCATATTACTATTTGCTGACTATGCAGGATTCACGAATATACGCTGGAATCTATACAATCAGAACAGAAGGCTGTTACGATTGTGCATTCACATGGCTCATTGGTAACTGCACAATGATTACAGGAGTTTTAACAAGGTGACACTTTGTAGAAATTACTGAAAATTGGCATAGAATAGAAAACACAGAAGAGAATTAATTCAGAAGAAACAAAATACTAAATGAGCAGTAGAGAATAATCACAAAGACAAAGACTGAAACAGAAACATATATATCAAAACTTGAACATGTTCTCTACTTTTCTTCTGACTTGAATTGCGACCTAATAAGGTCATAATTTTTCAGAGATCAGGAAAAAACGCACACATTCTAAACACCACGTTCAAACAAAATATACATCTCTTCTCACAATACGTCTTCTCTTCCACATCAATTTTCAGGATTTTGCAGTAATCGTAACAAATACAGTTTAAGTCTTGTTGTTCATCTGTTACACCTTAACAACTAGCTCGTGGATTTTTTTGATTGTTTTCATCTCCAGCTTACCTGGATGAATTCTGCAAGTTTGACGGCAAGTCTCGACTTGCCCGAGCCAGGAGCTCCATAGAAGAGAACACTCTTGTACTGTTCAATCTGTGAAAGGGTGTGAAAACAAAATGAAGCAGGATGCCATATAGAAATCAAATGAGATGAATCTTGGTTGCCAGTCCTTAAAGTGACAGTCCAATCTATGATTAAGTTGACGTTCATATAAAGGGTAAAACTAATTCATTACATTAAAATCAGGTCACAGATGGTAAAAATTATTGAATTTCAACAAATATCTAGTAACTTTCTAAACAATATCATCACAAGTGGCAAAATAAGAATAAATATAAATATTCTGCACATTTACATGTAGGTAGGAAGCTCAATAATGTATTAAAATATTTTTGAAAAAAGCACCACATGATACATGCAGGATTAGGGTTTGTTTTTCTAAATCAATCTTGAACAGCTCTCTGTAGCCAATTTCAACAGAAACTTACAATTCTGACGTAATTCTGGAGCATCTGTACAGGCAAGAAGGACTCAAAGGCCAGCTGGTCAAGACGGCCATTTTGGTTGCCATGGAGCTTGAGGACAATGTCAGAGGTCAGATTGAAGAGTTCATGAGGAGCCATGGAGGGGTTCTCACCCACAGACCAGTGTAGATTGCCTACATAGGTGAACAGAATCAAGGAGAGATTAACATCTTTATCATCATCACTATCATCATTACCACTAACTTCGTTGCCATGGGCATCATCATCATCATCACTGATCACCATCACAGCAATCACTTCCACAGACATCTGACATGATCATCATAGTCACTGACACAGTAATCAATTTGATATCAACATCACCATTCTCATCACCACCATTTTCACCATCATCATCATCATCATCATCATCATCATCATGAACAACATCATCATAATTGTCATTGCTGCAGTCACAGCCATCAGATCTCATGATTTCAAAGAATGTGATCCACAAAATATTGCACAAGAGTATGATTACTGAACAGAAGCACATGTATTTCCTACTAACTTATTACCTACCACAGTGGGACATCGAATTTCACAACATGCAGTGACATCAACTTTATGATTCAACAATGACATTACGCTTAGGGTGAACAATGAAGAAGAGTTGTTTCCTAATGAACAATGAGTTCCTAAACAAATGCCAGTTGTCTTCTGGACATTAACAATTCTTTAGTAAAAACAAAATAAAGGGTTTACATGCTACTTCTTCAAGACACACAGCCTCAGAAAGGCACACTTCGCCAAAAAAAAAAAGACAAGTGGAAAGAGAAGTGACTTGGACAGGATATCTGACAGATACTAGTGCCCTTGGGGTGTCAAATACAGTTCTTGAAGATATCCTCTGTATGAAAGCCAAAAACATGTCACATCTACTCATGATCTCCTTCATTCTTTAAAATCTTGATTCAAACAAGTAGAGCAATAGCTCATCCCCAACTACTACAACAGTGGGATGATATAAGAAAACATCAGTCATAATAGGACAGATGCAAACTGTTTTCAATTTTGGTCTCTCGCAGGAGTACTATGACCTGCAATTGCTTGAATCTGGGTCAAAAAATATGGGAGACTGTAAAGGCATGTGACATGCACCTGGCTTCCATACAACTGAAATCTTCATAAACTTCTCGTACATGGCATCATCATTGCACTTGCTTTTTAAGATGTGCTGTAACAGTTACTCCTAGCATTTAACTGCAGCAGTGAATAATGACTTTAAGTTTGTTGTGCTTGTACAGAAGCAGAAGTTCACAATTTCTGCATTCTTTCAGAAAAAACCTAAAGCTGCTGTGCTGTGAGTTATAGTAATTCTGAGGACTTTAAAAAAAGGCTTCTTGGAGCCCCATGAGCAAGAGGAACAACAAAGAGTTATCAATATACAAATAACATTCATCACTCCAGTCTGTCAAAAAAGTAGAGAGCCATAATTTGTCACATGGTTGGCAGAACACAATCAAATTCTCATACAGAAATTGAGTTAATGACCACCGTGTCACTGCTACCAGAAAAAGAGCCAACAGTTTAAATCATCTCAATTTATCCTGCTGAAAGAAAGATGAGGCTTTAAAGGTAATTTTGACAATATCCAGCTGGACTTGAATCCATCAAATGAGATATTTGTACACGGGTTCAAGCTTAGCCTTTCAGTGACCAGGGTATGCATGATAACAGCAAGGAGTGTAAAGCAACATACCTGCCACGTAGCTCTGTATACTGTGGACTCCTAGCCCAAGGCTAAAGCTGTCAGGGCCCTCATCTGACAACCTGTCTCCGTTGGGGCTCGGGAGGTCCTCGTCAACTTCTGGCATCTGAAAAAGAGTGAGGTTGACAGACTACATCAAACTCAAACCTTCTGCAAGATGGATACAGTGCTCATGCAATAATCGGGAACCACTACAGTGGGAGCCTAGCTTTAAAGGTATTAGCCCACATTTGCAAACCCACAAAAATCAAAACTGCATAAAACAGGTCCAATATGACTTCAAGTACAAGTTATAACAGTAACATACCTCACCTGTTGCTCTTTGTCTATACCATTCGATAAAAGAGAGAAAATCATCTTTTTAAAATCAATTTTCAAACCGGGTCAACCCGACCCAAAATCGAATTACGAGCGCGGGCTAGCTACATACATGTAACTTACACATGTATCGCATGCATGTAGTACGTACGTGGACCGGAGCTAGCGAGCGTTATACGCATGCATACGGTGCATTTTCATTTATTTTTATGAAAGTAATGGACTAATTGGAACGAAATTTTGCACAGGTGTTACTGCAATCATACCCAAACTCCATGCTAACTATGAGACCAATTGCTGCAGGTTTACAAATGTGGGCTAATACCTTTAACTAGAGAAAAAAATTGTTTTTCAACTACTCTCAATTCACTGGGGGCCACTGTACTATTGATATCAGATCAGAAGTTATGACTTTCAAAGATCCACAACTGTTTGTGTAAGAGATTTGTTTTGGTGATACATAACAGATGACAAAAAAAAAAAAGCAGTCTTGCAAAATCTACAAGTGTTCATCACATTAACTGCTAATGTGCATCAATTGTCTTTGTTGAATATGTAAAAAATGCTTTTAGTCACATGTACATGCAACAGTTCTTAAAAAGTACACACACACACGCACACACACACACACACACACACACACACACACAAGCATGCGCACACGTATTCTCATGTCTTTAACAATAATGATCTTAAAAAATATTGAAGTGCTTTTTGAAATATAAACGGAAGATGAACAGCAGCAAAGATCATCCAAATATAATTCTATAGCAGAGCGACAATAAATTGATAACAAGTCAGGTCAGAGTCATACCTTACAGCTATTGGCTAACAATGAGCCAATGGACTGGTCAAAAGCTGCCCATGTCATCCCCGCCAGGACAGAGAGCTGACCAATCACAAACTGGTTGGACTGGTCCTTCTGACCCAGCAGGTGAGGCGAGAGGTCATTGGAAGGCGTTGAACTCTTGCTGGCGTCTAGGATAACACGGATCGTCTTCCCTTCAGCTGTGCAGAGGATGCATAGGAAACAGATGAAAAGAAAAAAAAAAATTAATAATCATTGGTACAGTAGCTGGTGATATCAATACCTTGTGTACTCAGGAAAACTTCGGTGTTGAACTCATAAGGACAGGGTACAATCCAGCTTTACACACATCCAAGCAAGCAATACACCACAGTGGTTAATGCCAGACCATACTCCGCAATGTTTGCAACATGAAAAAGATGAGGTTCATTTTGTTATTAAGTGGCATGTGGATATCAATTTTGACACTTACTTTTGGATACAACAACAACAACAAAAATCGTCTGACACATACTTCAAATTCTTTCCTCCAAATCACCACAATACGCCTAATCTAATCTCTGCACTTCAGATTTTGTGGATCACGCTGAATTGACTCAATGTTGAGCTGAAGTCAGCATAAAGCCCCGCTCCTAGAACAGAGCTGGGATATATCCGTATCCCTTCAGGATGTACCTGTATCCCCCGGTTCCGATGCATCATGTGGGGAAGGCACTACCTCCAACGCATCCGGGATGGCATTTTGAAAATCCCCCCAACAAGAAATCATCAATTAGGATTGCTGAGATCACTGGAAACCACAGGATTCTCTCTGACACAGACTCTGCTGCTACATGCCCCAGGTTTGTGAGACATCGTCTTCACACCCCAACCCTAAACCCCCTCCCTTCAATTTGACAGATATTGCTCTATCTTCTTCCTCTGTCAATGCCATCACCACAGGGCAAAATTGAAGGATGGGTTATAGAAGTGCCTTGATGAGATCCATCAACTACCATGACATTGCTTGACAGAATTTGTTGCAATATATAAGTGAGGCTTTGCTGTTGGTGACTATCCACCATCTTTATTTTTTCAAACCGCTATCAATACAAGTTCCATCCTACCTCAGTCCCTAAAACAGCATATCATACCAAAACAACTCTTTTAGGTATAGGACATCAAATGAAATTAGTGAGAGAAACTCATCACATTAACATCTTATCCACATATTCACTGCATACAAACACAAAACGGTGTGACCGCGTTAAGAAAATATGTGTAACACAGAATCCAAAATATGACATTTCTTTTGACGCCAAATGCTACGGATTGCATCATATGACAATGATATATCATCTTATCACCGTTTTCATCTGTGCTTTAACTATACCTGTGTATGAACTGCACCCCCATAGTTCTCGCCAGTTTATCCACAAAAGCATGACAACACTGGGACTTGTGACAACTTTGAATACACCTGCATGTCAGATCTTTTCAATACATCTAGTATCAGTTTGGAGTTAGTCAAGTGTTAGTTACTATGGCCATGAATATGGATGCCATGCAGTGTCTAGGAGAAAATGGAAACTGAAAAGCAGCTTGCCACTCTGCTGCCCTAAATTCTAGGGCTACCATTTGACATGCACTGCCCCAATACACTCTAAACTATTACCTTGTGCACTTCTGACAATAAACACTATCAGGATGAGCTCCAGTACACACAGACTGTCTTTGTGAGTGTACATTTGGCTGTTATGTGTATCAAACTGCATCCCTTATATCAAGGCTATTCCCCTCAGCTAAAAGGTGCAGTTAACACACCAGTGAATACAGAATAACTTATAATGGAAGTATGTGTGAACGAGGGCAAGATAATTAACACCCCACATCCACTTGTGAGAAAGACGTTCACACTTGTAAATGCACACCTGCCATACAGCTGCATGACATATATTTGTATTCAATACTGGAAGCATGCAATCAAGACTTTACACTCTCACCCTCTTGTACATACATGTACATAGAGACATACTACACACACTGTGGCAAATGTTTTCATAGTTGGAATGTTTAAAAATAGCTTGAATTCATTATGATATCTCCTCTTTAATAGTGTCATTATTATCTGTAGAAACGTGCATTCGCAAGTGAGACACCAAAACAAAACAAAACCTCAGTAAGTTTATCAGCTGTTTAACTAATTACAAAGTAATTGTTTATGGAAAGAGGAAAAAACAGAAACAATATGAATGTGGATAATTAGAAGAGTAGGTATCAGTGACCAGGCAGTATCAGCAGCCAATGGGGGGATTAACAGGGAGGAAATTGACAGCGACAATTTGGTGAGCCGGGGTTTAAAGGAAACATCACGCAACCTCCCACACCAGACCAGTGCAGGGACATCTAGCGGGTCACTGACGGGCAGTTGTGGCACCAGCACAAAGTCACGGCATATTTGTGGATTGTCACAAAATATCTTTGCGATCGACGAGAGATCACTCGGATTATCAGCCTGACACTTCTGTGCTCACATGGACTCCCCCCTCCCTTAGTGGACATCTGCCCTCTATCCCCCCAGCTGCACGAGACTGCAAGAATGTATATGGAGCTCATCCTATTGCTAGTTTCCTTCCCACTTACTAAGCCCTAAAGTCCAGCCTTCACGGCTGAAATCCAGTGCTAATAACGTTGTTAAAAAAAAAAAAAATCAGGGTGATTATTAGCTATGAAGAGGACACTGAGCTTCACCTGGAAAAGGTGGAGGGGATGAGGGTACAAGCAGTGCTAAAGTTATATCTCGGATATACCTCTGAAATATTGAAAACTTAACATTCTGTGATATAACTTTTGTTTCCTTACATACATGTATCAAGTCTCTTTTGGGTTGAGCTGTATTTTAGTCTAGGAATTCAATCATGTACAATATTGATCATTTAAACATATTATATTATTCATGAGCATTCTTTTCTTCAGGCCAAGACAAATCATTTGTGCATGTTCACAAGGAAAAAGAACATAATTTTCTGCAGGACCAAAAATAAATGAAATGCCATTAAGATGTTCCAAATTCTGATGTAAGTGTTCTGGGTTGAAGAGCTCTTCATAATTTCCTACGAGATTGATACTGCACTGCCTGTAATTTGCCTGATATGTGAGGCTTTCATTTTCAGCAAATTCATAAACACAGCCCACAATCTCATTGTGACATAACAAAGAAACAATACTTACTGATACTGCTGAGGTATTCTTTGCACGAGTCAGTCGCAACGTTGTGAGGAGTGCGCCCTCGTCTGTCCGGCACAGTCAGGTGGACTCCGCCGTACTGATAGAGGGCTACGAGCATCTCCTGTCAACAAACAAAACAGTAATAACATGATGAAATGTGAGTAAATGGTTTTATTCGCCCAGGGTAGTCTCTTCAAAGAACCCACTGTTCTATCCCTGGCCCCTGCCATTGCCATTACCCCAGCATTACTAGGTTTACACTTGTATACACCAGGGTATCAAAGGATATTGATGCCATCTTGTGTGAGATTGTACTGTTGGAGAGGTATAAGCATGAGAGAGCTGTACCTGCCACAGAGCCTTTTACAGACTTTGGTTTGAAATTTCCTCTGTTAACTTATGTTTCATCTCAATTTCACTCTCGGGTAGTAGCAGCGAATCAGCAAGCTAATCATTTACTCAGGCTTCACTTGGCATGCCGATCTTATGCAAGTGATTATCTTAGTTCACAATGCAGAATCTCCTTTTATGAAAGAAAATAAGTACCTCTGTGCAACTAAGTGCAACTAAATAATAATGGAAGATGCCGTGACAATCTGTTAGTTCAGACTGGTCAATCGATACACAGCTGGTCAAGTACCATACCAAACACGAATGATGTAAATATGTATGCCTTGAGAATTATTCATCAATGCGTGCTTCAGCATGAAGAGGCAGATCCATTTCTGAAAAGGTAAAGCGGCTGACACTAGACGATCACACATTCACCCCTTGCCTCACCTTTCTCCATGGTAATGGACTATCTTGAGTAAGTTGGCAAGAATGGAAGATATACACCTTAGCCACGAAGCCTGACAAAAGGTTAACAGCTGTACCAGCTTGCAGGGAATCGAATCTAAGATCTCCTATGTAATGGTCCAGAGCCTTAACCAGTATACATGTGTACATCAAATGCTCTCATTGACAGGAACAGCAAGTTAGACACAGCAGAAGTGTTAATGGTACTTCTCCGGTCAATCTAGAATGACATGAATGAAACTTGCTGAATCAATGAAACAGAAATTCCTAAATACATGAACTACCACTTTCACAATAAAGGGATCTATATACAGTTTATTACTGCAATCATAACAGTAATGACAACTTTTGATACCTTTTTTCCACTGACAAGAAAAAATATGCTGCATCCATTACAAACTGACAATTTAATGATGGCAATGTATCACAGCACTTGCTAACATGTAGCATCAGCAAGAATTCACCATCATTTATGATATGGAATTGAGTGCAAAAATCTCTACGTATAAATCAAAAACTGGCAGGAATTTTCAAATTAGGTCTCATACGGCTTCATTTCCCCTTGCTTGCATAGCTAGCTGTCATGTTCACTTTATCTGCCTGCACAGAACTTGTCACGTGGTATCTTTTCCTCCTCCCACTGAACTGACGGACTCTGTCTCAGCCCTATGCCAAGTGTCAGTATCAAACTATCCTTTCTGGAATGAAACCAAGCACACACAGTAGGCATTGGGGCCGAGTTAATGGATGTTGGATTGAAGTTGATGACATGTTGTTTATACCTTTCGGGCTGCATCAACTCTCAAATCCATCCCTGAGGGTCCTCTGTAGCGAGCTACTGCAGGTCATGGATCAAGGTTGAGGGGGAGAATTTGGAGACAAATTTGGCAATGAAATTACGGGGGTGGAGCGGAGAAAAAAAAAGAAGAGGAGGGGGAGCAAATATTTGGGAGACAAATTTGAAGATTGACAATTTGATTTGGAGGGGATGGATATCAATGGGGCAAATATGTGAGGCATCGTTCTGTTGACAAGACGTTGTTCTGTTTCGAAGGTGGAATAAACGGAGCATAGTCAACTCTTGAACATCTAGGGTATTGGGGGTAAATTCCTGCAGCTTTTACAGCCATCTGCCCAAGATTTGACTACATGTCTTGGAGTTCACAGATATTGCAGGAGCATTTTACGACTGAGATAGTCGATTCAAGAAAACTGGGATTGTGCAGTGAGACAGCAAGATCTGATTAATGCTAACTACTTAGACTGTGGAAGGCTGGATAGCAGTGAAGGATGAAAAGGGGGTGGGGGGTTTCAGTGGCCAAGCCGTTGACAAGACAACGAGAAGCCAGCTGGATATTCCGAGCATCCAGGAACCACGGGGAGACAGCTTCGTTGCAGGAAGAGCCAGATTCGGGGGCAGGAAGAGTCCTAATTGATAGAAAATCATGCCTGTCGTTGGAGATGCTCGCGCACCGGAGCCCGGCTAAGACTTGCTAAATATAACACCATAAATGCTTTCGGCTCAAGTACTTCTCATACGCATCAAACACGCATCCTCCATTTGACACAGAGGAGAAACTGCTCGACTCAAGCAAATTCCCAGAGTCTTGGAGAAGCACGACTTGGAACAGAGACCAAGGATTGATTCTTTGGAGGTAGCCTTAAACATTGTAAATCCCACAAATGATTGGAGGGGTTATGACCTACCCCTATTCTTGCACATATGTACTCTTGGATTACAATAGCTTGCACAAGTGTGGTATTTACTTTGGATTTCTTCCTTGTCACTGTGACAAACAAACAGATAGGACACTGTTTTACTTCTCACTTGCATTGTAAATTTGGGGGAATTATGTTGTAAACAAGACTTTTATTCAGCTTTTAATTAAGCTGCCATGAATTGAAATGCATGCTAAAAAACTTGCTTTCATGCGTCAATGCTACGAAGGAGCATCTGGTGTAAGAGTAATATTTACAGGACGTCAAACCACTGCAAATCAGATACATACTGATGTACACTTCAAAACATATTCAGAAGGCAATAATCAATCTGAGGATCGAAAAACGGGTAACTTATTTAGCATGCTAAATCAAATGTCTGAAAAAATCTTGTGTTTATCTCAAACCCACATATCTTTATTTCTGATGTAGAAAAAAAAAATCCACCATACTGTATATACAGTACAGGGTAAATCATAAAAACACATGAGTTGGCAGCTCTGAGTCTGGAGATCCCTTTGTAGCAAAAGCAGCAAAAATACCATATTCCCTTATACATCCACCTGCACATTTTGTGAGTTTCACGACAAGTTTTTTTTTTCCCGTTTCAGTAAGTTTCGTATCCTCCTTGCTACTTCTCCGCCGCATAAAAATTTCCTTCATAGATGACAATGGCATGTGACTTTTAGATGTTGCCGAACTAGGATAAACAAAGATCAACGAGTTCCACCCCAAGGGGGAAGGGGTGCCCCACCTTCTGTCCGGTGGATGCCAGGATGTGAGCCAGGGTCCACCCGTCGTGATCCATGGCATTGAGGAGGTCTGAGGAGACGGGAGGCTGGTGGGTCGTCTCCTGGTTGATCTGGGATAGCATCTGGATGTCTGTCTGCTCGCTGCTCGGCAGGTGGAACAGCAGCGTGTGCAGGCAGCTCATCTGGCCGTAACGGGCCGCCGCATGGAACGGCGTCCAGCCAATCTGCAAAGGCAGAGGAAATGTAGTCAAGATTGCTGTCAGTCTATACAGCTCTAATTCCCACTCTTTCTTCTCTCTCTCTCTTTTTTTTTTTTCATTCTTCTTTTGTTTTTTGAGGCCATCCATTATTTTCTACCAACACGCAAGACACAATTGTTGCATTCGCATTCTGTCTTGATTTAAGACCTGATCTACTACGAATGTGCAATTGCATTAACAACACCTACACAACTCTGTGCAGCTTTTCCTTTTAGATGGAATTGGAAGAAAACACAACAATTAATCAATCATCTTCAGCTAACAGGTAGATAACTTACAGTATACAAAAAAACTGTCTCCATTGCTACTAAATGAAACATTGACAGACAATTACAGAAAGCATAAATTTTAAGTCTAGCAGTCTCAAAATCCTGAAAGTATGCAAAGTCACAGAGAAAGAGTTGGTGCGAGGTGTGTACAATGAAGCCTCAATTTCAAAATCTAACCCAAGTAAAACTTGCTCTGAACAGAAACTCAAATGTGACAGCTACAGATTTAGAAAGATATTACAGAAATCTGACAAATGACATGAAAGTGGGGACTAAAAATTAGCGCGTAATCAAGACATGGCATACTATGCTTACCCTAAATACTATCTTGACAGTGACAGGCAATGCTCTCTTTTGGGGTAAATCTGTTCGCATTTCTAACAAACCACTCTAATGTCATTTACTGAATCTACCCTACAAAGATTATAAGCCACAGGCACTGCTCTCTCTTTATGTAAAATGCACGACGGCGCAGACATGGTGATAATCATAAATTGTGTGTTTTAAGTGAGCTGCAACCTAAGACAGTAAAATTCTATTTTTTTTTGTTTTTTGTTTTTTTGTTTTTTGTTTTTTGCTCAGGACAGTCACTACATAAAGGCCAGTGTTGTCCAGGTGAGATCTTGGTTTGCTCTCCTGGTGTCTTACGTTTGTGATGCAGTCTCGAGTGGCACCGTTGTCCAGTAGGGTTCTGACACAGGAGGTGTGGCCACTGGCCGCTGCCCAGTGGATGGGCTGCCACCCCTGGGAGTCGCTGCACAGGGGGGTGGAACCATGCTCAAGCAGAAACCTCACGCACCTAAAGGTCAATAAATGCAAGAGAGACCAAAAGGATGAGATTAACATCAACATTGATTTCAATGATATTATGATATTTCAATGATTTTGATATTGCTCTGTCCAGTGATATGTATTGTACTTTGCTGCTATTTGAAATACAAGAAATAATTTCAATTCATTTAAATTCAAATGGAATCACCTTAGGAATTCACAATTTCCACAGCCAGGGCTGCCAAAATACACATATCAAAATCACACAGGTTTTCAAAAATCTCAGGAATTACTTTTCATAAAACATGTTACTAGCATCTCAATGGGTGGTCAAAAGTCATCAGTTCAGGGAGGCTCTTAATACCTTTCCTTTTGTCACAATGCAAAAAGATTGTTTGATTTTGTTGGGAAAACTTGCCAGCTATGCATCACATGCACACTGCCAATAGGTATCTCATCTATAATCTAATGAGTGACATACACGTGTACATTGATAAAGTATCTGGGTACCTGATGCTAATACTGTGAGTGGAGTTTGAAAGCTCTTTATCTTTTAGTAAAGGGGAGGGGAAGGATGGAACAGCATCTGTTGACATTTGGAGCATGTCAGATGACTTTTTTCCCCTGTGAATCTGTGACTTTTGCTGACAAAGATTCATTCTGCATACAAAGAGGGGTATGGGTATCAGACAATAGGAGGGCTGCTGAGGTAATGGAGGGGTGAGGCGACTTACCCTTCATGCCCCTCTCCGGCTGCTACATGGAGGGGGGTGAGCCCTTCTGCTTGAGCTGTGTTGGGGTCTTCTCCTAGGGTAACTAATAAATCTAAACTATCTGTGAAGATACAAGACCACAGGAAGATGATCATCAATTATACAGTTGTAATAATCTCTCAATTATTATACACAAACGCATGTACACAAAATATATCAAGTAGGAAAATCATGATTTATCAATACTGGAAACCAAAGGTTGATATTCTTAATACCAGATTTATCTGAAGATTCATTCATTTATCTGAAGATTCAATACCAGATTTATCTGAAGATTCAAACCCACAGAAAATACAGTCTATGGGTTTGTTGAGTTCATGCCAGTCATATTTTTCAGCGACGTGTGATGACACATATCAATGAAATTAAGTTTCATTGCAACTGATTGACAAATTGCCCTACATCGACGTAAATAAGTACTGAATTGATCAGTGTTGTAGTAGTAGCCATGATAAAAAATCTGTCGGGCGAAAGCTCGGTGGTCTAGTGGAGATGACGCCTGTCCGGTGATCAGGAGGTCGTGGGTTCAAATCCTGCTCGAGTATGTACGCCCATGATTTTTTATCATGGCTACTACTACAACACTGATCAATTCAGTACTTATTTACGTCGATGTAGGGCAATTTGTCAATCAGTTGCAATGAAAACATCTCGACGGAAGAACTTCATAAATTTGAAATTAAGTTTGTTGACATAATCCCACTGGAAAATTTCCAGGACTGACATCTGTTGAATGAGTTAATTACAAAAGTTTGGCAATTCATTACAAGTGTTTGGCAGTGGATTATCAAAGACTAAGATGACTAACTCATACCGTGCCTGACTCAAGTCACTTTCAAAGAACAGAGAGTGGCATCTCTTCCTTATGCCTTTGTTTGAGAGTACGTTGGTGACTGTGTGCCTGAATACAAATCGTATGTGTGTGTTACTGCTATTATGTCTGTGTCTGTTTGGGTCTGCGTATGTGTGTGTGTGTGTGTGTGTATGTGTCTGTGCGTTAAATTATGTCTGCGGCCATTTGTGTCTGTATAATATGGGTACCTCTGAAATGTCTGGATGTATGTATGTGTGTCTGTGTGTGCCTAACATTACATGTATGTCTTTGTCTGTGAGCGTGTGTCTGAAATAATGTATGTGTTTGTGTCTGTCTGTTTCTATGTCTGAAAGTGTGTGTCTCCATGTTCTTGGTCATGTCATTCTGCAGTATTTGTTTTTTCCCCAACACACATGTGATATTCAGCACCGAGAGTGTGAGGAATGTGGCTGCCTGCAGGGGAGGGAGGAACATGAGTAACCATGAAGAGATGAAGCGATAAGGAACCGCTGATTTCGTCAAGATAGCCCACCGTACTGTGCTCGCCTCACTCTCCGCTAATGATCTCTCCCTGGCTGTTGCATCGGTCACTGCCCTACTGACACCTCAGACAGTGACTAGGGAGTCAGTCGGCTTTAATAGTTGTACTACTTATCGAAGATCCGCATAGGGTGAATCACCGTACTTCCAACAAATTCTGGTCTGTCGCAGGAGCAGTCCAATTAATTTCCTACCATGTAGGTGCCATGTTCAAGAAATACCGTCAGAACCTCTCACATATGGTAGCTGACAAATTTTATAGGTCAATGTCCACTGATGTCTTGCTCATGAATTTGATGGAAAGAGAAGAGACTAAAATATCTAATTCAATCAAAGTAGCAACACTTTTCACAGTGGGCACTGGCAAATGACGATCTATAAAGGTCACATAGAGTGCATCACACAGGTTGTTGTTGCAGGATTTAATGCAGGGTAACACTCAAAAACTTGTTTTCAGGAAGTAATAGTGTACCACAATATCTTAGATTTCTGTGACAACCCCCTCCCACTATGTTTTCATCTCAGAAAACCGAGGAAGAGATGGTGACACTGACCTACATGTCCGCCATAGGCGGCGGCGTGGATGAGAGTGGAGCCATCTTTCTCTGGTGAGGTCCGGTCGTGCTGCTCCTCTATGAGTCGGCAGAGGGTGGCCGTGTCCCCCTTGCGGGCGGCCTGGTGGAGAGGGGATTCCCAGGCCGAGGTGCAGAGGGTGGGGCGCGTCAGAGCAGGGGGACTGCCTGCATGGGGGGAGAGATAAGGGGGGAACGGGAGGGGAATAGAACGATTAGAAAATAAAAATCATAACTAGCAAAGAACATTTATCTAAGTGTAGCTGTTCTATTCTGCTGTTGAGTACAAGACTCCTTTAATTTGCTTTCTCTTTATACCATGAATGTACAGATATGCACGGTATACTAACACACACAAACACATATACAAAAAATAAGAAATGAACAACAAACACAGAAAAGACTGTCAACAGTCTTCAATAATACATCTTTGAGATGCATATATAAGTCCTTAAATCAACAAATTTTCCCACAATTTCCACATTTTCTAATCTTTGAAATAACTTATAGATTCATTATTGCAACTTTAAGTCCTACAGAACTTTCAAGAGAGGTATGAGCAAAACTCCACACAGCAACAAGAAAAACAAAATACTGATGATATAACATCAAAGAACACTATAGAGAAAGAGACTAAAGGATAGAAGAGGGATTCAGTGTAGGCTGAGGCGCTTTCACTGTGCCCTTTGCATATAATCTGCGCAATCAATGTTGTCTACACCATCAGTCCATAGACAAGACGTCGATACTTGACAGCCGAGATGTGAAAATAAGAGGGAGGTCACATCGCTGATGCGCTCTTTTCAAATCAAAATCCATGCAGGGCTCATGTGGTCATATCAGCTGCAGCTGGCCTGGATTTGGTTTACCACACATCTCACTGAGGGAAAATAATACATGTATGCACACACTCTACAAACTGCACAGCAACCATCATCTCCAGTAACAACTGAATAGAAGTACATCCAGTTCTGCAACTTCATGGTATTTGCAATGCAACAGTTTCTGGCCAGAGTCAAAGTGCTTGGTAAGAAGAAGATCCCTTTGTTTTCCAACGATCAAACTACTGATCCTGCAGAATCATCAACTTTCATTCCAAGTCTGAAAATAAAGACTGCATCTGTTGATGTCCATCATTAGCTTGGTAATGACACATCCAAGTACTTATGCTATTTCCTCTCTTCTTTATTCATTTATTTTATTTTTGCTTTGTTTACTGAGTACTGTATAAGCTGTTATTTTCATGAGGGTTTATTTTTCTCAAATTTCGAAAATTACTGTTGGACCGCAATTTAATAACACATGAAAACGTCGCCATGTACAAGGGTAATATTGCACTTATGACAGCCTCAGGGTCAATTCACGAAAAAAAAAATCATCTTGCAAAAATGTCTGTGACCCCCTCATTTGCAAAAATATTTGTACATGAAAAAAACAGCTTATATCATGTTTGAATGGAGTAATCTTTGGGGTATAATATGACAGACACCTGTGATTTCTCATGTACATGTATCTGTCACCTAATGAACCCCTCAAAGTTACCCAGAAAAGATGACTCACTGATAAGTTGTCTAATTCATCTTCAAAATTGCATGAAACATCTTGTGAAACAGGAGAGCAGGAAGACCGAGTGAAATGGAATAACACACACATACACACACACACACACACACACACACACACACACACACATGCTTGTAAGATGCTCCAACCGGGGATATGATAGTTTCCTCAAGGTGACCGCGCATATTCCATTTTTCATTTCTGGAAGAAATTTTTTTTTTCTTGTTTCCAATAAATTGACTAATTCAAATTGAAGAACATAAAAACATTTTAAAACTAAGTTTGGAAAGTACAAAATCAGGCTTCATGTGGAGTATACATGACATGTAGGTGCATACACAACAATCAAGGATATGTGGATAAAATATTTTCAAATTCCCCTCTCTGAAAACTGTGAAAACTATTCGCTTACATACAGGTCCTAAATATGCACAACGGGCAGGTGCATTATATAGCCCAAAGGTACCCCTAGGGTTTTGAGAGGGTGCCTTTTCATTGGTTTTAAATACTGTTTACGCCGAATATTATGTGAGGTTATTATTTTCGCAAATTTCGCGAGTCAGGTGTTATTCGCAAATTTAAAGACACACAAAATTATTGACTCTGATCCCAGTATGAATGTGATAAACACGTATACATTTCTCCATTCTGACTGTACTACACAATCACAAATTTTTAACCACTTGCGAAATCGTTGGAGAGTCCCGATCTGTGAAAATTTAGACTCGCTAAATATATGGCATATACAGTACTCTGAGCAAAGGGGCATATACCCGGTGTGAAATGTATCCCCAGTTACTTGGAGTGAGACAGTACAATATCCCTGACTGAAGCCGTTTGAGAGAACACACAACACGCACAACGGTAAGGCAGAAAACCAGATGGAGGAAGAACATGACAAAGGTGAATCACATCCCATAACACCAACCAGTCCCTTTTTTTGCTTATTTTGACTGCTGATAGTTGGCAGGAAGAGAATATTTTGGCGTAAGGAAATGTGAGCATGTGTGTATATGTCTGTATATTTTTACTTCACAGATATAGAGCTATGCCTCCTTATTATGTGGTGATGACAACACTGTGCCTCATATTCCAGTCCTCCAGTATGCAGGTTAGTGTAAGGAAGACATAAAAGCAAGCAGGTCATTATTTTCATTGTGGTTTAATAAGAAAAACCTAAAAAAAATAATAATATTAATCCTCTTCAGATAGGAGTCCATATATGTGGCCAGGATACATTTAAAGTCCATTTGAAAATAATTTGAATGATTGCTTCTATTAGTTAAACCTGATGTAATGCCAAGGAAACATTGAATAAAACGTAGACTTTCACATGTGGCAATACATCTAAGGACATTGGTATATGAAGGGCATTTCAAAATTCACCTACCAACTTTAAATGATTTGAAGGAGTGACAACACAAAGACAAAGCTTCTATTTAGTGTTCAATTTGCCCTTTTAGCTTCTTGTAATCTATCTTACAGTCATATCTACTCCAACGGGAGATGGAGCAGGCAGAGCACAGTTTCTGTATTGCTGGGTAATGGACAGTACAACATATATGGAGATTACTCTCCACTCCACGAGAGGACACGAATATATTCATCAACCGAATTTACCTCCCGATATACAGCCCCTCATCTACTCCAGATAGAATCAACAAATCAATTCAGTGCAGTTTGTGGCTAGTCTGCAAATGCAAGCCTCCTTTGGAAAGGGGGGGGGGGGAGAAGATGAGAGAGCAAGGGAGATAGACTGGGGAGGAGGACGGGGGGGGGGGGGGCTTCAAATCATCCGTCTGTGACATCTTGACACAAGTCCTATCTGAGGGTGTATGGAGGTAATTCATCCAAAGGACTCCAACTAACCTTGTCTATCCCCTCCATTGCCTTGGGTTATTGCATCACACGGAGCTGCACCATGCACACGCCACGTGAAAGTTTCTCCCTGTATACAGACTGCTTCCACATTCATCACGCACATGCATCGCTGATAAACGGACGATGCGACCATATCTGGGGGAACTAAATTGACCGTTATGCCAATCTGCGAGATGGGGTAAGCACGCTGGCGTCTACTTCAGAGATGAAATTGCCTTCCATAACACATCCAGCCCCCTCCCCCCCTTTACCCAATATCTCCAGAAATGATGTTCAGACTTTCATCAAAGCTTTGTGGACGAGACAAATGAAAGAAATCAAGAGAGAACATCAATTTGTCTGAATGAGGGAGACTCCGAAGAATGAGCACCATCCTAAGCCAAGAAGGCCCCTCTACGTACTCCCTAAAAGTGCCTCAAATAAGATGGAGTTCTATGTCTAGCAATAATAAACAGATAAACAAACAAAAGCAAACACAGCAAGGAAATCAAAGCATGCCAAAGGTTGCCGACTCGCGTGATGATAATTGCAGGCAGTAGTCATGATCATTTTTCTCCGCAAACCGATCAATACTGCTGAAGTTGTCAGCGATGGCATTACTGGATACTGGTGGGATAGGGCTGCAACCACTGGATGAGGGCATAAGTGCAAATCAATATTTTTGACACAGAGCAAATTCGTAGAAATTATTTCTGAGCAGGCAGATGAGCCACATGTGGCTGACTTGAAATATGAAGGAATCCTGAATGTGGCAATAATTACCATGCAGTGCTTTTAAATGCTTTTGAAAAGATCAACTATTTGATACTTGTAACATTATGTTTTGAAGAAGGAATTCACGGATTGAAAGAAGACAGATCCATCTTTACTGCTAGATATAAAATTCCTAAAAGTTCCTTTGACAGTATTCAAAATGGTACATAATTTACTTATCCTTTAAATTCATAAAGTCAAAAGCATAGCTTTCTCCATGGTTCTTCCTCTCTATCTTTCTATACAAATTCATTAAAGTGTTACTCTGGTTGTAATGCTTCTAAGTGAAGGGAAATTTGTTTTCATACAATACAAAATCTCTGTATCACTCAGTGTTGCTATTGCTCTTTCGGAGACTATTTCTCGGTATGTTGTATTCATGTTACCTGTATGTTGATCTGATATTCTGCGAAAGGGCAATAAGTCACACTATTGTGATTCATAATATCAGCTCTGAATACAAAAATCTTACAGACAGGTTTGTGGAGAGGAGGGGGTACTGGATTTCAACTTGGCACATTTCCCCGTGACATGAACTCCTATTGTTCTGGAAATGTCACGATCAACGCATGACCCGATATTCAGGGATTTCTACGATAAGCATCAGCGGGGGATTTAATTGGTTGTCGGATCTTTGAGATACAGACTGTAGAGAGAGAGAGAATATCAGAGATGTGAAAAGCTACCATTGTTTCACGCAGCGATGGAGACTCTGACGTCACAGTCAACTTGCCGTGAGATTGATAGTCTTCAAGCGTGATCCTTGCCCACGATTTCTCTTGAGTCTGACATCCGGACTTCCAAAGGTACATGGAACAAGAGCAATCAACGGAGGAGCAACACGTTTTCTTCTCGCCGCGAGATATGGCTGTCGTATTTCTGTCTTCACTGTTGTGATTAATTTGCTAAATATTACCTAAACAAATTGGGTCGTACGTCACTACTTCCCCCTCACTTATCTTAGCTGTAGTCTCAGTTTTCATTGTCTGCCAAGATGTCTACAGGAGGTAGGCCACAAGAAACGAGGAGAGAGGCTCTTCAACCTCTTGAAGAAAAAAAAAAATGTCAAGGAAATTTTCGAGGAGGTAGGATTTACTGAAATACTAATGAGCTCTCTTGTATTTAGCATGAAGTCATCTGGAACGTAAATTCCATCTTGACTAACAAATTCAAGATGGATTTATTCATACGCTATTTTTGCTTGCTCTCTCTCTCTTTTTGAAACAACAAATCTCATGACAAGTATTCAATTAAAATCAAGGACTTGGATAACCTCAGCAGGAAAGCTCCAGTGTTGCAGACAAACCCTGCAGAATTACACTCATTTTAAAATAACCTCACACTTCCTTCAACACAAAGTCCAGCATCTTCAATCGTAATAATCCAGCTACAAAGGTGTAAAGGGCTTCCATTTCAGCAAGATCAGGCTCAGCCAAAGTTGTGCTTATGAATTATTTCGGCTCCACCGAAAAAAAATTCCATGCAATTCTTCTTTTTCTTTACTATTTTCCCCCCAGGATGAAGCTGTGTCCGGCTGAGTGCAAGGAACTGATCCAACATTCCGGTCCTTTCCCCTCATCATAGCTGGCCGAGAGATACCACAGATTTCCATCTCTTCCTGCTGGCTGTGGAGGTGAATGTTTCCATGGCAACAGTTTCCTCCCAGAGAAGCACAGAAGGATCCTCTAGGTGTGTGCTGCAGATCTGGATACACAGCTGGCTTTAATACACGATTTCTATCCGACAGGCGCATCACTTGCACCGTCATGCACTCACTGAGTCTTCAAAAACACACTGCTGTTGCAGATTCCAGCATTAATTTGTCAGATCAATGACAGCAATGTGACTTCTTCACCTTTCCACTGTACTTCTAATAAAAACATGCTCTGCATAGATTCAGGGGCTCATTTGAAAAGGTGACTGAAAACACACACAAACCCACAGATTTTCACAAAGAATGACTATTGAAGTAACTGGAAGCAAAGCAAGCCAAGAGGAAGTTAAGGCAATACAATTGAGCAAGACATATTGTCTTGGGAGTGGTCTGAAGCCTGAAATAGTTACAATACAACTGATTAATGAAGATGGCAATCACTGAAATATGATGACTTAGTGAAATAACAAATAATGCATATTGTAAAGCCATACAAACATCCTGACAAACAATTTTTTACATCCTAAATGACACCTTCATCAACTGCAGATGAGCAAAAGGTACAGTTTATCCCATTTCAAATATGAACTAGTTGGCTTGTTGTTTTTCTGTAAGCATATCACATCTCCATATATTCACTTAAGTCTGTTTGATTTAATTCACTCAGTTATAGTACCCTCTGTCTTCTCTTTCATTGGGATTGACCTGTAAAATCAATGACGTCCAGACCGGGGCTAAGAATTCAATATGCCGTGCCATATCAATTACTCTGGGTAAATATGGCCTGATGACAATAAGTGACCATACGAGGGAATAGCGTTCCCTCATCCCTATATCATACTGACCAGCTGCACGACCCAAATCATCACAGGCAGCGAGACATCCACCAAAATTTGGGTCTTCACTTCTCAAGTGCAATTTGAGATACTCAGCCTAATAATAAACCTCATCTGGTTGGTCAAACGACAATCGCTGCATACTGCTCCCTCAAAAATGAAGTGAAATATGCATGGCTCAACTGAAGTCCAGAGCTGTGCCTCCAATAAACGACATGAAGCTGATGGCTCACTACAGTATTTGCCTTGGCCCTCTGGGGTGCTTCCAGAAGCTTTACTCATGATTGCAGATTTCTAGGGCTTTCAGACCTGTCTCTAAACTTGTTCAGAAACACAGTTCTTGCTATTCGATATTTCTCATTTTTTCCTCTTTTCATAAGTCTGAATGCAAATTTGAATCACATTTCTAAAGGACATGTTTTCAAAGCCTCCAGACCAACTCTGGTCTGCATGTATCTTTCAATTCAGTTTATTTGCTCAACAGTGGGTTCTCATTTGTAATGGAAATATTTTGACCTGCAAAACACAGCTTAGGTGGTACCTATAGGTTGACTTTGTAGTTACCTTGAACCCTGTTCTAAACCATGATTATAAACAACTTAATTTTCAGTGTGAAACCCCCTGTGGACACCTGACTGGGGAATCTTTTCTACTGCAAAAATATGAAAGGGGGGGGGGGGACACACAAATGCAGATCAAGGAGATGGGTGATGATGTAGAAATGGAGATGAATGATGAACAGGGACATTTGGCAGGGGACTTTATGAAAAGAAGAAATGGAAATGAAAAGGACTAATGTGAGGAAGATGGGTGATGCGGATTGCAAATGTTTACTACACTTACTCATCCTCATATGATATCAGAGAGCTCATGGAGTTGTTTCATTCTTATACTTTGATTTAAGAGATGACCCAACTTTCACTGAGGTATCTCCTAATGATAGATTCACTGGCATGATAATGACAGGCAAAGCAAAGAAAATGAGAAAGAGAGAAAAATGATATGAGAAACAAAAGAAATTAGCACATGGAGGTGAAAGGGTTTCAAATCTATGACTGACTGAGAGGCTAACAAAATGTCTGTCCCGGGCCCTGTTTTATGAAGATTTAAAATTGGTTATAAAGTTGATTTCTATGGTAAGACTTTTGTAGCCTTTGTGGTAAGGAAATTTAAAAATGATTATATCTTTTGATAAAATGGGGCCCTGGCTATATAAGTAGTATAATAGACTTTGAAATTACTATGCAATGGATAACCTTATGGATACCACTATGGACGCATCCTCCAGAACTGTATTTCTTTATCATAATGGATATCCCCCACATCAACCTGTCATCTAGACTTTTACATCTTTTGCATGCTGCTGTTAAAGGACAAGTCTACCTTCATATACATAAGGATTGAGAGAATGCAACAATATTAGCAGAACACATCAGTGAAAGTTTGAGGAAAATCAGACAATCTGTTCAAAAGTTCTGAATTTTTTAAGTATCTGTGCAGTCAATGCTGGATGAGAAGACTACTACGGTGTATGATGTCACATGCGTACAATGATATAAGGAAAATAAAAAGAGAATTTCACAAAACTTTACTTTTTGAATAAAGTGCACATTTATTCGACTTGTTACTGATGTATATTAAGGGTAATATTATTCCCCCTGACTTCTGAAAGAGAGAAGTTGATTTTTCTTTTGTTATGCGAGTAACATTGAAATATGTTGAATTTTCTTTATTCTTTCTTTATATCGTTGTACACGTGACATCACAAGCTATAGTAGTCTTTTCATCCAGCCTTGACTGAGAAGAAGCTTCAAAAATGCATAACTTTAGAATGGATTGTCCGATTTTCCTCAAATTCTCACTTATGTGTTCTACTAATATTGCTGCATTCACTCAACTCACATGTTTGTGAAGGTGAACTTGTCCTTTAATGTGAAATGGCGCACAGTGTAGTCCTACACATTCAAAACAGTATTGGGCTTGGCCTGAAGACATGGCCACTTGTTAACTAAAAGTAAACATTAGTCAGGTCACATAATACAAACTTTCGAGCAATCTCATCATGGACAGACATGTCTCACAATTCTGATGGTCACTTATGCAACTCAAGTGGACTGACCATCAACAGACTGACCGTTCCCACCACCGACCTCTGACTACAAAAGCACGATCAGGAGCAGATCGGAAAGGCATCATAAGCAGAAGAGGATCAACTGGGACTGAAGTCACCACTTCACAGGCATCAGGGACAGGAAGTCGAGATTACAAGGGATCTATCAGAAATGGGACAAGTTTGGATTCACAAGAACCAAGAACACTGGCAAACTTTCTCATGGACCCAGCTTGCCACTCAAAGCCATTACAAATCAAGTTACTGTAAAAGCTACTATTTTCACGTACAGATATTTTCGCGAATGAGGACATCAAAGATATTTTTGCAAGATATTGTCTTTGCGATTTGACACTGAGCCTATTGTAAAGTGCACAAAGATGTTGCACATACACGTTTGTACCCTAGTAAGTGGTGATATTTTTGCATGTTGTTAAGTTTGCTGCCCAACAGTGATTTGCAAATTCTCAAAATTAAATCCTCTTGAAAACAAGAGCTTTTACAGTACACTATCTTAAAGAAAACAATATTGATATATGGTTTGAATGACCTATAACCTTCAGTAAACAAGGGCAGAAGAGCAAAAATAAGAATGAAGATACACCTTGTAACATATTGGGAAGAGATCAAAGAGAAAATTAGCAGTGAATTGCAGACGGACTTGATATCGGCTGACAAACACTGCAAAAAAGATGTATGAGCCACGCAAAAGGGCAAAGAAAAGGGGAGATAGAGATAGAGAGAAGAAAGACGGAAAGAGAGAAAGCGAGAGCTAGAGAGAGACAAGTTGAAAAAAACAAAACAAAGATTGACAGAGAAAGAGAGTCAAATGACTTGAGGTAAGTTATTTTTCAAATGTCAGCTGCCTCACGCCAGACTTAAATTTCACGGATGACTCTCTATCATGTCCTTGCTGTATAGCCTTGTCCATCGGTGGCGACGCGGCCCATCAGTGAAGCAGCTGTTAGATTTACACTTGGATTAATGCACTACACAGTACACGTTCAACTCAGCCAGGCTCATAGCAGCATCTTCACTTGCACACAGATCTTGTGTAAGCAAACAAGCCATAATCTTCTCATAGGAAGATATACTATTCATGTGTTTGTACTGCTTGAGGGGTTAAAAACAAAATGATTTGGATTTTCTTAACTATCTTTCCATTTTTCCCACAAATCCTAGGATACAGGTATATGGCCAAATTCCACCCATAAAGACAGGACATTAGAAAAGATATCACTTGCACTTTCGAGTTCCGAGTATACTCAGACAGGTGTCTATGAGAAATGCGCATTGTAGCAAAATCAAACTGTTAATTTGAATGAGCATTATTTAATTCAATTCAAATGCATAAGGGCAAAGGTCCCATGCTTTTAATAAGTAACAGGACATTGATTTTACTTGCCCAAAAGTGGGTTTTAGTTTCCCTAAGCAAGTCAGGCAAGGGGGAGTGTAGGAGTTTTGTAGCGGATGACACTATCCATTGCAAAGGATGGCACGGATATGAATCAAGACATCATTTCAATGAGACCCTCCACCAAACACGGTCAGGAATTTATTCCTTCCCCTCCCCCTTGTAATCTCCATACAGATGGATGTCCTTACAGATGTAAGCAGGCACCAGTTACAGAGGTAATTAGACTTTAAATGTGAACAGACATCCCTTTGCCCATGGAGGACATTTACTTTCAATCAGGGTTGCTCCTCATCAATGGTTGAACATCTTTTAATCTGACCCTATTTCTTCCCCATCCCCTGCTCTTCCTCTTTCACCCACCCCCACACCCCCACCCCGCAAAAAAAGTTACAAAATAAAAGCATATATGCCAGCTAAATTTAAGAGAAATAAATCAACAGAATAACAAATACTAGTACATTGCCTGACACTTTGAATATAAAGCACAGAGAAGCACAAAATAAGAATCTAAAAAATAAGTATGTGCTCCATTACTTTGTTTTAAAGGGGATGGCTAGTAACCGATCAGTGAGAATCAGTGGGAATGCTGAGGGATGATTGTTCCAATCCTTGTGGGATTCATTTAAGAGTACAGTCAAACCTGCCTTAGCGGCCACCTGTCTATAGCGGCCACTGAAAAATCCCCCCGAGAGAAAAGCCCTGTTTAAGACCCTGTGTATAGCGGCCACCTGTCTAACGCGGCCAGCGGCCACAAATTTTGTTTCCCTCGGTAGATTTTAACCTGTCTATAGCGGCCACAGACCCGGTAATTCAGCGTGTTTTTCTGGTTTGTGGCCGTGCCAGTCATTCATGGGCAACGTTCAGTGATCGCCACCGCTGCATTCATCACTTATTCAGTCATGATAATGCACTACTGTTAAGCTTTCTTCACGACTGTACAACATGCTACTGTGTAACAATTTCATAAACGCCGGCATTGTTCAATGCATGAAACGCATGTGTGCATACATATATTACGCATGTACATGTATGTCCTACACTAAGTGCTTATAGATGTATACAACGATGATACATGCACATGTATAGGCAATGCACACATATAGTTGGATAACCTGTCTAAAGCGGTCACCTGTCTATAACGGCCACTTTTTTTGTTTCCCTTGTGTGGCCGCTATAGACAGGTTTGACTGTACATTATATATCTATTGTTGTGTGAAAATTATTTGCTTCAGAACAGTCTCACATTCAAATAATGTGAAGATTAATGCCCCGTCACTGCCCAGGCACGCTAACCTGGAAACATTAAACTGCACATTACTTGAATATTAGACCATTCTGAAGCAAATAATTTTCACACAACAATAGATATATAATGTACTCTTAAATGAATCCCACAAGGCTTGGAACAATCATCCTCCAGCATTCCCACTGATTCCCACTTATCAGTTACTAACCATCCCCTTTAAGGGAGGGGTTTCGTCCATTAGTACATAGTACACAGTGATCTAGCATATTATGTATATCAGATGAGGGAGTACGAGTTCCATATTGTATTTCAAAGATGATAAACAAACTGCAACATAAGAATCAGATTATTCAATCTTTTCAACAGTCATAAACACTACATTATTTGCTGCAGCATAGAGTATTTTTTCCCCAAAAAAATCATAGGAAGACAACACAAGCATGACAGTCATTTCCAGACCTACTTCTGTTAAACTAATCAGGATGTTTTGATTTCATCACATTAATATCCCGCTATAATCTTGTTCCATGTATATTCCCACATAATTCTATGGCCTCTTTACAAAAGAGACAAAGCAAAACAGAGGAAAATATGGATAAAACAAAGAGAATGAGAGAGAGAGAGAAACAAGGCAAGATTGAAGGAGAGAGAGTGGGAAGAGGAGAAGGAGGGAGTGAAATAATGATAGGTAGAGGAGATAGAGTAAACAGGTGAAAGGGAGAAGGATCATGAGAAGGAAAGGACGGCAGATTAGGAACTGACCGGAGGGGAGAAACCAGAGAAGGAAGCCAGGCAGGCAGGTGGCCTGAGGAAGCCCCACCCCTTTTCCCCCCCCCCTCCCACTCCCCCCCCCCCCCCCCCCCCCCCTTCCCTCTTCGTAAGTAGTAAGGACATTCTGGTCAGGAGCATGATATACATGTATTTCAATCAAGATGATGAGCACATGCATCACTCTGCAGGGGCATTCTTTAATGTAGCAAACCGACAGAAAGACTTGATTTTTCTCGCTAATTCTATTGATTTTATTTCCTTGTTTACTTGTTTCTCACTCTACCTTTCATTCACTTCTTCTTTCTTTCTTCCTTCTCCTCCTATTTTGTCCTTGGCCATTTCCCTTTTTCATCTTCATCATCATTTCACCCTCCTCACACAAAGAAACATCACTGAAACACAAACTACTCACCACAATCAAGCAACTTTGGACAGTAACTCGTTTCCGCATTTTGAAAAAGAAAAACATAAACAAACATAAAAACAAGAATGCAAGGAGCTTTCTATCTGGGCCTCAGAACGAAATTCATTCACTTCCAAGTCAGCATCCCTACCGGTCCCCCAAACCTCAAGATTAGATAAATTCAATTTCCAAAGGAACAACAAATCAAATATCTCTTTAGGAAGTAGCCTCGAAGGGAGGGAGGGACTCAAACATCCATGCTTTGAAGACTGAAAAGGGAGGACGATTGAAAAGGGAGGTAAGTAAATGTTGGAAACAAGATTTGACTCCCAAACTTCATTTGGTTCTCCCCTGAGGCCAGATGACTGTACAGAAGGGAAACTTCATTTATTGATTACTCTTAACAAAGTTTTGCGATGTCTGCAGCTGGGTACAAGAAATTTCTGAGAAAAACATCGATCAGCCAGCTCATTTTCCCAGTTGAACTCATGCCACCATTTTCAGCTACAAATGCACCTGTCAGACAAGTTGGCGCAGAAAATCATTACACATTTATCACACATACAAACATGTACATATATTTCAGTGTGACTGGAAAAAAGCTATTATGTACCAGCAGCCAATTAATTGTTTGTGCAAGAAGGGCACATATCCCCCTACATGCCTATATGATACTTGTCATTGTTTGCTCAAACTGAGAGGGGACCAACCTTTGGCAAAATAACATGTCAAATATCAAACAGTCAAGGAGAATGTGTCCTCCTTCTCCGGTCCCAGTCAAACTCGAGCTTGGACTGAACATTCGAAGTTTCATTAAACTTGCTGTACCGGTTCTAGTAGACACATTTAGTATTGAGCAGACATTATCAATTCCATATAGAAGTCAAGGTTCTCAATATTCTTGGGTAACTTTCAGTTTGAATGTCTCTCCACATCATATTGAGTGTGGTTTGTCTTTGAGTGTTGCCTATCATATGTGGCTGATCACTTCCAAATGCTCTAAGGTTTAAACTTCTATTTTCTTTTCTTTTTTTAAATGATGGCATATGATGAACCTAAACCATACGTTCTCACAACCACAACATTCACTGAAGGGCATTAATATCCTTTGGTGAGCACAACTTCTTCAAAAACTCTTAAAGGTACTGCTTACCATTAGTAGCAGTGATTTGAAAAAAATGCTGGACTTATCACATCTCATCCGAATGTGTAGGTCAGTTGCATCACAAAACATCCTACCATATAAACATTTTGCAATAAAGCCTAAAACATAAGAAGATAACACTATTTTTCTCAATAAAACATAACTGTAGACAGTTTATTCTAGAAACAATCTTATTATCACTATTGTTCACATTTTACAACATTGATTATACTGATTAACATTTTTACATTGGTTGTTCAATCTTCCTACCTCACAGTTTAGAACTATTTTGAAGCATTAAAACTGGGTTTTTGTTTCATCTGCAAATGGTAAATAATGCCTTTAACATACTTGAAAGAATGTTACAGACCGTTTGCCAAGGCAATGAAACTTTCAAACATGAAAATCATTATGGTTAGACAGTGCTTAAATAGGGATGCTCTGACATAAGAAACTGTTGTGATTATTGGCATGCATTCACTAGTAAGGCAAAGGGAACACATCTACCTAAATCATTTAACGACAGCATTCTCATCCTCTCAATGCATTCTACCATAATTCAGTCAGATCATTGTTTAGTCCTTCATCTTCAATAGTTCAAAATCAACATATCTTTCCATTCTGTTTGAAGACATTTGCCCACGAAGTTATAATTTTATTTTAAAGTACCAATTTACATCTTATTGTTACTGAAAAAAAGGGGAAAAAATGACTGCATTTCACTTGGGAGATGTTCAATGCAGAGACTCTGAACAAATTTGAATTTGAATTTGAATCAAAGCTAAGCTTAGGGTTGTTTTGTTGTTGTTGCTTTTTTAAGGGTGTTTACAAAAATTCTTCAAGCCGATGAAATATGGCATTGTGTCGAATAGGAAGGTCATGAACACCCTGATGTGTAACCATGATGCAGAAGTCTTTGCTCATCTCTGTGACAAATGTCATCATCCCTTTACATTTGATCTGCAGGTATAATCTCTCTTCCCTCCATCCACTCTCTATCTCCCCCCCCCCCCCTCTCTCTCATCTCTCCATCTATATCTCTCTCTTTCCTAAAATTTACGTCATTGCTCATACCTAATCGCTGGCCTCAGCATCTCTCGCCTCTCCCCCGCCCATCTCTCATCCTATCTCTTTATCATGTAGACAAGCGTGTAACCTTTCCAAAGGAAAATACAGCCCTGCAAATCAATCCCAATCCCAACCCTCCCCCATGATTGTTTTCAGCTACAATGCATCTATCCTCCTCCTCCCTAGTCCCAGCCATGCTTTACCCTGTGACCTTTTCAAATCAAAACAGGAGTTCGGTCTCTTTTGCATCACCGCGCCTGCAGCACTTCTGATTTACCGACATTTTCCCTTCGCTATTCTCTTTCTCTCCCATTGTTTTCATTCTCCTATTATTTGTTTACACATTTAATAGGTGGATGCATTCATCAGTGCATTACTTTATCCAACCAGTTGTAACAACTATTCAGGAAGTCATAAGGGCATTTCACTTGTAAAATGTCAAATTCTAACAGTGTTTATTAATAATGTACAAAATTATATCATCCAATTGTAAACTGTATTCATTGGGGATAAAGGACAGTTTGCTACATCACCCTAATGATTCTTCCATTCTAATGTTGGAAACATTAATTATTTCTTTTCCATAACCTTGTTTCATATACTTTCTTTGAATACGTTATGTTAGTCATACAGTACACAACTTTCTTTGAAATTTCTTATGACTTTAATCTTAAAATAGTTTCTGTACCATTCTTCACATGTTTCTCTCTTCTGATACCATTCAATCAACTATTCAAAACTTAAATTTCTTGTCACCTCTTTACTTCTGTCTGTCTGTGTCTGTCTGTCTGGAGCTCACCACTGGAAGTCTGTCTACAATGCCATCTCTTGGTATCCCCCCCCCCCCCCCCATCTATCTCTATCTATCTGATAACACATCTGTGATAACTAATTCCATACTTGTCCTGCTGCATCCATGCCAGTATTCTTCCTTTCTCTTCACAGTCCCACAAGATCCCAATCGCTGAATGCTAAACGTGTGAAACCAGCTAGTCAGGTGTAATACGCCGTCATACGAGTCGTATTTAGCAACCACATTAGATTGAGAATCTCGACGATACACCCAATAATGGCACGGGGAAGTCTCACACACTTCTGACATTCACACACACTCACACTTCGCTCCCCGCAACTCCCCATCTCTTGGGTGTTTTCGAAAACACGTGCCCACGCAAAGAGATGCGCCAGATTTGCACAGGCTCAAGTGACTTTAATGCCAGATTTTTCGCCCCAACTGACACTTCAGACTTGCAAATGAACAGCTCTATGCATGTCTGGAGATGTCTGTCTACACCGCCACATGTTGACATACAGCATCATCCACATCCATATTGCAGGACTACACCACAATATCGTCCACCCCCAACAAGCTTTCACAGAGTGTAAACTCATCCTCGATCAAATTTCCTAGTCAAACTGATGCCATCTACTAACGCCTGGGTGTTCAACACGATATAAATCAAAAACATTTTTCCACATCTTGGGTGGCTGAGTCCAAAATTAAAAGCACGAGAGAGAGCATGATTAAAGTCCATGCCATCAAATGCAATAAAACTCAACATTTATCATGGCGAATGCCACAATTATAGTATGTACAGAGTGCTGTGTCTACATTCTATGTCAGACTCACAACATACCATAATTAACTCCTCACATCAGCCACAAACTTGCTTTTTCAGCCCAAATCCCTTTCAAATTCAAACCATGCACTTACACGCACATTTAAGCCATCATGATTAGAACACCCAAAACAGTGTGATGACAGAACAACTTATGTCAGAGCATCTAATCTCTCATGCTAAAACACAGGCAGAAATCAGCTGCAGCGCAAGGTGATGATTTTGAACAGTCATAACACTAGCAGCTCCATCGAGCATGAACATCTGGTACTGGCAAGGTCATGATTGGACTGCTTAGACTAGAGATGTTCTCCTAATCAGTACGCTACAGGAAGTAGTTTCAACTTCCAATGTTCAGATCACCAAAAAAGAAAAAATAACAAAACAAAGAATAGATTCCTGAATGATACTTCCTAACACCATAACATTTCTACTCTCTGCAGGGTCCATCACACAAGAATTATCTGTTTTTGCATCACATTTCAAAAACATATCATTGATGGGGTGACAAGACCTCGTATCTCAAAAATGTCAAAAAAATTTTTTTGGCTTAATGGTCAAATAATGGGTCAAGTGATGTCTAGGCCAAATCCCAACTGTCTTACTCCAAAAATGAAGCCACCATGACATGTCAAAGGAAAGGCTTTCCCATTCACTACAGTGCTTTGGCCGCCATGTTTTTTTGCTCTCCTGAACATTTGTCATTTTTGAGATACGAGGTCTTGTCACCCCAGCAACGATATGATGAAAAGCTGCCATCTTCATATGTGTTTCTGAATGGACCTAACGTATACAAGTTTGTATCTGCACTTGAAGCCATTCCTACGGGCAGGTTTCCTATCTCAAAGATTTACTGTCTCTATGCACATTTTATGGTGATATTGTCTTCTTCCTAAGGACCCTTCACATCATAAAAACCCTACAGAACTTGACTTTTATGTCCTTCTGACAGCAAAAAAGACAAAATATCACACAAAAAAAAGGGGAAAAAAGGTAAGATCACATCTGATTTCCACTCCAACATTTTATAGACCCCAGCCCATTGTTCTGATGACTGGAAAACTGTCATATTGCTCTGCAAAGTTTTGAAATATTACTCTTACAATGCCTAAGCAGCTCTTTGGATTCTTTAGCTACCTGAAAAAGAGATAAAGTAAGAAAGGAGATGCATTTGGTGTCATAATGAGAACACTGCTTCTATTCTGATTCTACCATTGAAAGGAAGGCCTGGTACATATAAACTGATAAGCATGACAACAATACAGCATGTTTTCTGTTACATTTCTTTCCTGAAAAGTGTTATTCCAAATAATACAGTTCCTCACTTCTGAAGAAATACTGGTCATTATTCCATTCCAGAAGTGAGTTCATAATATGTCTAAATGCTGCAGAGTCATCTGAAATGATACTTGCTCTTACATTCTAGCATCATGACCGTTTTCTGAGCTGGTTTTGAGGAAAGTTTGTCAAACTTCATATTTTTTGCATATTGGGTAACAAAATCCATAGGAATTATTCTCAACAGCACATGAATCTGCCTCCTTACAGATTATGAAGGTTATTGGTTATGACACCTACATTCTGCATTTCAGTTGTAAGACATGCATCTGGCATCAAAGAATGTTCTGTATTTGCTAGGCATAGAAGCATGTTTCATGGAAGATAAAAACAAACAAATTATGGCATGATGCGCAGATACAGCAGCATCATTGCTATGGCACAGGAGGAGTAAAGTTTGATAGACACTCTGCAATGAATATGTGAAACTCACGTCACCACAAAAGCCACTTTGAGGAAGATCTTCTACCCAAAAATAAATGTCAGCAACCTATCTTGTTGATGCTCGTGGGTATCAAATATGAAAGAGCTGAGAGGATGAAGCCCACATTTTGAATCATTTTTCCTCTACCAGTCACGCCAAACTAAACCATCAAAATGACATATCCAGCCCATCGAAAACCCTTGACGACAGACGTCATCCATGCAACCTCACGCTCGTGGATCGCTGTTGCGACAGACGTCATCTTCATTACACGGCCAAAAACGCTGCCATTTGGCACGTTACAACCTGAATTTGGGGCAGTTTGCCAGCCAAACGGGGGCCTCGCGAGATGATCACTTCGCCAGGCAGCCATCGTCATAACAACATCAGCAAGTCAGCAGACCATGGCTGAAAGAGGACCGCAAAACATGTGCAACCCTCAAAAAAAGAAAGGATAAAGGTTGTCTGACACAGGTGAAAGTGAAGATGGGTTATGAATGCTTCACCAGAGTCTTGAAGCATTGTTACGTACATGTAGCTATGCCAGCAAGGTAAAGACAGCACCAGCTCGAAATATTCTTTCTATATGCAAGGAAAATAACGTCAAGTGGTGGTCACATATCCATTTCAATTCCAATCCTAAAGAAATCCATGTTATGTAAAGTTATTAATGGTGGGCAAGAATATTTTAGAGACCTATTTACAATGTACAATATTGGCATCCACTGCTGTATTTTAGCAAACAGCCAAAAATTTCATCATTTCTTATTTTTCAAAGATCAACTGATAAAATCTTTATCACACTGCAATGTCATGAAACCATACCTTTAAAGGTATGAGGCAGGAGGAAAAAAAAAAAACTTTCAGCCTTGAAGAGAGACTAGGAGCAGTAAGTATTTCCTCTGAAGTGGCAGGTGTCAATCAAAAACACACCCTTCAAAACAAGCGAGACTCAAGAGAAGCACACCTGCCCTAAAGGGTAGGAGGAAGAAGGGGAACACAAGAAGGTCACTCCTGGCCATCCAGCCTCCTCCCCCCCCCCCCCCCCCCCCATGCAAGCGTGTGGTGTCTCTTGGCATCCCTACCCCTCCAGAAGCTACCACTGGAACAGGTGGGGAAGGGGTGGGGCACTACTTTCACCATCACACAGACAAAATAGTGGGGATATCATTGCTGATCCAAATATCAAGATTCTTCATTCTTCTTTTTTTTAGTGTGTGCCCATGCAAATAGACTGAAATTTCTTTCTAAATGCGGTTCAAGATAATTTGTCGACCTAACTGCATATGCCTGAGATCTACCAACAAGGTGACCCTTGCCCTTGTGTTTGTGTAATATTGTGATGTGTGTTTTTAGAGATGCGATAAACATTTTTTAGATTATGTGCTCCAGTGTTTATAAAGACAATCGCAATGTGCAAATTATGGTGCTATTTCTCAAATAACAACAATAATTCTCAAATGATCACACAATTTCTTGAGATTTGGATAACTATATATGCTGATCGCACTACATTCAAAAGAGAATTTTATGTCCACACTGGCAAAAATCTTAAGACATGGATCGCAATGCAAATCTTGAGATTGGGATCCTGCTGATTACTGTCAGTGTAAATGCCACTATTTGGTTCCTTTCTTTCCCTGCCAGAGGGACCGTCATCCTGCGACCATGAAACAGAGGCACGCATCCCTGGCACTCCATCAATGATTGACTTCACGAGAGATCCTCGTCACCAAGACACACGTGAGGGGATGATACAATGCGGACATAAACTCATCACTAGAAGGGTCATCGGTTGCCACGGAGACTCACTCATGAACCAGCACAAGGAATGACCATTCCATCTGCACCATGGACACTGTCACTTAACATCCTAGCAACTCTATTCTACATGTGTATCTCTGTCTCCATTCTTAACTCACTTAAACACACACACTCACACACACTCTCTTCCTATCTCAATATTGACTGAAACATCTTTATTACTAATGTCAACTCAAAAAAGCCACTTTTTCACAAAAGATAATGACAGTTGAAATTGTCATATTTCTGCACTCTTCTTTTTTTTTGGGGGGGGGGCAGGGTGGCATGGCTAGATGTAGATCATAACATAAGTGAATTGAAAAGAGCCACAGTACAAAATCAGATTAACTTTCCCATCATGTTGATTCAATCAAACAACATTTATCATCGGCAGAATATCTATCAAGTTAAATACAAAGCTGTAACTTGTTCTATTACAAGGGAATTTCTGAACAGTTTAAAGTTAGTCTGACAAGAGAGGGTAACATTTTACAAATGTAATAGAGAAAATTTGATCAAAATCTGATACAAATTTAAAACGGAAGTTATGAAATTGTGATGTTTTTTTTTTGTAATTTTTACGAAACAGTTCTTGAACTATTGTGAATTACAAAAATTTGCTACCAGCCTTCAGAAGTAAAAATCATACCCAAACAACAAAGCTCTATTTGAAGAAGTTTGTGCATAATGATAGTCTATGGGCAAATCAAACAAGTTCATTGTCAGAGTGACTACCTGCATTATTTAGTGACTGAATTATTCAGTGGGAATTGGGGTGGGTTAAGCTTTTTCCCACATATGAATTCATAGCAATCACATTCACACATCTCAAAAAAAACCCTTGCATTGATGCACTTGGTTACAACTTACTGCACCCTATCAGTCAGAACACCACGCGGGCCTCTGAAAAAGGTTGCCTTTGACTCTACATGCTGCTATGAGTTTCGGCTGTAAAACGTATAATATCAAAGAAGAAAATACAATAACTCCATGAGCTAGAACACTCTCCATAATACCCCCTAGGAGACCAGCTCTTGTACTACATATAGTCAGACCTTTATGGTAGCCAGATCCTGTTCATTAAAACCTTCTTTATTAGGGGGGTAAGTAGGGTCTTGGACCTTCACCCTGTCTCAACTCCAATGGTGCATCAAATCCCCTCCTACACGTTTGATCTGTTTCTGCCGACACCCCCCTTGGTGTGAGACAGACTGGATGCCCTGATAGGGAAGAGGATGGGGGGGGGCGCTCCAGGACACAGTTGTCATTAGGGGTCCACGGAGTCTGGATGGTTCTAGTCTTCACCCAAGACTTTAATATTACTCTATTTCTTTCATGTATCACAAGTCATAACATCATGCCCTTTAGGTCTTTTGTTACAAACTCTTTACAGAACAATAAACTGCAGATCTACTGTATAACAAGAAATGTTTGCATGCAAACTTCCGCGAAATGCATGAGGAGCCACGATTCATGGAAGTTCTTGTCTACACAACACAGTGAATGCCAGTAGCAATTCACGCATGTTTTATGCCATGAATGCTTCTGGTTTTGCAGTGTGTGAAGACAGACTCATTCATACAGTTGATAAACCAATTGGTATTAAAGAAACATTTGTTGCAAACCACTGATGAGAGCGCAACGAGCGATCTTTGGAGTCATAGAAGACCAGCATACATTAAAGTACTGTGAAACGAGGAATGTTCGCGTGCATTCTAATTTCGCGAATTTCGCGAGCGCCAAGATTCGCGAAATTAAAATGCACGCGAAATTTCTTATCTACACTATATGCATTGAATGCAAGTGGCAATTCGCGAAAATTTCTTGCCACGAAAAAGGCCGTCGGCTCCAATTCGCGAATATATTATGTTTTACAGTACCTCTGGAGACCAGACCCATCAATCAAAGGTCAGAGATATATGAAGTTTGATATTGCAGGCCTCCTACCATTTGTTCATTTTCACCATTCTCTCAATACAGGGGGACAAGGCAGCATACTTATTATACAATCACTGAAGTATCAAAATGATAAAACGAATGTCTAGAGGAACCCCCCCCCCCAAAAAAAAAAAAAAACACACAATAATATCATTGTTCACTGGAATATGTATATGTGTGTCAACATTGTCACTATGAGCATTTGCAACATTCTACAAAATTGATTTTAAATGATCATTTGCAACATTCTGCAAAATTGATTTTAAATGATTTTATTTCCTTCAGCATATGGCAAAGGGGGAGTTGGAAAAATCTATCATTACACATAATCAAAGTGATGAATCAAAAGAACCATCTGTTCTGAGCTTCAAAATATACACCTGCTACATGTCCAATATACTTCTTTGTCGTAATTCTTAGAGAGAAAATGACATTATAATAAATAACAAAATCAAGGGAGGTGCCAAAGTATTGGTTCATTTAGAGCACTACCCAGACTGCATTTCATGTGTATTTCTTTTAACATATAGGGCCCTATTCATGGTGTCCTGCAAATAGCAGTAATATTTTTGCCAAGAGCACATATCTAAAAGGTACAATCCTCTTTTCGCGATAAACAGAGGATTTTTTTTTAATCAGAAGATATAACAAAGTGCCAAAGTGTTCCTACCTCTAAAGCAATATCCATTCTACATTTAATATGATAAATTCTTTATGCATTCTGCAAAAAGATAAATATACCTATCAATGTACAAAGTTGACTGTAAATACGTTAATGGTACAAGCATCTCTTTGTAGTATGAATATTTTGAAATAGAAACAGTGGAAATGTGAAGAAGACATTACCATTTGTCCAGCATTATGTGTGTTTATCATTGCCACGGTCAAGATGCTATTAAACCTCATCGCAAGCTATTAAACCACCTTCAAGAGAAGCTGGCAATATTATGTGTTATGTTACCAGTGTCACCAACACAATGTTCTCCCTTTAACAGGGTGCTCACAGGTTACGGCCACGGAGATACGGTAGCACTTTAGCAAGAACGAATTTGTGTCAAAACACTGACCAATTTCTGTACCACATCTCAGCAGTCATTGAGTTACAGGAACATTGGAAACTAGTAATGTTTCTCCTTCTCCCCACTCTCTACTCTCTCCTCTCTCTTTCTCTCTTCCTATCTATCCATCTATCTATCTATCTATCTTCCTATCTATCTATCTACCTTCATATAATATATGTTACCTCTCCCTGTCTCTTCATCCCTTTCCTAAAACACAGTCAAAGTGTCCTACAAAAGAAGGCAGTATGGAAAGTATCCTTTCTGACAGACGAGGGCACAAACATCAGGAGGGTTTCGTCCGTTCCCCCCTCAGGACACCAACCTGTCTCTTCCGAGAAGTCACAAAACACATAGGAGCAATGATGTCAAGTGAATGGTACCATATGGTGCGGCTCCGCTTTGAAGTTTCCGCCTGCTAACATGGTGTTCCCTACTGCAATGCAAAAAACATGCTTTGGTGAATGCAGCAGAAATTCTGACAACTGCACTCGATTTCCTGCTTGAACAAAAAAAAATTAAAAAATAAACAAAGCAGAGCACAAGCAGACGACAAACTAACTAATGACGCGTGATGTTACAAAAAATAAATAAAAAATAAACTCCAAGGCTCTATCCAACTGAGAAATAGCAAAGCTAGTTTTCAAGTTGCAATTACTGA
This sequence comes from Diadema antillarum, assembly GCF_040938485.1. NCBI lineage: Eukaryota > Metazoa > Echinodermata > Echinoidea > Diadematoida > Diadematidae > Diadema > Diadema antillarum. Next base: position 1,306,648 of record NW_027271096.1, read on the forward strand.
AAGTGACAATAACTGCAGTTACGACAGCAACAGCTCAAATCATCAAAGCTGGCTGTTCACAGATGTAGCTGCTGCTACCATCTCTGCAATCCATAAAGGTAATACGTGCTTCATGATACGAGTCTTCGAACCTTCAAAACAAAATGCAACTAGGTATTTCACTAATATGCAGCATATCAGCAGAACAACATCTCCATAAATAATGTGACTGAAATTCATCATCCTGCTAAAGTCAAATTCCTACTGTACATCGTGTAAGACTTTATTTCTGGGCGACTTGGTGTTCCTAGTTTTGGTGACCGAGAGGAAATACATTATGTCTCCATCTAAATGTGACCCTGCACCTCAAAACAAACAAAAAGTCGCCAGACATGAATTTTCAGTTAAGACCATATTCTGAAAGAGCAGACTTTAAGCTTTAAAATGATGTATAACTCAAATCAAATGGACTCTCCTAACCTATCTAAATATTGGAAAGAAAGCACAAACTCAGGAAAAGTGTGAACTGAGAAAAGAGGCTCTGAAGTACAGTGTCTATTCAAGCGCTTAATCTTTACCAAACCGTGCTGGCTGTGCGATGAATGGGACAAAAAACAGGAAGTAAACCACCAGAGTAACAACAATGAAGAGATTATCAGATTAAACTCAAATTAAGCATGCCTCATTAACACATTCTGTCCATAATTAATGCCAACTTTCAAAGCAGAAACACTATCCTTTGAAAAGTTATTAGAATTGAAAGTGAAAAGTATGGACAAGGTTTTTCAGAAATGAAAAAGGGATTCTAAAGACACACCTTATCACACTATTCTACCAAAAATGTTCGAGATAAACTGCTAAAAAACACACTTTCCTGCCCGTTTTATGACACCAAATTTTAGCATAATGTAAAAGAAGACCCGCTCTTTCAAAAAATATGAAAAAGTCAAGTTCGGCTAGGTTGACCCATTTCACTTATTTTCAGTCCTCACGCAAAATCAGTGTGTGCAACTTTATGTTCGTTTTGAGGTGCACGGTCACAAATGATAAATATTTATAAAGTTCACTGGTAGGGTTCTCACTGTGTCATGTAAACACCAAAACAGGCCATTCAAATAATGTAAATAAACAGTCAACCTCGGTACAGGAAAGATGTTGATCAAATCAGTGCTCTTACAGATCTTCAGAGTAACGCTACAATCACAACAGTCTCCCAACGTCTCATGTACACTCCATGACATTTCACATTTGAAAGAACAGCTTATCCAATGTATCTTAAATGCAAGAGCTTAACAATTCTCATAACATCCTTCTATCCATAGTCACTCTGATGAGCAGATGATTTGATACCCTAGAAATTTTCAAAATTGTTGATGACTTAATCACAATTCAGCAAACAAATCTTAAACTTTCCTCCCTTAAGATGTGTGCAATAAGTCTCTTTTCTGAGTGAAAAACAAACACAATTAAAGACACAAAATATTGAAAACTGATGACAAAATAAGCATCAATACATATTTCATTGAAAGCTTAAATATCTAATAACTTTAACCAATGAAAGGCAGAATAGCATAGGCTAGGTGTGTTCCCCCCCCCCAAAAAAAAAGAGTAAAATCTTATCCTTCCACAAATCTATCTTCAGTGCCATGAATATGGTTCTCTGCTAGGTGTACACAGATTTACGGCATAAATAACCAAACAAGCTAAGCTCCATATGTTGGCTTTGATCAGGGCCTCCAGCCGCCCCTCCACCCCTCCCAAAAGCCCTACCTGAGGCTCCTAGGCACATCTCTTCTGGCCTTGTCACTTTGATGTTACCTTGAACACTTGAACCTGTAAAAAGCTGGTAGCCATCACTTCTCATATATATATTGTGGGGGTGGGTCATAGTGAAAGGTGGTTTACTGTGGCAAGAGATGACAACTTGCAACATGGTTTAAGCAAAAGTGAAAACCATGAAGTTATATGATGACACAATTGAAAAAGTTTTCACAGCCACTACATGGATTAGCATTGGAAAGGAACCTTTTCATGAACACTCCAATCTCCTCAAGTCTCACTAACTTGTAGGCCTATACCTACAATTTACAAAACATCAGTCCTTTTAATGGGTTTCATCACCACATGGGTCCATATTTCCATATCTGCTGGGTCAATAGAAATAATTTCAAGGCCTTCACTAGTGACTTTAATATGAGGGGAAAATTGCTGTACCTTTCACAGCGGGACTTTGTAACTGGAGAAAAAAACCCAACAAAGTTACTGTACCTTTAACTTTAAAGGGGAGGGGGATTTAGCCACTAATAAAAAAGAAAAGAAACTCATCTGAAAATTGCTAGTTCATGATCAGAGTCAGCCAGCTCTCTATAGCCTCTGTCTCATCACCCAATGTATCCTTGAAATGTCAATGTGAATGGCTTTTGGAATACTACCAGCAGTTATTGTTTGGGGTCCTTCAGTCATACCCCCCCCCCCCTTCGTCTGGAGAACACCTGTTATGTTATGCCAGGGAGACAGGAGGATTATCAACAACCTCTCTCCAGTTGGCAGAGGTGAGGAAAGTGTCTTGTTCAACTACGACTTGGCAAAGTGAAAACAAATCTTTTACTTGCTGTGTTTCTGCTCCTGCTGGCATGAGTAATGCTGATATCAATAGAAAAAAAAAAGCCCCTCTCCTGCAAAATCTCTCAACATTCTCCCATATCGAAATAAAAAGACAACATTAAAAGTAATAAGTAGCCACCTATTAATAAACAAACAAGGAAAAGTAGAAATTACGCGGTGCGTAAAATATGTCCCCGCCGGAAGTAGCATTTAGTAGCACAATGTACAATATAGGTAAAAAGATCAAGGTCAAAGGTGAAAGAAGTCAAGGGTCAAAATTCTATGTAGAAGTTTTGAAGCCCTCACCTAGTGCCATCACATAAAGCAAACGGAATCGAAATCGGGTTAGAAATGGCGAAGGAGTAGCATTTTGTAGCCAATGTACAATATAGGTAAAAAAAATCAAGGTCAAAGGTCAAAGAAGTCAAAGGTCAAAATTCTGTGTAGAAGTTTTGAAGCCCTCACCTAGTGCCATCACATAAAGCAAACGGAATCGAAATCGGGTTAGAAATGGCGAAGGAGTAGCATTTGGTAGCAAAATGTACAATATAGGTCAAAAATCAAGGTCAAAGGTCAAAGTCAAAGGTCAAAATTCTGTGTAGAAATTTTGAAGCCCTCACTTAGTGCCATCACTTAAAGCAAACGGAATTGAAATCGGGTAACAAATGGCGAAGGAGTAGCATTTTGTAGCAAAATGTAAAATATAGGTCAAAAATCAAGGTCAAAGGTCAAAGAAGTCAAAGGTCAAAATTCTGTGTAGAAGTTTTGAAGCCCTCACCTAGTGCCATCACATAACGCAAACGGAATCGAAATCGGGTTAGAAATGGCAAAGGAGTAGCATTTTGTAGGCAATGTACAATCTAGGTCAAAAATCAAGGTCAAAGGTCAAAGAAGTCAAAGGTCAAAATTCTGTGTAGAAGTTTTGAAGCCCTCACCTAGTGCCATCATATAAAGCAAACGGAATCAAAATCGGGTAGGAAATGGCGAAGGAGTAGCATTTTGAAGCAAAATGTACAATATAGGTCAAAGGTCAAGGTCAAAGGTCACAACTGAAATTCTGTATAGAAGTTTCAAAGCTCCCATGTAGTGCTATCATATAAAGCAAACAGAATCAAAATCGGGTTAGAAATGGCGAAGGAGTAGCATTTTGAACATTTTGATCACACACGGACGCACGGACAGACGGACACACGGACACACGGACACACGGACACACGGACACACGGACACACGGACACACGGACACACAGACACACACACGTACGGAGCCCGTTTCATAGTCCCCTGCTCGAACTCGTTCGGCGGGGACAACAAAGCAAACCAGATGCATCATTTTTTGACATTATGAACAATCATATCCCAAAATACCAATAGGATTCATACCCACTAGCATGGGGATACTGTCATGATATGACATATTTTGTATTTGTCACGTAATAATTTGTCTCATTGTACTACTGGTTATTGTGTAGCTCATGTAAGAAATTGATGTTATGGCAATGGTTACAAAAGAAGTGCAGCTTTAAAGACAAAAGCTTGCATCAAAATAACCATATAAGGAGATGTTGCGATGCACAATCAAAGTAAAAGAGAGTGATTTGGAATTAAATGTTTTAGGGATGAGTAAACCCTACATGACGTCAAAATACGAGGAAAGGGTATCCCTGGTAGTATGCCTCATACTATCTGGTATGTGGACGTCATTCACGACGTCAAACACAAGTTTCTAGCTAGGTCAAAACAGGACCACTTCAAAGAATTTTGGTTTCCGTGGACAGGAAGTGATGACGTCAAGCAGAGGCTTGACCAATGCAAAATGAGATACTCAGGAAAGTTTTGACAGACAGAAAACGCCAACCAATAAGAAAAGGGGGCAGGACTTCTATGAAAACTTTCTAGGAAGTCACTTGACTTCATTTAATTAATTTTACATGGAGACCTATGGTCCAACAAATGTATAAATATGCAGTGTTTGGGCACAAAATTCAGATGCCACATTATTTGCGGAACACTCAGGACCAGGCTACGGTACTTCGAGATTGCGAAGTTAGAGTAGCAGAGTGTTATTTGGAATCAGTGTGATTCAGGGATTGTTGCATTTCGGCTGGGACAGCCTGACCATCCAGCAGAGAATCTAGGAGGATTCGAGTGTAAACACCAACAACTGTTGTAAGTACACGATCATTTAATTGAAGTTGTTTATGCCTTGTAAGTTCCTATGTAATTCCCGATATTGCATTGTATGTGTGATGGTTGTATGTCAAACCGAATTTTAATTGCATTGTGAAAGAAATAGAGAATTAGAACAACGCTAAGATTTTAATGGGCTGATTAATCACCCCTATTCCACATTGAAAGATAATTATCCATGGTGAAACATTATTATGGAAATTATGTGTGGCTAATCAATGTTGATATGATGGAATATATAATTATATGTTTTGTTTAAGTTATATGAATAAGAATCAGGAATAACTAAAGACCACAAATTATAAGGGAGGTATCATGTTATTAAATTAACAGGGTGTTTAGGGTTCCAGGGAGAGAGCCACCGTTTAGGGTTCCAGCGAGGACCAAGTTTAGGGTTCCAGAGAGGACCAGAAGTAAGGGGAGACGACCCGCTACTTCAGGCAGGGCATCGTCTACAACCTAGAGCAACCAAGCACGGGAGCTTCTAGAATAAACCAACGAGCAGAGCAACCAAGCTCAAGATCAAGTGGAATTGGAAATCTGTATTCAAGTTTGTACCATGTTATTATAATTGTAAACGACCATAATTTGAGACGAGTATAATAAATCTTATTGCTTGTTACATTATAAGAACACTGTGTAATTGGCTACTTATTTCGAGGCACTGTAGTTGCACAAGTTGAAGGAGTTGATTGAGTGAATGGTCTGCTTAACAATCTGCTGCATTTAGAGAAAGTCAGCCTTTGACTATAGAAAAGATCCCAGTCGCAGGGAGGACTTTCGTTCCCCACATTCAGAGGAAAGTCCCCTGTGACAAGAATTGGTGGAGAACCCGGGCAGCAATTGTTAAAAGTTAATAACTAGACCAGTCAACTCATGTGCAACTGATAACTCGAAACAAGAAGCCAAAGGTTAGACCGCCAGTGGCCACTTGTCTGGCCAGTGAGAGTTAGGCTCAAGGTCCAGTGTCTTAAGGTCAGATTACATTGAGTGATTGTTGCTATAGTAACGTGACTGTACATTGCAATGGATGTGTATTCTGAACTCATAAAAGTGGGGAAGGAGGCAGGGCTGACAGGCAAGGAATTGGTCGATTTTGCTAGGGATGAAAAGGAGAAACTAGACTTGAAGGAAGAAAAGCTCAGAGAGGAGCAACAAAAGGAAAGAGATGAACGACAAAAGGAAAGAGAGGAACGACAAAAGGAAAGGGAACATTTGGAGAAAATAAAAGAGCTGGAGCTGCAAATCGCAGCAGCCAGACCTAGGAATGATTCCCCTAGTAATGGCATGAAAAAGGTGAAATTACCTCTTTTCAATGAGAAAACAGATGACTTAGATTCCTATCTATGCAGATTCGAGAGATATGCGGAAAGCATGGGATGGGCCAGAACTCAGTGGGCCCTACCCCTCAGTACACTGTTGACGGGCAAAGGCCTGGAAGTGTATTCCCGAATGCCGTCAGAACTTGCAAATGATTACGATGAATTAAAGGCTGCCTTACTCCAAAGGTATGAGTTGAACGAAGAGGGATTTAGAGCTAAATTCCGGAGCTCGCAGGTAGAGCCTGGCGAGACTCACAGTCAGTTAGCCGAGAGGCTGAAGCGCTATCTCTTGCGTTGGTTAGAGTTAGCTGGTTTTAGGGCTGAGTTTGATGACCTAATTCAATTGATGATAATGGATCAAATTTATGCCAGGAGCTCGAAAGAGCTGAAGCAGTTTGTTCGCGAGAGACATCCGACAAACTTAGATGAAATGACGAAGCTAGCGGATCAATACAGTCAAGCCCACCCCCATAAGGAACAAAAGAGCAACTCCTACAAAGACCAAAAGCGACCTGACAAGGGCCAAAGTCAGGGTCATTCGGCTTCCAAATTCAGTGGCCCACAAGGAAATAAGGGGTCAAGTGGTTGTTATGTTTGTGGGAAGGCAGGTCATTTGGCTCGAAACTGCCAGGCCAAAACGAATAGTCCGAGACTAAACCGGGCTGCTGCTTTGGATGAAATGAAGGGGTCTGAGGAGAAGACTAGTCAGGACCGAAAGGGGGCTGCCTGTATTGAGGCTAACACCGTTAGATATGAAACGGCAAGACAGCCGGGCTCGTATGTGAAGCTAGCTTCGGGGGATGAAATACCCCTTCTCGAGGCAGGATGCTCTTCGGGAGTCAGACCATCAGGTGTGAACATGCCTGTTCTTCAGGGAAAAGTAGAAGGGCATGTAGTGTCCGTTCTAAGGGACAGTGGCTGTAGTACAGCCGTGGTAAAGTCAGTGTTCGTTAGAACCCCTCAGATTGTTGCAGGGCAGAAGAAGAGGGTGGTTTTGATAGACGGGACTGTCAGAGAATTCCCCATTGCTAGGGTATGGGTAGACACGCCTTTCTACACTGGGGAAGTGGAAGCTCTGGTTATGGAAGACCCAATGTATGAGCTTATTTTGGGGAATATTCCCGGGGTCAGGGACCAAAATAATCCCGATCCACAGTGGTCACTTGATAGTGACGAGGTAGTGGTAGAGGAGGAAGAGATGGTAGAATCATCCGAGGGAGGGGCGGTAGAGACACGTGGCCAGAAGGCGCAAAGTGCGAAACCCCTCAAACCACTGCCGACAGCAAGTGCACTCTCACTCGCGACGAGTAAAGGTGAGTATGAAGCAGCGCAAAAGGCTGACCCGACGCTAGCGAAAGCTTGGCGAGCAGCGGAGAGTGGTCAGAAAACGACCACAAGCAAAGGAAATGAGAGCAAGTTTCTCGTGCATCGAGGCCTGCTCTATCGCGAATTCCAATCTACAAAATTGGAATATGGCAAGCCAGTTCGACAATTGGCCGTACCGAGCGCATACCGTGATGGATTAATGGCGCTTGCCCACGATGGCATAATGTCTGGGCACCTAAAAACACAGAAAACACTCGACCGATTACAGCAAAGCTTCTATTGGCCAGGTATGGGAGATGACGTCCGGCGATATTGCATATCATGTGATATCTGTCAGCGCACCGTGAATAAGGGGAGCGTGGGTCGCGTGCCGCACGCGAGCATGCCGCTCATTGATACTCCGTTCAAGCGCGTGGCGATTGACCTCGTAGGACCTTTTGACCCCAAGACCGATCGTGGGAATCGGTATGTTTTGACGCTGGTCGATTATGCAACTCGCTACCCAGAAGCTATTGCATTACCGAGCATTGAAACCGAGCGAGTGGCTGAGGCGCTTGTCGAGATGTTTAGCCGCTTAGGTTTGCCAGACGAGATTCTCTCTGATAGAGGGGCGCAGTTCACTTCTGAGCTAATGAGGGAGTTAGGGCGTTTGCTGTCCGTAAAGCAGCTTAACACAACTCCGTACCATCCCATGTGCAATGGGTTGGTTGAGAGATTCAACGGAACTCTCAAAGCCATGCTGCGACGAATGAGTGCAGAGCGACCCAAAGATTGGGACCGTTATTTACCGGCATTGTTGTTCGCGTATCGGGAGGTACCACAAGCTAGCCTTAGCTTTAGTCCGTTTGAGCTACTGTATGGTAGGACTGTACGTGGACCTCTCTCCCTGATTAAGACAATCTGGGAAGCGGAAACAGTCGACGAAGAGGTCAAAACAACATACGAGTATGTTGTGGACCTACGAGCGAGACTCGAGGAGACTTGCAAAGTGGCGCATGAGGAGCTCAAGCGCGCATCGAAAAGATATGCCAAGTACTATGACGCAAAGGCGCGTGACAGGAAGTTTGAGGTTGGCGATAAAGTGCTCATTGTGAGGCCAACGAGCGCAAGCAAACTCCTGATGCAATGGCAGGGACCGTATACGGTCACAGGCACACTAGGGCGATGTGATGTGAGAGTTGAGGTCAATGGCAAGGTCAAGACCTACCATGTTAACCTCTTGAAGAAGTATGTTGACCGTGCGCGAAGTAGGGACAATGGAGTCCAAGCGAATGCCATCTCCGTGGTCGAGGAGGAGGTCGAACCCGATCTCGACCGACCGTGCATAGGACTGCCCGCCTTATCGCAGAATGAGAGCGTGGCTGACGTGGTGATAGATGCGGAACTGACCGAGTCACAAGCAGCGCAGGTAACCGATCTGCTAAATCAGTTTGATGCGCAATTAACCGATGTACCAGGGCGAACAAACGCAATGGAATGCTCAGTGACACTTACTACCGCTGACCCCGTGGTAAGCAAGCCGTATCCCCTACCACAATCTATGCAAGCTGCGGTAAAAGCAGAATTGAGCGAAATGCTGAAGATGGGCGTGATAGAGAAATCACGATCCAAGTACGCGTCACCGATCGTACTAGTGAAAAAGAAGGACGGAAGTAACAGATTTTGCGTCGACTACCGCAAATTGAATGCTATAACTGTGTTTGACCCAGAACCTATTCCGATTGCTGACACTCTCCTAGCGAAGCTGTCAAGAGGTAAGTACTTTTCGAAGTTCGACCTCAGCAAGGGGTATTGGCAGATACCCATGGCCGAGTCTGATAAGGAGAAAACAGCATTTGTCACCGCTGAAGGCCTGTTTCACTTCACCGTGCTGCCATTTGGTATGGTGAATGCACCAGCCACCTTCTCACGGCTGATGCGAGAAGTGCTGTTTGGACTCGACAATGTAGTGAACTACATCGACGATATCCTTGTGTTCTCCGAGACCTGGGAAGAACACTTGGATTCCTTGCAAGCTGTACTCTCGAGGCTTGCAGATGCTGGGTTAACCGCGAAGCCAAGTAAATGTCATGTGGGCTTCAAGACGCTCGACTTTCTAGGGCATGTCGTAGGTGGCGGCACGCTGAAGCCTCACCCCGAGAAAGTAGAGCAGATCTTGCAGGCGGAAGTGCCGCAAACAAAGCGGGAGGTACGCGCGTTTCTAGGGCTAGCTGGGTATTACCGCAAGTTCATACCCAACTTCGCAGCTATCGCCGCACCGCTGTCGGACTTAACAAAGAAAGACAGAGCCAACCGCGTAGACTGGGGACCCCTGGAAGAGCAGGCGTTCAACACGCTGAAGTCCCGACTGACTTCATCCCCCATACTCCATCTTCCAGACCATGAATCCCCGTTCATACTTGCGACTGACGCGTCTGACGTAGGCATTGGCGCAGTACTCATGCAGCGCGTAGAGGGAGAGAAGTTCCCTATCGCATACATCAGCCGGAAGTTGTCAGACACAGAGCGACGGTATGCCGTCATAGAGCGAGAGTGCCTCGCAATTGCATGGGCAGTAAAAAAGTTCGATGTTTACCTATATGGGAGAGAGTTTGAACTTGAGGTGGATCATCGTCCCCTCATGTACATTGCCAAGGCTAAGTTGCAAAACAACCGAGTCTTGCGCTGGGCACTTGCCCTCCAATCCTACCGCTACCACGTGACCGCTGTCAAGGGAACAGATAACGTTGGGGCAGACTTCCTTAGCCGATGTCCAGAGTAAGAGGGGCAGGTTTACCCATATCAAGGGGATTATCGAATGTTGATATTGTCATGTGTATGTACGGACAAATTAGTTTCATACGTGAAAATACTATTGTAGATAGCAGTACTATCTTGAAATGGGGGGTTGTGTCATGATATGACATATTTTGTATTTGTCACGTAATAATTTGTCTCATTGTACTACTGGTTATTGTGTAGCTCATGTAAGAAATTGATGTTATGGCAATGGTTACAAAAGAAGTGCAGCTTTAAAGACAAAAGCTTGCATCAAAATAACCATATAAGGAGATGTTGCGATGCACAATCAAAGTAAAAGAGAGTGATTTGGAATTAAATGTTTTAGGGATGAGTAAACCCTACATGACGTCAAAATACGAGGAAAGGGTATCCCTGGTAGTATGCCTCATACTATCTGGTATGTGGACGTCATTCACGACGTCAAACACAAGTTTCTAGCTAGGTCAAAACAGGACCACTTCAAAGAATTTTGGTTTCCGTGGACAGGAAGTGATGACGTCAAGCAGAGGCTTGACCAATGCAAAATGAGATACTCAGGAAAGTTTTGACAGACAGAAAACGCCAACCAATAAGAAAAGGGGGCAGGACTTCTATGAAAACTTTCTAGGAAGTCACTTGACTTCATTTAATTAATTTTACATGGAGACCTATGGTCCAACAAATGTATAAATATGCAGTGTTTGGGCACAAAATTCAGATGCCACATTATTTGCGGAACACTCAGGACCAGGCTACGGTACTTCGAGATTGCGAAGTTAGAGTAGCAGAGTGTTATTTGGAATCAGTGTGATTCAGGGATTGTTGCATTTCGGCTGGGACAGCCTGACCATCCAGCAGAGAATCTAGGAGGATTCGAGTGTAAACACCAACAACTGTTGTAAGTACACGATCATTTAATTGAAGTTGTTTATGCCTTGTAAGTTCCTATGTAATTCCCGATATTGCATTGTATGTGTGATGGTTGTATGTCAAACCGAATTTTAATTGCATTGTGAAAGAAATAGAGAATTAGAACAACGCTAAGATTTTAATGGGCTGATTAATCACCCCTATTCCACATTGAAAGATAATTATCCATGGTGAAACATTATTATGGAAATTATGTGTGGCTAATCAATGTTGATATGATGGAATATATAATTATATGTTTTGTTTAAGTTATATGAATAAGAATCAGGAATAACTAAAGACCACAAATTATAAGGGAGGTATCATGTTATTAAATTAACAGGGTGTTTAGGGTTCCAGGGAGAGAGCCACCGTTTAGGGTTCCAGCGAGGACCAAGTTTAGGGTTCCAGAGAGGACCAGAAGTAAGGGGAGACGACCCGCTACTTCAGGCAGGGCATCGTCTACAACCTAGAGCAACCAAGCACGGGAGCTTCTAGAATAAACCAACGAGCAGAGCAACCAAGCTCAAGATCAAGTGGAATTGGAAATCTGTATTCAAGTTTGTACCATGTTATTATAATTGTAAACGACCATAATTTGAGACGAGTATAATAAATCTTATTGCTTGTTACATTATAAGAACACTGTGTAATTGGCTACTTATTTCGAGGCACTGTAGTTGCACAAGTTGAAGGAGTTGATTGAGTGAATGGTCTGCTTAACAATCTGCTGCATTTAGAGAAAGTCAGCCTTTGACTATAGAAAAGATCCCAGTCGCAGGGAGGACTTTCGTTCCCCACATTCAGAGGAAAGTCCCCTGTGACAGATACCATGAAGTGGGTAGGCTGGCCCAGCTGGGATATACTGTAAAACGAGGAATTTTCACATGTATTTTAATTTCGCGAATTTCGCAAGCGCCAAAATTCGCGAAATTAAAATGCACGTGAAAGTTTTTGTCTACACTACATGCATTGAACGCCAGTGGCAATTCGCGAAAATTTCATGCCACGAAAAAGGCTGTCAGCTCCAATTTCCGTAAATTTCATGCCGCGAATTTATCATGTTTTACAGTATTTGAAAATCCTTGTTACAAATCGTATACAGCTACTGTAAAAAGAGAAATTTTTGCGTGCACTTTAATTTCGCGAATTTCGCGAGCGCCAAAATTCGCGAAATTAAAATGCACGCGAAAGCTTTTGTCTACACTACATGCATTGAATGCCAGTAGCAATTCGCGAAAATTTCATGCCACGAAAAAGGCTGTGGGCTCCAATTCGCGAAAATTTCATGCCGCGAATATATCATGTTTTACAGTATACTACTTTACATCTCTATGAAAGCTCACAAATACATCCATACAATCTCAACTGGAGTTGACCATTACCACTTAGCATAGGCTTCAACGTACATATTTGCTGATGGGCGCAATTTGCAATGTTTGGATTTAACTTGAAGGAAAATCGTCGCAATGATCAGCTGTTCATTGACATCACCATTTTGTGCATGACACACCTCATCCCCTGCATTCAAAGTGCTGCAATGGGTTCACATCAGGGCCACCTGTGTCAAAAGTTGAAGTCAACTGCAAGATCAATTTGAAACTCAATGGCTTGCTGGACATTGAACACGATGACTACTAATTGTCACTCTACAATACACTGGGCCAAGGATAATACTACAATATTTCCAGCAGATGATAGCCCAAGAACAAAACACACAAAAATAGGATTAAAACAAAATACTAGCCTTCATGCTAATGATACCTCGATAAAAAAAAATACATCTGGTATCTGTGTATGGTTATGGTATTTCTAATTCAACATTTATTAGAATTATTTTCCCTCACATCTGGATGTAAGCGGCACGAATTACACATAATCACTGATATTTCAGCAGATGGCCAAACGAGCTAAAAATCAATCAAGCCAACTTGTTATTTGTCGCCAACAATCCCCTGACTACTCCACAGCTTCATAGACGTCAATAATGTTGCCATTGGACCAAATCCCAGGGGTTAACGTTAATTGAATTGCATTGTGCCGTTTGTGCCATATAAAGCTATATGACTGGATGTTTTGTTGTTGTTGTTGTTGTTTTTCCACTTTTTGTGATTGGTAGTGTCATTGCCTTCTTGGAACTGCCATAGAGAAACCTTGGTGTTTTGTCAGTAAAGGATATAAAATGGAACAACAGGAGAGATGAATGACTTGTATAAATTGGTCTTTAAGGGGTTGTAACTATGAGTGGTCTTCATATTTGGTGTCTTTCAATGTCAAGTTGCATAATCCAGTGGAGTACTTTTCATCTCTGAATGGGGTTGAAAAAAATCTAGGCAGACAACTAATATTCACTTTATTTCTATCATAGATAATGCATTAATATCTCATTTCACCATACCAGACACCTAAGTTATCAGAATTACCAACCAGACACCTAAGCTGATCAAAATGATCATCCAAACCAGCCCCAGATTTTTGAAGAAATTGAGGCATATGGAGGTAATGTTATGTGTGTGAGTGTGTGAGTGTATTTCCTAAACAAATGACATCAAACAAATTCAGTTCCTACGAATTATATGCTATGGCACATTTAATGATTACAAAAGTAATGGGGTCAGGAATAGGAGTAGCAAGTGCAAAGGAGTAAGAAATAACAATTGAAAAATACTTGTTGCGTTCATCCTATAAAAAAAAGGAAGGGGTGCATAGCACTGTGCACACTTTGTATAAATGTTCTCATTCTCAAATCTTTATCTTTTGCTATAACAAATCTACTAATCTACTGGAGGAAACACATTTCCAAGAATAGTTTCAAACATTTGCTATATCAATCATCAACAGATGAGGGAGAAGAAAAGGGTAGAACAAGGTGCATTATACTCATCCACTCCCAAATCTTACCATTATGGTAACAAAAAGTAACCAATTATTCAATGTTGGGGAAATGTTGGCTATTGTCAATATAGAACAGTAGGAGGGGAGGGGGAGACAGACACTTACTGTGCATTTATATGAACTCATTCCCACAACTTCATCTTGCAACAGATGAACACAAAACTCATTGGAAACCCTTCTCCCACTTGAAAACATTTCATCTTTGCAATCCAGAGATGACGAAGAAGGGATGGAACTAAAGCATGGGGCATCTAGTCTGCAAATCTTACAGCACAGGACATAGCAAAACGAATTGTTCATATCGCTATGGATAATGTTACCAAGGAACACAAGACAGGACGATCTAATATACGTACATGTTATTGTACTCTCAGTATTAAGCAGAAGCAAACTGAGAAGGTGGGGGAAGGGAGTTCTAGGGTTGACAATAGACGACTCACATTTCTAGAGTAGGCATGGGTTAATATACTTCCAACCAGAACCTCTTCTCTTTCATCAGAGGCTTCAGTACAGTACATGTAGGCCTATATTGCAATGCTTAATGTCCTTGTTCTTCAAAAGAATCTTGTTTTTGATGAAAAAAAAAAGTTTGTGTTTTCTCCGGTCTAAAAATGAAACAAAACAAAGAGCTGTTCTCCGACCTGGGGTAATATAAGCACTCTTCAACCAGCACATTTGCTAGTACGCAATGCACAAACTTATACCTATACCTGCAGCAGAGCTCCAAGGTACTCTGTAAGTGCCATTCATACACTGCATGTCAAAGCCTCAGACAAGGCGTTGGGGGGAATTGAAGTATAAAGGGACTGGACGATAGATGCTATCGGACAGAGTGATGCGTCAAGATTACAGGCAGATTAACGTGAGCATTAGAAACACAAAAAGGTAAAAGAGGTCAAGCCGCCTCGGAGATTAGGCCATTACGTAAAGCAGGTTGAATGAACTGCTTAATGACTGTTACCTTGATAGTGCACCCAATCACCTTTTGGTATGAATCAATGACACTCTCATCTTTCTAATTCTTCCCTTGATCATAACATGAGTCTGAATCAATGAGTGGCTGAACTTTTATTTGCTCAATATAGATTATAAACTTAAGAAAGTCCCATCACTATCCAGCATGCTTAAACTATAGGCCTTAATGGAGAGGGGTTAAGGTGGGATCAAAACTATCTGGTCTATCCAATCATTACTTGAAGTGATTCAAGGTAGTGTACATCAATATCAATAGTGGGCTTGAGATTGGCATCGCAATTCAAATCTCAAGATTTTTACCTGTGTGGACATAAAAATCCCAATAAATAGCACGATAAGCATGGCGATCCATATCCCAAAGAAATCTTTGGATTATTTCAGAATTATCACAAAAATTCGCACCGCAGCAGGTCTGTCAATGCCAGAGCAAAGATCTTGAGATCTTCTGTCTCGTCATTCAAAACACGGATGAAAGAACAAAGCACAAATACAAAGGCAAGGGTAATGAGTAAGTTTCAGCAGATTTCAGGCTTGCAGTTTGGTCGACAAATTATCGTGATTGGCAATTAGCGGGATATTTCTGTCAATCTGTACTGGCACATAAAATCTCGAGGTCTAGATTGCTATCATTATCACGCTATTTTGTCAGTGTGAATGCGAGTAATGATTCAGAAGCATTTAGCTTCCCTGCCATATATAGATAATTACAGTGTAGTTTTAAAACAAACTGAAAGTCGATATTGCTTTTCTAAGGCTTGTGTGTCTGTCAAACTTTAGTAAAACTCATCAGTCAGTTCATGAAATGAATTTGATTGATTTCTTGCGCAGAGCTCTAAATAAATTGCACATGCCTAAGTAAGAAAACAATATCTGATTTTGCAGAATGTGCAAAATCTTGGCCAAATTTAATCAACTACACGCCTATCTACATCATTATGCCTGCTAGTGAATAAAAAAAAAAAGCAGCTAAATGTATTGCAGTGTATACGCAAATACACAAAGCCCACATTCAACAATAACTAATTAAAAAAAGCTGAAACAACACTAGAAATACAGTAAAAGTGGAAAAGACAAAAGTACTGTGACATGTACTGACATTGTGTGGCATGGTATCATCTTAATCTTAACATTGACAAGACAGAGTTTACAAAAGAAGAGAGATACTGAAAATAATCCAACAATACAACACCAAATTCTCGCACATAGACCGACCCATTGGATAATATACAGCCAATGAACAGCAGGCAGCATGTGTCTGAAATATGAATGCTCCAATTTGAATTCCAAACTAGAATGATATTTTCACATGAGAAAACACATTATCTGAATATGTTTAGGGTTATTTCAAGTTATTTATTCCCATATTTGTTCTGGCGGTCCAACAAAACTGGCCACGTCTTGAAATGTGTGTCTTAAAAAGGAGTAGGCCTAATTCTGGATATTTCATATCATTCCAAATCTGGGAAGAGAAGCAACCGTACTTCGACACCATTTGCTTTTCAAATTCAGAACGATGACCAATGTGCTTGATGACAAAGAGTGACCTCATGCTTCATACCAAAAGAAATCATATGCAACATTCTGCTCATGCAATGACATTCCAACAACAATGACAAATGAGGAGTGACTAAAAATCTCTGCTCAGGCTGTGGAAAATACTGCATGCAGTCATTTCAAGCAAGAATTCACAATATGGATCAGAGGGTGCAAACGTTATTTCAAACTCATAAGAACAGAAATCGATGAAGAAGTTCTTCATTGCATATTTCCAACAGAAACAAGCAAAACAAATTTTTTTTCATTTTGCGCACATGAAATAAACATTGCTGTAGTTGCAAAAAAAAACCAAATCATAATAAATAATAGAAAGAAATTTGACATAAAATAAAATAAAACAAAGTACAGCAATAATGTATCTACTTTGCATAAGTTCAGGTGCAGCTGGACATCAGAGGGATTTTGAGGTGGAGATGGGAGGTTTAATCCAGTAATGAAGAGTTGCTTGACGTGTTGCATTGTTTTGTACTGTTTTATCTGTAAACTTTGTGTGCAAGGCAGGTGCGACTGGTACCTGACTTTTTGTTGCTGTTTTTTTCCCCCAGACAGGTTTTTATTTCAAGTCAATTAGACTGGTTGAGTTTTCCACCACATGCATTAAGGTTCTTCAAATTGTTGAATCTGCCAAACATGACGGGGAAATAGAAAGAGAGTGTGCGGTACAAGGTATCAGGCTGCTGTGTGTGTACAGGGGGTAATCTGTATACTATGAAAAGCATCTGCAGACAGCGCTTGTGTTCTATGCACACATAAAACTGAGGCTTGGCTCAGCCGTATGTTTATGTGATTATGCAGAAAAATGTGGTACATGGCCGACAGTTCTAAGGAGAGTATGTGTCACCTGTGATATCCACAGAGTATATCTACTCAGAAGAATCTGGGAAATACTGTAGGCCTATGCCCCGTTCACTTTGTGAGGGCAACATGCACTTTGCCAATCAAGACTTGTATTGCAAGACAAAATCGCAAGTGGCTGAATTCACAGTAGAGAATCTAGAATGACAAAATGAGAATAAGTATTCATTATTGTGAGTGCAGTTTGACCTAGTGTATTTCCAAATGTATATCCTTAATCAATTCAGATCCTTCATCTTTTTGTTTCTTTTATCCTTCACTCGGGATTTAGATAAAGCTGAAATTTCCTCTCATATCTCATAGGTGGTGACTTATTTTTTTATATGTGGTCATATCATTATTTCTTTGAAGTTTTAATTCATCTTGATCATAACCGTCAATGTTATCTGCCTGTGATTTAAAATGTATATCCTTCATCAATCAGAAATTAAATTCTATCACTCACTTGGATTTAAATGTTGTTGTTATTTCCTCCGAGAATTTTCAATAAATATTCTGTAGTGAGCACTTCCAATTGGACATATCATAAGCAAATGCACCAAGAGGATGTCATCGTAGTAAACAAAGAGAGAGGCAATTATTATGTGTCATCTATGATGAAATCAAAGTAACTTTGGTCCTAGTTAGCTAACTTGCTCAAATCTTGCTTTGTAGGACAAATGGCAAAGTTTCAATCAGTGCTGGGGTGCTTCTCTTGGCTGGTACAGGCAGGACTCCAATGGGGGGGGGGGGGGGGAATCATATTTGTATAACAGACACAAAACTCTGCTAAATTTTGCTATATCTGTAAGTATATGTCCTGTTATTTTGCAAAACTGCCTGTGAAATATGCCAGGAGAGAGTTATGTGACTTTTGATCTTTGACTGGTCTCAGCTTTTTTTTTCCTTCTTTTTCTGGCTTTGCTGCCAACACATTTTCCTTTTATGCTCATCATATCATGCTCGGCTTTACATTCACATCTTCATTGCTTTTGACAGTCAGTGGGCACGAACTTCAGATGTGGCGATGACAGCGTGCTGAAAAAACGGCCGTTTTGAGCCGAGATATTTCAGAAGGAATTTTACGAGGGAGCAACGTCGATGAGATGGGATCAGGGAATGATTTGTGCGTCGAGTGATAAGGAGGGTAGGAGAGTCAAGAAACTTCAGAAGGCATCAAAATATCTTCATGTTATCCTCTCTAACATTTTGAGTGGCAAAATAACAAGAATTAAAAAGAAAAAAAAATCAAAGGGATAAGAAAGCCGTCATCTCCAGGTCATGTTTTTTTTTCAAGGGTCTCATATTTTGGCAATTTACCACTCTGTTGCTGCGGAATGTATCTGTTCGGTTTGTAAATTGCTGTGTATTCTTTCTTCTTGATCATTTCTTTTCTTTTTCTTTCTTTTTTTCTTTTTTCTTTTAAAGAGAGAGGGCAAACTTCAATGAGTCCTGGACTACTGTTGAGTTTAAAAATGATGTGCCTCTTGTGACTTTTCAATGGCTATAAATGACATCCTTGCAAAATATGCATGGTTTCACTCATACATACATTTCTACATACAATTTGTATTATACTTTATGACTTTGCACTTCATATGTATTGTTGAAACAACATAATTCGTCAAATGTGTGCTTTGTATTATTTATCATGTTTTGTTGGATGGAAATAGAGAAAAACTACATAAATGTGATCATGTGACAGCAATTCTGATGTGATTTCTTTTCTTGAAACAAGTGTAAATCGCTCCATCTCACACTGCTCAAAAACACCACCTGGCAAAATCATAATGCTCATCGGAATTTGGACTGTGACGATTTGTGTGCTCTTCTAAACAAGCTCCTGTGGTTGGATGTTACATTTCTAAACACATGTCTGGAAATCAGCTAAGCAACATGTGTTTATTCTCCAGGGTAGTAACATAATCCTTTCATCCCATGAGATGCAGCCATCAAAATATTAAAGGCATTTAATCAAAAGAAAAACAGTAAAGTGTTTCATTACAGTAATTGTGGTGTATGTCTTATTTCTATTATTGTAATATTTTATCATTTCTAAAAAGGAACACTACAGGCATCAAGTTATAGATGAAAATTTTTGGTGATATGATATTCATCACAGGGGGCTAAATTCAGGTTGTTTTCTTGTTTGGTGCATCTCTCATGTTTTCTTTCTAAGCACTTTCCTTCACACTGAATAATTCAAAAACTTTGTATTTTCTCCAGATAAACATGATTTCCTACCTAAAGGCATCTCTGAAGAAGAAAGAGAAAAAACGGCCACATTGCAGTCTGTACCAGCATCAATAATTATGCGAAAAATTCAGCGGTCAAGAACAGTTGGTCAACCACTGACCTTCACTAATTTCTCCACTGCCTTAGACAGGAAAGGAGGGATTTCCAACAGAGTAAAGGCAACACTGACCACCACTGAAATATTGCCACTACAGACGTGTTACCAACAAAATGCCAATATATTGAAGAAAAAAATAGGACACAAATCATCAAAAGAAAGATACTGCAATGTATAACATCTGTGTCAAAGGGGAACATGGTGGAATGTTAGACCTAATTACATTGTTTTTCTGATGGTCATCCTTATTTGGTTCATTTCCTCTGGAGTAAGCAGCATTTCCAAAATGTTTTACCAGCTGTCTTTGGCATTTTATTGCCTTTGTAAGGCCATGACATTGGATCAATAAGGAACATAACCTTCCTAGCATTCAAATTGCTGCAGGGATCTACAATACGTTCCAATGTATGTTCCTTTTGGTGAATGAACCCTATCAAGATCTACACAAATAAAATGGCCTTAAGAGGAAGTTCATGGGTAAACATATGTCTTCAAAAACAGCTCTGATCGTCTGGCTGGAAATGTATCATGTCTTCAACATTTTGTTTGTTTGTTGTTTTTATTGGAAGATAAGGAATAACATAGGATTTTCTCCTTTTTTTGGGGGGGGGGACGATGGGGTTCCCTGACTTATTGGCTGAAATTTTGCTTTGGTTTAACATTTTCAAACACCAAGTGCTTCATGATTTGGGCCGGTTGTCTTTGGCATTTTATTGTCTTTGTAAGGCCATGACATTGGATCAATGTCACAACTTGCTACAAGCCATAGGGCAAGTAGAGTACAGGAGAACTTATCAAAACTCTTGAGGTGACCATTACCATTACCAATGACCTAGCTTCTGGTTACTTGTCTCAAGGTCAGGAAACAGGTCCTGAAGAACAGCAAGGGCAACAGCTGAGGAGTTTCTCTCAGTAAGGCGAAGGAAACAGCACATCGCCATGGACTCGTGATGCACTTACCTACCACTGGCACCATCCTTGAGGGCACAACGTGTCTTGATGTAGTTTTTCAATCACTCCACTGGAGAGAGCTTGTGTCTCAGTCGCACTTTTGTCATGTTAGTAGGAGACCTAAATAGCTACAGCTAACATCTGTACTCATGAGATGGAATTCATCAAGGTGCAATGCAAGCCAGCGCCAATGGAGTGCTTTTTAGTTTTGGATTAGTTTGGGTTCTTCAAAGGATATTTGTTGAAAAAAACAACAACACAAACCATAACAACGACAAAAACAGAAAAGCGCAAAAGATGTTACCAACATCAACCAAGGGAGAAAAAAAAAGAGCAAAGGCAAGAAGCATCTGAAGGGAAGAGGGCAGGGGGGTTAGCGTTACCTGCATGAGAAAAACAAGTCACGGCAGTGCACTGACTACCAATGGGACCGGTCTGGGCATGCTCACTTTGCTAGTCACATGACCCACCTGGGCGGCAGCCTTGCCCTGCATGGCCCCTCCAGCTGCTAGGGGCGACGAGGCCTTTTCTGTAAGGGACTCCAGGCTATTGGAGTTGGAGTTATTGACCATGAGCATGGGGTTGTTGCTTTCAAAGGGCGGACGCAGGTTAGTGGCGCTGATACCCACACCACTGCCAAGCTTATTGGCGAAAAGCTGCTTGCGGGCCTCGACCAGCGAGTCAGATTTCCTGGAAGTGGGCAAGGGGCTGGAAGTGGGGAAACTCTTGGGACCGGAGGGCTCCACCTTGGAGCCAGTCGATGACGGTGGTGATGGTGTTGCTGTTGAATGGGGCAAAGCATTGGTTGGAGAGGCAACTGAGCACGAAGATGAGGTGGTAGTAGAAGAAGAAGAAGAAGAAGGAGTAGATGAAGTAGAAGATTGTGATTTGTGAGGTATAAGAGTGGGTTTATTAGGTGGAATAGGAGGGGGAGTACCTCTTGGTGACACATTGCGCTTGCCCGGCGCCATGGACGAAGGGGAGGTCACTGCGGGCTTGGCTTTGTCAGTGGCTGTGGTGGTGTTGCCACCACCAGTGGGTGCCTCTTTGGTTTGGCTGGTACCACTGGGCTCTGAGTGCGTGGAAGAATTAAGTTTGTTTGGGGTGTTCCCTGGAGGGTTGAAAAGTTTCTTTCCAACGGGGCTAGTAAGTTGTGCCGCCGCTGCCCGAACATTGACACCACCGAAACCTCGCGATGGTGACTTGTCCCTTGGTTCATGCTCCTTGGGTGAGGTCAGAGCGTTACGTAACTGGGCAGCCTTTCCTACTGCTTCCCTGAACTTTGATGCACCTTCTCCAGATGTTAAGGCAGTGGGTCTGGACACCTGATTGCCTCTAGCAGCTGGCTCTGCTTTATCAGGTTTTGGTGAGTCTGTGATGTCTACAGCTTTCTTGGCAGCCTGCTGCTGCTTTGCAGTGTCTGGGAGCACACTTGAGAACTTGCTGGGCTGTGGTGCAACAACAGCTACTGTTGGCGAGCTCTTCCTAAGCTGCGAGGAGTTGGCAAACATGGCGCTACTGCTGGGAATCTTGGTCCCCTTCTGGGAAGCTAGAGAGGAAGATGGCGAGCTGGAAGCTCCTTTCCCTGAAAGTTTATCCAGGCTGGAGGCAGGACTGAGAGGCCGGTGTTCCCTGCCAGCACCCTTCGTAAAACTTGCAGTGCTCGGCTTTGGTTTTGAGGTCACAGTGGGTTTCTTGCCATCAGGCACACTGGTCTTGGGGTTTGGAACAGCAGGACTTACAGACCTGATCCTGCTGGCAGGTACTGCTGCATTGAGGTCCTCTGAGGATGATGATGACGAGCCTTCAGACTTGTCTGATCGCTGGGGAGATTTATATCCTTTGGCACCATAAATCTTTGCGGACGCTTTTGGCTTGGACACAGCTGGTTTACGTGCAGATCCGGGCGGATCTTTACTTCTCGCTACTTTACTGTCAAGGTTACTGGACACTCCTTTTGTTGAACTGCCTTTGGCATTGCTATTAAGCTCACTCCCAGCCGCAATCTGTCCATTCACCAAGTCAGGGGACTTTTGCATCGCTTTTTTCAGCACTTCTAGCTCTTCCTTGAGCTCTCTAGTCCTCATTTCCTCTCTGTGCAACCGTCCCAACAACTGCTCCCGCTCGATGTCAAACTCCGACAACTTTTTCTCCATCTCAGCCTCCATCTTGACGCTCTTGTTCCGCTCCTCTAGAGCCAGCTTTGAGGCGTTGAGGGTCTCAGCCCGCATTGCCTGGGCCTGGGTCTCCCACTCCACAGCCTGCTGCTGGGCTTCAGTCAGCTGCTGGACTTGCTTGTCCAATATCAGCTTGAAGATCTCCGCATGCTTCTTGCGCTCCTGAATCATCCGTCCCTGGGCACGCTTGCACTCCCTCTCCAACTTGCGCTGTTGGGCCTTCTCAAAATCAACCTGCAATATACAAAACAGAAACAAATTGTTGGTCATAGGGCAATAATCAAGAACTGCACAAAAATGACATGAAAGGCTGTATTGTTGTACTACATGCTTGTATCAATGCATGAGGATGATGATGTCTTGAAGGAACACCACTGAAAATATGATGACAGTTCTCCTGTATCTTCCACTACAAAAGTGTAGCAAAAACTGATTCATATTCTTCGTTATACCGCTGCTGTTATCTCTCACCACAGATCTCTATTTGTGTGTCACTGTTCTGCTAAAATGCGAAGTATGGGTACTGATCCAACTTGAGTGCTAATGTTGCTCAATGATTTAAACAGTTTAGGGGAACACAAGTTCAAGTTTGTTTTGAGCAAGTAGAGCAGTGCAAGTTTCATCAAAATCATAAAAACATAGAATCTCGTCACTTCACCTGCTTCCATAAAACAGTGATATTGGGGACAGTGACACTTAACTGGTCACAGTCACTTAGGATGGATCAGATATTAGTACTAGGGTTGTGATGCTATCACCTCACACCTCTCCAGTGAGCTTGGCTCCTGGAAGCTGTTTGGCTACTTTTCTTTTTTGTTTTGTCTTCTTTGTTTTAATAGCTCTATTCTGTTTTTGTAAATCTTGATTTAGTTTAATAAATTTCATCAATGTTTGTAATATTAAAAAAAAATGCCTCTCCAGTTGATAAAAAATTTAAAAGCTGTTCCAAAATTTCCCATGTATACACACAGCATAACTTGGGCATCACGCATATCAACATCACATATATTTTTCTCTTTTTCTGAGGGGGGGGGGGGGAGGGGGTGGCAAATGATTCAATCCTCCGACCCTGCCTGTTTGCAATGCATCTCATTAATTCTTAAATACAAATGCTGCAGCCACCCTCATTCAACCCTATCCCTTCCTTTGCTAACCATTCATCTTCCTCTCTCTCTTTTACATTTGTAACACCACCATCCTCCTCCTCCTCCTCCCCCTCCTATTCTTTTTTTTTCTCACCTATATGCAAATAGGAGGAAACTAATCTGTAATTATCATAATTTGTTGCCCTACAGCAGCCAGCTTGTTGTCAGCCAGCCAGCCAGCCAGCTGGCATGGGCTGTCCAAGCCTGAATCTTCTAGCATGAGTCACTCAGCCCCTGCCACCTCAGCCATGGTGGCAGGACTGATAGCAAAATTTAAAGGAGAACATAATCATGGCCAAAAATTCATCTGGGATTTAAAGATAAAGATTACAGCGAGCTGCAACTCTCTATTCATTTTTTTTTTCAAATGAAAGTTAACAGGGTTGCAGAGACTTACATTTTGTGCATGTGAACATCAAAAAGGCATCTAGCAATGGTATCCGACAGCCATCTAAATACAATTACTTCTGTTACTTTAGTCTGAAACAAATGGCCAGTGAATTCCTTATTTTTGAAAGAGAATATTTATATGTCATTAAGTATATATTTTTGTTTGGCAATGTTCTCCATGAAACTGATCCAGATTTTATCACCTCATGTTCTTGCACGTTCCCTAAAGCAATAGGAGTCACTTGAAGTCCCATACGTCTAAAAGACATTTCTACATCTGTGGTCATTCTGTATCCAAGTAACCACAGTGGCATACATGAAAGATGATAAGACCAAGGTGGCCTTGAGATATCCCAATAAAACCAAATGTTAGATTTCACTAGCATTGTACCAGTAGACCAAGTGCATTACATATGGCCAAATTATTCAATTCAACTAATGCTTGCCATTTGAAAAAAACTAGCCAAATTTGTCAGAATTATTATGTTTCAGTTCTCTTCAATACCAAAGAAGAAAGACAGTATTTTTGTAGAAAGTAAAGTAGATGTGAATGTTTGTACACGTAGTGGTAGAGTAGTTAAACGTCCTTACGCCTTGTTTTGTAAACATATTTATTCATATCTGTTATTTTCATATGTACATATACATTATCACTTATATTTTTGTATTCATATATTGTAAATATGTTTGTACTCTCATACCCCGAGAGGGGGTCGATAGAGCCAATAAAATCTTACAAATCTTACACAACAAGCAATTTTGTATTGTCTAGTCCCATTTAATTCAACTTACTCTTCAAATGCTTTCCAGCACTGCTCACACTCAAAAAAAGAAAATCTTGTAGGGCTCATTTTTTTTCTCTCCCACTTTCTCTCTCTCTCTCTCTCTCTCTCTCTCTCTCTCTCTCTCTCTCTCTCCCTTTCTCAGGGGAATATATAACTCAATGGCAAATGTTTGCGAACATAGCAAATTCTAGGTTCATCAGGGTTCATAAGCAGTTGCGATCAAATTTGCAGTTTAATTGCCGCAAACAGTTTTTCTTGTCGCAAAGAAACTTTGAACATACAATCAAGTCTGTTAACAGTTGCAATCAAATTCGCAAGCAGTTTTCATTATCGCTTACAGTTTTTCTTGTTGCAAAGAAATTTTGAATTCAACAAGAAAAACATTCGCAAATGTTTACTGCTCAGTGAGATACCCCCTTTATTACTTCTCTCTATAGTTTCCTCAATCATGGGAATTCTACCAAAAATGCAATAGCATTTGACGGATATGAAATGGGAACACCAGGCTGCTCCATACACACAGAATACATGTACTTCTGGAAACTATCATTAAAGGAATACAATATAAGTACATTGTATGCTGCAGTGCACAAAATAATACTGTGATTTGATATGATCTATTTTCTTTGTTGATTTCTCCAAGAATCTTTAATTCATTACACGGAAGAGACGGGACATGTGTCAAGTCACACGCAAAATACACCACTGTATGCAGAGACTCCAACCCCAAGCACCTCCTGATCTGGAGATTCTCCCGCCCGAAACCCCTAGCAAACGGGAGACTCCAAGTTGATGTGTGCGAAACGCGAAGTTCCTAGGGTTGTAGATGTTCTCTGGTGCTATCTAAGGCTTATTTTTTCAACATACGATAGCAATAAGTAAGAAATCCTTTTCCACCGGGAGACACAGAGCCAGGGCGGGAGAAATCAAATCTCAAACGGGAGAACGGGAGATTTTGCAAAAATGGGCTTTCGGCGGGAGATCTCCCGTCGAAAACGGGAGAGTTGGAGTCTCTGTGTATGATCAATGGTATATTTTGTCATAGGAGTCACACTCAAATCTCCTATATGTATTTCATGCAAAGTTTTGAATTACCACCCTAAATACCACAATATTCCCCCATGGACAAACTGTATTTCGTGGCTCATTGCGTTGCATTTTGCATACACCACATATTTTTAGAGTCTAATTTTTTGCGAATTGGGACTTCCCGACAATTTCGCGAGTGGTTACATTCACAATTGTGGAGCACAATACTGAACAGAGAAATGTATGCATGCACATTACATTCATGTTGGGAGCAGAGTTAATATTTTTGCGTGTGTTTAAATTCGTGAACAGCACCCGACTCGCGAAATTTGTGAAAAAAGAAAAACCTCGCGAAATGTTCGGCGTATAAAGTATACCATGCGAAATATCATGGTATTTCACCACCACCAGTGTGAAGGCGACTACAGACATGAAGGATGCAGAGTAATTCCAAGATGATTTCTCCAGCATAAGTGAACCAATTCTGCCAAGACTCATTCAGCTGCCCTCTCCAACGAGGCAGCCCATCAGCACGCCAAGAGGCTGAACGCACAAACGGACTAAGAAAAAAAAAAACAGGTAGAAGAAAATCCATATGCTGACGGTACGGGATGTTTGAGCACGAGTGTCTAGGAGATTCTCTCTGTCTGATTTAATCAAGCCCCGAATTGGTCCCAGTCACAGGGAGAGCTGGACGGCGACAAATAATGGCCTGTGGGCAGGTACTGATAGCAGCCCATCCCAACCTCCTCCCAACCTCTTCTCCCTGTTCCCCCCCCCCCCCCCCCATTGGCTTTAGTCCCAGAGCACCGATTCCTTGTTATGACGCCCACGCCTCATGCCAATAACCCTCACCTTCCTACGTGCTTATGGTAATGTGCTGGTGGACCTGCGTGAATATTTGCAGCTCAGATTGAATGCCTCGAGTCACTGGCCTTCTTCTGAAGGTTTCGAATTCTACTTGATTTGATTCTAAGTGAACCTCCTCCATCAATCTAGGGTGAAAGCATGCATCTCTTGCACAATCAAACACTTGCCTGTGTCACACAATTATTTGCCATGTCTACCCAATCTGATCTCATTGAACTGGATTCAAATCAAATCTAGTGTGTACCTTTTCCTACATCTACCATTCAACTGTTGTGTCTGTAAGTGACTTCTCAAGGGATTTACATCAAGACAAATTACTGTGTAATGTGGATTGATGTAGGATGCAATGATGGTGATTTGATGACCGCGGCACAGTCAAATTCAGACGTTGAGGTTTCTTCCCTAGTTAATGAACACAAAAGAACAATCTAACATCATATGTGACTCATGTTCTCAACCTGTAATGTCACAGTCAACTATGAAGTGTACATGTAAGCAGTATTCACAGTTTTGAGAAAACATGTCAATATGATACAGGCACTTGCCAGAAACTGACAGAAATACCACCCAAAAAAAAATAGAAAAAGAAAAAAGTGATCATGATGAATGTACAAAATTTGACAAAAATTAGATGGCTGTTCCACTTGGAAGGCTGCCCATAGGCTGTTGACAAGGCTCAGAGAACCTAATCCTGGACAGGGAAAACACAATGTATGGTTAAGAATTTGCCATCTTTTGAGCAGGAAAAATCTTTTCACCCCATTCATGCGATTGGGTCCGCAGCCATTGCGGTTGAACAATGTACCCAATTCTACAATTTTATTGCTTGCAAACGCAACCTATTAGACCACATCCAATGGTGAAATCACAGACACAAACCATTCACTGCCCTCCGACAACAAAGCCTAAGGCTGCCGAAGTTAGCTGCACTTTTCAACCTCAACTTTCTTCATATCCACAGAACAGTGAGTCAGTAGCAGGGTTCCTTGAAACGAGGCAAAAAAGATGCCCCAAGCAAGAGCAATAATTTCATCCTTTATACACCGCCGACCTCTGACCTCCCAGTCCTATGGACCCAGAGTTCAGATCCACAAAGGAGCTGAACCTCATGAACCTCCCTCCTCCAAGCAACCACACAAATTTCGGTGCCTGCATTCATCATTCATTGTACACAGAAGCACTGCCCTATGGACTCCGTACATCCTCCTCAACCTGTACGCTCTCACAAGTCAATACTTGAAATTGTCCCATCCAGTCATTTCCTTGCCCATCCCCCCCCCCCCCCATCAAATCTACTCACTTATAAATGAGGGAGAACATCCCTGCTTAAAGGGACTAAATCATATTCAAGAATTGTGTCCAAGGATAAAGCTGTTTTGTGGAGAAAAAAAATAGTGAGAAACAAAGTTATAGGTCAGTTAAATACTGAGTGAAACCACGCAAATTTCTGCAAGAGGGGATAGACTCATTTAAATGGCAATCATATACCATGACACCCCATGAGCTATTTTAAAATGAATACATGATACAATTTATTTTCCTTCTCTGTTGAGAATGTGCAGGAATGTCAAGTGATTCAAACGAATGAAATTTTGTTTAGAGTTTTTTTTCATTACAACTGATGCCACGAAATTGATTTTGATAAATATGCAGTACTCGCTGCATGCTATAGACCAATTTGGTTTGGGTACTGTTTTTTATGGTAATTTCTGACTGGAGGGCTTCAAGTATGCCTGACAAAAGATAATTTTATGCACTGACATTTGTAGCAACGCATCTGGCTTATTTCATAAGCCATCTTTGGAAGCACCCCAGTTATGGCCGCCATAAGTTACAGTGCTCTGAAGTCGGATTTATCAATAAGGATTAGAACCAGCCCTGGCTGTCCGGGCAGAAGCTCTGTGGTCAAGGGGATAAGATGCCTGTCCGGTGATCAGGAGGTCATTGGTTCAAATCCAGCCGGAGTGTGTACAGTATGTGCATGATTTTTTTTTTTATCACTGCTACTACTGAAACACTTGCTTATTTTAATGCATCAATGTAGGGCAATTTGTAATCAGTTGCAATGTCATGTGATGTTCTTGAGATTTCTTGCACAGAATCACTGGGACATGTTTTCTTGAGAGAGTGCAAAAATTGGTGACAAAACAGCTCCTGAGAGGGGCCCCATATGATGCAACATCGCATGATTGAGCAACAGCATCTGTCTCTCTTCTGCACTGCATGACTTTCTTGTTCATAAGTACGACTAACCTGTGTTTTTCAACGGAATCAAACGAATGAATGAAGAAATCATTTATCCTTCACACCTTCACAATGCTTCACTGCTCCTTATTTTGTTTCCTCAAAGCTGATAAGTTGCAAGACGCAATCCTACAAATCTTTTCATTCTTTTCTTCCCTGCCTGTGAAACTTCCATGTAAGAAAACCCACTTCAAACAAATCCATTACCCCTCTGAAAACCCCTCGATAATCCCCTCTTTCTTTGATGGATTATTTCCATTCTCAAAGTGAGCCTGTCAATCCATTCTCTCCTTCTTATGCTTGCCTGTTCTCCCCCCCCCCCCCACCCTATTCTCTTCTCATTTTTTGCCAACACCATCAGACACAACACTCAATGTGTACGCAATATCGCATTGCACCTTAAGATGCACAGCAAAAGTTTTCATGGCATGACATAACATGCATTTCTCTCAAAGCCTTTTCTTTTTGTCGTCTTTTTCAAAACCCGGGGCCCCCCTTCTCCATCACCAGCCGTACTGTCTTTTCTAATTCAACTGCACATCTGTCAGCAAACCAAGGAGCATCCCTGCTGTCTATATGGGAGATTGAAATTCAAGAATTTCTTTCACACATCAGATGCTTTGATGCTTATCAACAGACTCCATGAAGGGGTGTTGTCTGTCTCACATGAACCAACAGTTTCTTGGCATGAAGAAGAACATTCTCACCATGCATTCATAAGATTGTGTGTGGAATACATCTGGTCTTTGCAGATCATGTGTTGCACACATAAACACAAACATAATATGTATACTCACACATACACACATATATACATACACAAATGCAAAAAATGCTAATGCTAACACCTTCCAGTTCTGATAAAAGAGTCATGTGATATTACCGTTGGAAAAAAAAAAAAATTAGTACAGCATATGCCATATATTTTGCAAGGTTTTTATTTTCACAAATTTAACAACACGCAAAAAATATTAACAATGATCACGACATGAATGAGAAATGAATGCATACATTTCTCCGTTCATTACTGTACTCTCCAAACGCAAATTTAACAACTCACAAAATTGTCGGTAAGTCCCGATTCCAGCAAAATCACACTCGCTAAATATATGGCGCGTACAGTATTACACAATGATTAAGATGAAAGGCTTGTCCACATCGGAAAATCCATCATGCCAAACATGCTACCTTGAAGCCCTCTGCCATCCTGCTGCCTGGATTTTCTGAAATACCATTGGCTTTCAAAGGATGACTGTGACTACTTGGTGTGCATTGCAATCACTGCTTTTATTAAGAAACGGAGTTTTTCATTTCGAGGAATTAAAGAATGGAATCGATTACCTAGGAATTTGAAAGAAATGTCCTTCACACGATTTAAATTGAATATATAGTTTTTGATTAACTAGACTGTTTCAGTGATGGAGTCATGTGTTTTGTGTATATTTGTTTGTTTATTCTTATGTAAAAGTCCAAACATGTATAGATTTTGTGTTGGGGGGGGGGGGGAGTTGGGAATATAGAATGTGATATGTAGCCTGTAAGCTAAAGTGTGTGTTTTTTTCTTCTTCTTCTTCTTCTTTTTCTTCCTCTTCTTCAGTATGATTTTGTGTATTATGATTTTTTTGTATTACGTGATGTAACTGTTTTTTTATTAAGATGCACAGACTTGTGGAAGAACAGCCTGTGGCTGAAACAAGTGACCGTGTGGAAGTAAAATAAATGAATGAACGAATGAATGAATGCTTTGTCTTAAGGGTGCACTTATCAACTCTTTTTTTTTTTTTGCAGAAACAGGTTTTCCAAACGGCTTTCAGGGATTTTTTTAGAGATGATAAACACAATGCTGTTTTGATTATGGGGTTCGGAAAGCCTTTTTGAAAACTGCAAATTTGTGCTTTCCGAAACAGGTTTCAGCCAGAAACATGTTTCTAGAAGCAAGATAAACGCAAAGCAAATGCAACTGCGCAGTGACAAGGCCAGTTTTCGTG
The DNA here is from genome assembly GCF_040938485.1 of Diadema antillarum. Lineage (NCBI taxonomy): Eukaryota > Metazoa > Echinodermata > Echinoidea > Diadematoida > Diadematidae > Diadema > Diadema antillarum. The sequence continues at coordinate 1,337,931 of NW_027271096.1, forward strand.
TTGCCGATGAGTTGATAAACGCAACTTGTTTTGGAAGGTGTTTGTACAGGGCTTTGGAAACGACTTTTGATAGTGGGTATTGAAAGCCATTTCAAACTGGGGAAAGATGGTAAACGCAGCCCTAAAGTGCACCATCTTCACAGCAGAGAGTTCGGTCTCCGCAATCCTTACCTGCTGCATCAGTCGTTCCCGCTCCTTCTCCAGCATGTACGTCACGTCGTCGCCCTGGGCCGTGTCCTGGGCGTGTTTCCTCTTCTCGTCCTCCAGTTCGGTCACGGCCTGTTACAGGGAGGAAAGAACACACTTCACGTTTAACATGTCCCCATGGTATATGTAATGTCTCTTCTGCATAAGCCAGTTCACAATTATGGCAATGGTCTACACTGACCTCTGCATCACAGACTTTCGAAGACATGGATTACGTTTTTCATTTGATGAACAGTTGAAAAAAGCCAAGTAGAAAATGGCAATTAATGTGGAAGTGCTGCATGAATGCCTTTTGTTGATTTGGTTTAAAAAAAAAGACTGTAAAACCAGAAATGTTCACATGCATTTTAATTTCACAAATTTTGTGAGAGCCCAGATTTGCAAAACTAAGACGCATGCAATTTTTTTTTTTTTTGTCTACACTGTATCATTGAATGCTAAAATTCCTCGCTTCACAGTATTCACCTGAAAATTCCTACTGGCTGTATGCATCTAGTTTATAAATCAACATCTCTAACAGAGTTTTCATCAAGATCTATCCAGAGTTTCAAACTCGGTACCTTGGCAACAATTCAATTTCAAGAGAAGGTCTGCATTAAACCTTTATCGGGACATGCTCAAACTGTTACTGTAAACTGGTTTATGAGTGGTCACATGTGGCCTCTTTCATATGACTGTGACATAAGAACGATGTATAGTAAATCAGTGGTCTCCATTTCATATCTGCAGACAATGAATCAGGGGGGCATTTCATGAAGCATTTTTGTCCGACAACTTGTCGGACAAATTTGCTCTCAGCCAACCAGATGCAAGGATTTCAGTAGCTTGTAACATTTTGTCAGACGAAATATCTGACAAAATGCTTCATGAAATACCCCCCTGATGTCATCACATGTGAATGGATATTCTCTTTAAGACACAGCAGCTGAAAGATACTGTGTGTTCTTGAAAAAAAAATGAGAAATGAATTTCAAGGTTTCCTTTCATTTATCATAGCTGGCAACCTTGAGGCAAACTTTGATGCTTGTTGCTCAGGTTTAAAACATATAATCATCTTCTCAGGAATTTTCAGCAGGTTTTGGGAATGACTCCTGAAGAGAGAGGCTATCCTCCAGAAGGCTTAGATGCAATAAGTGACATGAGCAGTATATGCATGTCACACAGACATACACAAATGCAAATTTGACATTAAAGAGATAGTACAGTATTGGTTGAGATGAGAATTGGGCTTTTAAATTTTTGCAAGATACCAAGAAAACACTTATAACATAGTACAAAGGATACCATTTTAATAGGAATTCAACGTTTATTTGATGAAAATCGGGTTTTGAATAACTGAAACATTCAAAAACAAAGTGAAACAAAGCGATCGTTACAAAGTGTGGGTCCCACACTTTATAAGAATCGATCTTTTTGGATATCTCAGCTACTTCAAAACCAATTTTTATCAAATAAATGTTGAATTCCTCAATGAATTGCATGCTCTTTCATATTTTATATGACATTTCTCATTATCTCACCTTAAAATATTAGAAACCTGAAATTAGGTCTCAACCAGAACTGTATGATCCCTTTAAGGGTGCAATGTCATGCTCTATTTACAGTGTCTTGAGTATGTTCTAACACAAGTACCACTTGCAAGAAGCAAATCTAAAATGCTCACTTAGTCCCAGATAAAAGGAGACGCCTTACGCCAATCGCGGCAATCTAAAGGCAGCAAAAACTGTGCACGACTGATTCCATCAATGCTCATGGGGCCTTTCTTTCAAGGAGAATGTTATTTGGAAGATAACATACCCTGGAGAGACATTACCCTAGAAAGATTGCTACCCACAGGAGAGGAAAGAAAAAACAGACCACAGAGATATTGCGTGCCATGGGCAAATTTACTTTAGATGAAAGTAACGATAAACAGCAACGGATCAATTAAGAATTTCAGCAAAATATGACGATGAAGAAGTTGTAGCCACCTCAATGAATGGAGTCATCCAACATGCCGCCTCACCCCTCCGCCCCTGAATACACAGATCAATCCATGTAATTGAGGTAATGCTTTCTGCATGGACTGAAAGCATGTTTGTTGTTGATGTACTGTAAACGTGGAAATTTTCGCGGTACATTAATTTTCGCGGATTTCGCGCTACGCTCGGCTAGCGCGAATTCAAAAACGCGCGAATATATCTTCACAATTTTCTACGCACATTTTGAACGGGATGAATTGTGTGCGCTTCATCGATGATACTGCTACGTAGTACAATGTACAGGCATGTTTACGCTTCTAGTACTGTGCGAAGAGACGATACCCTAGATTGCTGTGTACTGTAGCATGCATGTGTGCACCGCACGCATCGATGCTACAGTCCCCCGTGACTACGGTACTAGAGTCACAGCTGTACTACGTATTTGAGTGCTTGTACTCGCAGTCGAGCCGCTCGCTACGTCGCTTGTCGTAGCAAGCTATGTAGCAGAGGCTTTGGATGAAAGCAGTTAATGTGTACTACAGTAAAGTAACCTGCTGCGGAGCGCGAATTTAAGAACCCGCGAATACGTTTTCGAGCCGCTCAGCGCGAAAAATTAATCGCGCGAAAATATTGACGTTTACAGTACCCTGTAATTTTATCCATTATGTCACTAATTCCACAATTTTTTAAATGGACATGTTCTATGATGCTTTGTAAAATCTATCCAATGCCTGTAAGGAGATGACTCTTCCATACAGATTTTTAAGAAAATACATTTTTGGTATTTTCTGACATTCTGTTTTTGTGCATTTGTTTTTGTTTTTGCTTTTCTTTTCTTTTTCTTTCTTTTTTTTTGGGGGGGGGGTGAGTGTTGAATTTTTCAATGCTCAACATCAGGAACACTAAAAGAAACACATCTCAGTAACATGAAACAGTAACAATAAGCATTGGTCAATGCTGTACAAACCCTGCAGGTGGATGTTGCTCAAACAAGCCCTGACCCCACCCGCCGTCTACCATGGTGATCAAGAATTACCACACCCACTGTCTACCAGTGATGATGGTGAATGGGGTAGAGGATGCCCCTTTCCTCACCTTGGTGTGGCTGGCCTTGAGGGCCTCTAGCTGGGCCTTCATCCTCTCCTCTGCCTTCCGATGCTGCTCGATGACGGCGTGGAGCGACGCCACCACATCCTTGGTGTCCATCCCCTTCTTCTTCTCCTCCTCAGACTCGCCCCGCCCCCCTCCCGCCTTCTCGCTGTCCCGCTGCAAGGCGGAGAAGGGGCTGGTCAGGGTGTACTGCCGGTGCTGGTTCTTGGAGGGCCTGAGTATTTTGGCTCGCTCATTCTACACGCAGAAAAGGCATATAAACAAAACAAGAATGTTCAATTACATTACTAAATTAGGGTCTGTTAGGTACGTTATCTTTTTAATGATTTTTGCACTGTCTATAGGTATCATTGTGTATGAAACATGCATGAAATATATAAATGATGCTGGCAGTTGTTAAAATCATAATTATATGCTCTTAAATCATACAAACAGGAAACTACTCTTCTTTTTGTCGCTTGGTGTTTTCTACTATTACAGAATAGAAACACCCACCAGCAACTGTTACATATAGAGACAAATAATTTCTCATTCTTATTTGGTGATATTTGCAATGTGCCTTTAAGTGTTACCATTACTTACTGTAACAGGAAAAGCACACATACTTCTTTGCTATCATCAATCACTACTGTTCATAATCTCTCATGCAGTATTATGTCACAGGCAGCCTCACACAGAAGCTATGTAGGAAGACAATCAATCACATCTACAGTTCACAGTCGACCGCTTCAAGCAACCATTACTTGTCACAAGTTTATCAGCAGTTAACCCCCCTTTCTTTGCCCCCTTGGACATCTGGAAGATGCCTTGGACGAAAAGTGATGGCTGCATTCGACTCTCTTTGCAACAAATGGCATATTACGAGTCTGTGGCAGTTTGGCCCATGTTAATGCCACACTTGGCACAGTCAATGCCGTCCAACTCACACATCACAGCACTTGCTTGCGGGGGAGGTTTGCATTAACGTGGGCAAGAGTAGTTGCCTCCAGTTGCACCACTCCTTGCAATCAGATATTGAACCTGCCATGATTAAAGGATTTTCATGTTCTCCACTCTACACAAGTAGCTCATAAAGGTATGCTGCATCTTCTGTTTCTTGCCAACAACCTACCGCTCCCGGGCTTTGAAATGTCATACATCCTTTGAACACTCTTTACATGATTATAAGAATGTAAAGAATGCTGAAAAGAGCTCATGGGACTTCATAACGGGTAATGATACTGGTAGAATGAGTATGCAGAATATTATCCTTCATAAACAGGCTTACAAACAAAATGTGACAGAGACAGGAAGGATAATATTGCAACCACTGTGAAGTTGAATTGCATGGGAAAAAAATATTTCATCATCGGCACATATCAGTTTCAAATCACAAGACAATCTAAATGTAGACAGCAGCGGTATAATTAAGACTTCGGATCTTTGCTATTCATACAGGAAGATGATGATGATGATGATGATGATGATGATGATGATGATGATGATGATGATGATGATGATGATGATGATCCACTACAGCATTTGTATAGCGCCATATATCTGTCATAGAAACATTCAAAGGTGCAGACTCCTCCAAGAGAGTTAGCAATTGAATGTCGGTGAAAAATTTGAGTCTTGATTGAGGCTCTGAAGTGATCCAGATTGTCAATTTCACAAAGAAAATGCTAGTGATATCATGGCACTGTCAAACCTTCTGGCTAATAGTTTTGTATTGCTGCCTTAAAAAAAAAAATCAAGAAAAAAACAGAAAGAGGAGACACTGGAGGAAATAAAACACTCAGAATTGTGACAGATTCACCATGCTATCATCTTGGAAATGCAGCAGGTTCATTCTCATGAGGTAAAATATCATAATGGACATATATACAACTACATATGTATAGCATGCACACTTATTTAAGCCCTTATTCAATGATTGAGTTCAGACTACACATTCACATGCCTGGCAAATTCAATGCCAGAAAGACACTGGATAAATGAAATGCATTTTTAACCCATTAAAGACGAGTCCCAAGAATACTCGGGCAGGTGTCTATGGGAAATGCGTGTTTTAGCAAAATCAGTCCGTCCCCACTGGATTAAAGTGATTAAATAGGATCAAAATTGGGCTCTAAAAATAAATGATAAATTTACCTTTATGTTTTCTTTACATTGTTGTAAACATGTGACATCACAAGCTGCAGTAGTCTTCTAATCCAGCAGTGACTGAGCAGAAACTTAAAAAATTCGTAACTTTTGAATAGATTGTCTGATTTTCCTCAAACTCTCACTGATGCATTCTATTGATATTCAAATTTTCAATTCAATTCAATTCAATTCAATATTGATGCATTCACTCAATTCACATGTCTATGAAGGTGGACTTGTCCTTTAAGATGCAAAAGTCAAATGGTATAAAGTTGCTACAACACTGATGGCAGAATCTATGTGTTTTGATGATCAACAGTTAGCAAATTTACTTCTATATAAAATGCCAGATTAAAAAAGAAAAAAAAAAATCACCAAAATGAGACATCGCTTGCATCATGATTGACCCATGTTTTCCGCCCTGAATGATTCTGGTGATCTCTACATATCAAAAAGGAAAAAAAAAAAATGGCAGTACACAGGAAGCTCTACTAATCTTGCGATTCATCTTGATCTGTCTGGAGCTTCTTCCATTTTTATGTTCAGTGTCTTCTTTCTTTCTTTTTTTTTTTATTGGGGGGGGGGGGAAGACAGAAAAGGACGATCAGCAGAGGACGGCAGTGTAATCACGCAGAGAAGTTGGCCAATAGTAGGCTATTTCATGAACGGGCCAATCTGCCGATTGGGGGGGGGGAGGAGGGGGATGGGAAAAGTGTGCTACTTCCCACTTCAGTCTGATGAAGATGTGACCACTGTGGTCACGTTTTTCACATCAAGAAATCATTGTACCTGGAAGAGCACCCCTGGGAGGTGTACCAGACCAGGGACGAATTCACGATGATGCCAACTACAGTATCCAGCGGAAGGTTTATTTCCACTCTAAACTTCAGATGAAGTTTGACGAATTGATGGCATGCTCTTCAATACAAAATTCTCTGACAGTCTGTTTAAAAAATCACACTACAGATTTCACTTTTTTTCCAGATCTGCTGTCTTGTGAAAATTTGCAGATCATAAACTGTTGTATTTCTTTGACTGCCTCAAGCCAGGTTGACTGACATCTTGTTGTTCATACTCCAAATAATTCTCTCAACCTGAGTTTTTTCTAAGTAACTCTTCTACATAGACCATTCTACAAATGTAAATATCCTGTGCCCACATATAAACAAAGAACCTACCGTTCCTTAACTAAAAACAAATGTGTTACCTGAAAAGAATTGCATGATGGAAATGAAGAGGATTAACAAGAACTATAGCTGTACTGATTCAACAACCAAAACTTTTCATCTGCTACATGTGTAGTTCATTCACATCAAAAGACTGTAATTTCAAAACTGAAAAACATTTTTCTCTTCATTATATCAATTTCAGGGTAATATCACACAACTGAAGACATTAATACATGTATGCTGTTCTACATTCAAATGCACAAATATACACACAGAAAAATCTGACAAATTATCTCTGGTAATAAAAACACCCACAAAAACTGATGAATGTGTGCAACACGGTTGCCTATAAAAATAGTACTGGCCGAATGTCCCCACAATCAGTGCTACTGCTCTGTGTGCTTTGAGTGCTGGCTGGCACAGAAAACCACCCAGTATTACACACTGTAAAAAGTATCCGGCACAGAAAGGGTTGAAAAACATTATTAGTCTGACACAAAGTCTTGGCAATGGTTTCAAACCAAAATCTGGTACCAGTCTGGCCCACCAGCATGCTACCAAGCCTATATTGTCGCTGGGGCGATAAGACGTCATATCTACAAAATGTCTAACGTTCAGGAGAGCCAAAAAACATGGCGGCCAAAGCACTGTGGCGAATGGGATAGCCTTTCCTTTGACTTGCCGTGGTGGTTTCATTTTTGGAGTAAGACAGTTGGGATTTGGACAGGACATCACTTAACCCATTATTTGACCATTAATCTAAAAAACTCATTTCCACCAAAATTGCAGATACAAGGTCTTATCACCCCAGCGACAATATACTGTCACATTCATTTTGTAAGATCCAACCACACTGATCTGGAGAGCTCAGAAATAAAGACTAACTATGCAGAAGCTTTGACTGAGAAAAGTTTCTTTTTTTTTCTTCTTTTTTTAATTGACATCCTGATGGCCAGACTTTACACAACACCAGCTGTCACTCAAGGAGCCAGGTCACATATTATATAAAAATGAATACCCAATGAACAAAGTACAAGGTTTCAGTCATTTGTGTTTGTCAAACAAAGAGAAGGCTTTGAACACCCACTCAACCTGTCTTTGTCCGCATTACTAATGACGAAAGAGACGGCCTTACACACATCACATCACATAACGTGAGATTTTTCTTTCAAAAATACTCATTACAGTTAAAACTTGTGGAAGTTCGTACAAGATACAACAAATTCACCTTGTACAATCCATCTACATGTTGCATGGCAAGCTTGGTAATAACTGCCAGCATAATTATCTCACTGTAGATTTTATTATGATGCCACTAACACCACTCCCTTTTTTCCTCCTTCAAAAGATGAAATACATTTACCAACATCATTGCTAAGTAAATCAACAGATAAAACTGTACACAAAAGAAAAAGCCAAAGTGAAATGCCTGTTAGAAATCAATTAAACATGGAGCTGATTTGCTTAGCAATCTGTTCACATAATCAACTACCAGTAACCTGAATAAGACAGACAGCTACTGTTGAATGACATTGTCAGTGTTTTTCTTTCAGATCATACATGTCGGCACTGGAGGCAGAACTCATGTTTACAGAGCTCAAATATTGTGGTGGGTGTAACGGGGATACACCTCTGCCATGTGTGATGGGACGCAGCCATGCGAGATCTGGAGTTAAATTACCAGGAAGTGTGCCTAGAGAACACGCTTTCTTGGCCACTTCCTGTGAAATATCTTGCCTCCCGACCAGAGGAGATTGGGTCCTATTGACGGAGAAATCTCACCTAGCCCTTTTTTTCTTTTGCCCCCCCCCCCCCAAAAAAAAAAAATAACAACATTAGGTAAAGAAATACTAGCCACCTTCTCTCATTCAAAACCATACACACATACTCCAAACTCAGGGGCTACGTGCATTATTAGGTGATCCGAGTATCCTCTCGGATCACCTTCTGTATCTGTACGGATTCTTTGTTTTTCTTCTTCTTCTTTATTTCTCCTCAAAAGTTGTGCAGAGGTTAGCTCAGAAAGTCCGCTGCCTGTCAATTTCAAAATTATATCATGTATGCATCATGTCCCAAAGACGGCAAATCTAATGTATCATTGTGATCAGTCGACCGTGACGTCACTATGACGTCATTATATGAAAACACATTCTCAATCATATCTCATTAATGAAATGGAATTTTTCAATGAAATTTACGTCACATATATTTAAAGTTATGCGCATTCTACTCATGTTCTCAAAATTCATATTTTCTCTTAAAACGTGCGCGTACGCGCGCGTTGAAATATTTGTATGCTCCAATCGAGCTCAAATTTTTTTTGCACACGTTTCAGACCATTTGGAGCATTTTTTGAAAAATTGAAAAAATCGGACGGACGCGTACGCGCGCGCGCATATACGCACGCACAGCTCATATGCAATTGAAATTTGCAGTTTTTTCACTTTGATCGCATGTCTGAAATGTCAAGGAATATTTATACCACGTTTCAAGTCAATCCGACTCAATATGACGTCATACGGGGCCGTCAAAGTTGAAATTCCGCGCGCGCGTCAATGGCGATATACAGTACAACTATGCCAAAAACTGTCAATTTTAAATCCGATTTTACTCGTCAGGATGGACGGTGACCCTCCATTTTCTGTACATATTTTGAAAGCTGATGAGTTGTACATGTCATTTCATGGGGTGGCAATGCTGACAAAATGATTAAAAGATATCAAATTTCTTAATAAAGTAAAAAAAGTAAATTTTCAAAATGACGTCCTCAAATTTCAAGTTCATTCGAGCGTATCTCACTAGTCCTTTGTCAATTTTCACCCAGATTTCAGTATGATGTAGCTTATTTAATGTTCTTTCAATCATAAAATTACAATATTTTGATTGGATAACGGTATCACCTCGTAAAAATGGATTAAAAGTAATCTTGTCAAATTTGACCAGTTTACGTGTTATCTCTATGGGAGTGCAGTTTTTCTGGAAATGAAAATTGACATGACTATCTTTATCGAGCACTAGCTCACTTAAGCTTTGGTAAATTTCTCCCAGATTTTAATATGTTGTAGCTGAGACTTTACCCTACCGTAAGTGTGCCCTTTGTTTTTTCATACGATGTCGGAATCACGTCAAAAAATTGGGTTGAAATTCAGGCTTATCTTCGATGTATTGAGATATTTCTTTCTTTCTGCAACTTTCTTTGCAATAACTCAAGAAAACGGCCTCTATCACTTCTATATTTTGCACATGTTTAGTTCATGTCACGTACATTATTTCATAAAATAACAACTACTTGATCGGACACCATCTTGGGTATGTAAAGTAGGGTCAAAGGTCATAAGTGTTTCACCCTGTATCTTAGTGAATACATGTCCTATCTTTCCCATATTTTGCACACGCAAAGACCATGTTACAAGGATCATTTCACAAAATAACCACTTTTTACTCAGATGCCATCTTGTCGTTGCAAATTGAGGTCAAAGGTCATATGTACTTCTTTTTGTATCTTCGTTATGACGTGTTATCTCTATGGGAGGGAATTTTCTTTAATCTGAAAATTGACATGATTGTCTTTATCGAGCACTAGCTCACTTACCCTTCGGTGAATTTCTCCCAGATTTTAATATGTTGTAGCTGAGACTTTGCGCTATCGTTTTGTTTCCTTTGTTTTTTCATACGATGTCGGGATTACGATAAAAAAATTGGTTGAAATTAAAGCTTATCTTCTATGTATTGAGATATTTCTTTCTTTCTGCAACTCTCTTTGCAATAACTCAAGAAAAACACGCCCTATCACCCCCATATTTTGCACATGTTTAGTTCATGTCTCGTACATTATTTCATAAAATAACAACTACTAGATCAGACAACATCTTGGGTATGTAAATTAGGGTCAAAGGTCATAAATGTTTCATCTTGTATCTTAGTGAATACCTGTCCTATCTTTCCCATATTTTCCACACGTATAGACGATGTCGCGAGAATCATTTCACAAAATAACCACTATTTCATCAGATGCAATCTTGGGAGTGCAAAGGTGGGTCAAAGGTCATATGTATTCATTGCTGTATCTTCGTTATTCAGTGTATACAGAATTTGGTACCAAAGATGGCAGATATGACTCCCTTTTCTAAATGAGAATGCAAACATCACACGGCCAATGTCTCTAAACACAGATGAAACTTGTATGGTCATGCCTATTGCGATCAGGACTCGAATCATTGATAAAAAAAAAAAATCGGATCACCTTAATTTGTCAGTGATGACAAATTACAATCTCTAGTTGGGACTTGACATTTAAAGCAAAAAAATAGGAAAATACAGACCTGACAGATGGATACAAATATAGTACAAGCAGGTTTGAGACCAACATCATTGAAAGGAAAACAAATGGATGCATGTGCTCACAAAAAAGCTGATAATGTGTAGGAAAGGAAAAATGTTATCGGTCTAAAGATATATTGATTACCATTGAAAAAAATTATAAGTTGTCAAACCCTCTTTGACAAATAAATGAATAGCTAAATATGAAATTGAATATGTACATGTATGAATACCAACAACAAATCAAAACATAAACAGATAGAATAAGAACTAGAGATTGTAATTTGTCATCACTGACAAATTAAGGTGATCCGATCTTTTTTTTAATCAATGATTCGAGTCCTGATACTGCAAAGTCTCAGCTACAACATATTAAAATCTGAGAGAAATTCACCGAAGCATAAGTATGATAGTGCTCGATAAAGAGAGTCATGTCAATTTTCACATCTAAAAAATTCCCTCCCATAGAGATAACACGTCATAGCAAAGATAGAAAAAGAAGTACATATGACCTTTGACCCCACTTTGCACAGACAAGATGGCATCTGAGCAAAAAGTGGTTATTTTATGAAATGATCCCTGTAACATGGTCTTTACGTGTGCAAAATATGGGAAAGATAGGACATGTATTCACCAAGACACAGGATGAAACATCTATGACCTTTGACCCTAATTTACATACCCAAGATGGCGTCTGATCAAGTAGTTGTAATTTTATGAAATAATTTTCGTGACATGAACTAAACATGTGCAAAATATGAAGGTGATAGGGGCTTTTTTTCTTGAGTTATTGCAAAGAAAGTTGCAAAAAGAAAGAAATATTTCAATACATCGAAGATAAACTTTAATTTCAACCAAGTTTTTTCACGTGATCCCGACAACGTATGAAAAAACAAAGGGCACACTTACGATAGCCCTACATCTCAGCTACAACATATTAAAATCTTAGAGAAATTCACCGAAGCATAAGTGAGCTAGTGCTCGATAAAGATAGTCATGTCAATTTTCATTTCCATAAAAATTGCACTCCCATAGAGATTACACGTAAACTGGTCAAATTTGACAGGGTTACCTTCAATCCATTTTTTCAAGGTGATGTCGTCATCAAATCAAAATTGTTTAACTATATTTATGAAAGAGCATTTCATAAGCTACAACATATTGAAATTTGGGTGAAAATTGGCAAAGGATTAGTGAGATACGCTCGAGTAAACTTGAAATTTGATGACGTCACTTTGAAAATTTACTTTTTTTACTTTATTAAGAAATTTGATATCTTTTAATCATTTTATCAGCATAGCCAGCCCATGAAATGACATGTACAACTTATCACCTTTCAGAATATGTAAAGAAAATGGGGGGTCACCGTCCATCCTGACGAGTAAAATCCGATTTAAAATTGGCGGTTTTTTGGCATAGTTGCACTGTGTATCCCCATTGACGCACGCGCGGAATTTTGAATTTGACGGGCCCGTATGACGTCATATTGAGTTGGATCGACTTGAAACTTGGTAGAAATATTCCTTGAAATTTCGGACATCCGATCCGTGTGAAAAAATTGAAAATTTCTATTTCATATTAGCTGTGCGTGCGTATATGTGCGCGCGCGTACGCGTCCGTCCAATTTTTTCAATTTTTCAAAAAATGCTCCAAATGGTCTGAAACGTGTGCAAAAAAAGTTTGAGCTGGATTTGAGCATACAAATATTTCAACGCGCGCGTACGCGCGCGTTTTGAGATAAAAATGAATTTTGAGAATATGAGTAGAATGCGCTTGACTTGAAATATATGTGACATAAATTTCATTGAAATATTCCATTCCATTAATGAGATATGCATGAAAATGTGTTTTCATATAATGACGTCATAGTGACGTCACGGTTGACTGATCACTATGATTTTACTTGCGCTGTCGTCTTTGCGACATGATACATATATGGTATAAGTCTGACATTGAGAGGCAATGCACTTTCTGAGCTAACCTCTGCACAACATTTGAGGAGAAATAAAGAAGAAGAAGAAAAACAAAGAATCCGTACAGATACAGAAGGTGATCCGAGAGGATACTCGGATCACCTAATAAAGAGCTTGACAAAAATAAATGAATTGATAAATAATTAATTTCAAAATAAATATGAATAAACATGGAAATGTAACAAAAAAATGAATCATAATAAGAAAAAAAGAAAATGAGAGCCTGCCCGAATCAATAGTATCCAGCTACCACTTTGTCCTCCTTGCTCCCATAATGACAGTGACATCAAATTATATCTGTTGGGTGACTAAGATTGATGGACCCAGAAAGTAATCATCATAAATATGCATCCTGCACACTGATCAGGTGTACAATATGGGGAGAATAAGAAAATGGGCCTTAATTTTTCTTCTGTCAGAGCTCCTCTACACAATATATCTTTCTTTCTGGGAAAATCTACAGTGTATCATCTTTTTGCATTAAAAAAAAAAAGCTATTTTATCTCAATATCATTTTAATCATCATGTTTAAATCGCTATTGCTGTGCAAACTTTCCTATGGGAAGCATATTAATTCACTTGTATTTCACAGTACATACACATACTTTCATCCAAGAACTTACTTAATCCAACAAAGATACAACCTATCAATTTTGATCATTAGGGGAGTGTACATTAACATTCACATTCCAAAAGTTCAGTTTCATATCAAATTTGAAAGCATAACTTTAAGGTACCTGTGGAAAATTTTATGAGCTTCCTGTTTACTTTTCCAGAGAGAGAGCCTACTCATCTACACATCGAAGATTCTACAATATCCTAATGAATGACACAGGTTCATAAAATAGGGATGCCTGCATATCTGCATGTCTGGAATTTTTAAAACCCATTGATGGTTCGTGAAACGTGGCATTATTCCATGTTAAAAACAATGTGGCATGTTACATCTGCAGAGCTGAAAATGAGCATCAAGTTTAATGTCTTGCACATGTCGCTTGTAGCCAAGGCCGGTGATAGAAGATACCTTGTGGGATTGCCATAAGAAAAAAATATTAAACGATTTTTTTGCAATCAATTGGTTATCATAATCAAGTTTCATTAAAGAAAAAAAAACACCTGGATTCATTCACATCTCTAATGATCTGTTGCTTATGATTTGGTGCATTCATCCATAATGGCTTTCTCTTCCAATAAACTTTTCCTTCAAAAAGATACACATAGCAATCAATCCATAACAACCACCACAATTAAAGTGTCTTGTAAATGCTATAAGACAAGAAAAAAAGTTAGTCATGATTCAAACAGAGATAGGATTACATGAGAGAGAGGGGGAGAAAAAGAGGGAGAAAAATTGGGTCTGAAAGAGGAAGATATCAATAATGCAGAAAAGGTTATGGGGTCAAGAAGCACCACTTGAGAAATGTTCCGTGCCAAAGAAACACTGCGCCGACTGCCCTCACAACTTGTTTCACATATTTCATCGCCACATAACTGTGCATTGTTGGACCTGCAGACAAACATCCACAGTACTTCAAACTCTACAACTGGAACGGCACACTCTCAGCAGCACCATTGGTGACAGACATTCTAGAATTTCTATGATTCCAGTCCTCAAATCATATCGTGATTTCTGTCATCGGCAGTCCAGTCAACTGGAAAATTCAATTAGACGATTGTGTCAGGTAGTGACTGTGTTTCCTGCTCCCTTCCATTACCCCCTTCCCCTCCCCTCCTCCAAACTGACCCCCCCCCCCCTTCAAAGAAAAACCAAAGTTACAGGGAGACAAAGGTCAGAATGTACACATATAATATCCTTTAATACTTTACTTAGTTTATGGTTTACACTCCAGATCATTACCTTCTTGTACATACAATGTATATATTGACATACCAACAGACCATTATAATATAAACAAAGAAGAGTCTACAATCCCCCCCCCCCCAAAAAAAGACACATTAACCTCAGACAGACTGGTGCATACCTGTTCATTCTTTGAGTTGCTCTGTCCAACGTGTCCGAATCACAGCAAGCATTGTACACTTCACTATCAAAAAATCATCTATGAACGATTGAATTGCCCTTGCATGCCTCGTGGGATGGGTATCTAAATAGTCCTTTATAGATTCTTTCATCGTGTAATTTCATCTCCTCCTCCCTATCCCCCCTCCCCCCCCCCACCCCAGCAAATGGTTAATTATGCCATCAAGTCACTCGCCTATAGTTTAATCACGAACGCTTATGGATGGTCACCATCTCAATGGGTAAAGATGTGATCGAGAATGACAATGGTACGATGTGCGCTCCGAGGTGATTCACTCGATCAAACCAATTCGGTCGGATTATGAACTATTAAGCATGAGAAAGATGCACATCACGCCACTGATCGGAGGAACAATGGTCCGCCGGTACCATCCCCTGAATCACTCTCTGATGGAAAAGCCCTTGTGCAAGTGAAATTAGAGAAAATATTTATTCCAGCCGGAGACAAGATGCTGGCCATGTACACGGCATTAGTCATACAGGGCCACGGTGTGAGTCACCCAGACTCAACAGACCAAGACTGGAAGAAAGCAGCCAGACATTCCTTTACTTGTTTTACTTGGTGACCATATCTGCATCATTGTCCATCACCAGAGGCAGACACCCAGGTATCATCGAAAACAATGCAAGTTTGGTCTAGAAAGAAACAATGAATTCACACACAACAGCACATGTACACATGTTAAAGGACAAGTTCACCTTCATAAACATAAGGATTGAGAGAATGCAACAATATTAGTAGAACACATCAGTGAAAGTTTGAGGAAAATTGCACAATCGATGCAAAAGTTATGAATTTTTAAAATTTTCGAGTTGGAACCGCTGGATGAGGAGACTACTACAGCTTGTGAGTCATATGCGTATAACAGTATAAAGAAAATGTAAAGAAAATTCAACATATTTTCACTTTTTTCGCATAATAAAAGAGCACTTGACTTGACTCTTTCTAAAGGCAGGGGGAATAATATTACCCATAACATTTGTCGGTAACGAGTCGGGGGAATGTGTACTTTTTGCAAAAGATGAAATTTTGTGAAATTCTCTTTATATTTTCCTTATATTGTTGTACGCATGTGACATCTAAGTTATTCACACACTGCAGTAGTCTTCTCATCCAGCGGTTACTGCACAAAAACTTCAAAAATTCATAACTTTTGAACGGATTGTCCAATTTTCCTCAAACTTTCAATGATGTGTTCTACTAATATTGCTACATTCTCTCAATCCTTATGTTTATGAAGGTGAACTTGTCCTTTAAGTATTGATATTCATTTTGGAAAAGATGTAGGCCCTACAACTACAGGCAGACAGACGGTAATGGATAGATTAATAGATAGATAGATAGACAGATAGATAGATAGATAGATAGATAGATAGATAGATAGATAGACAGATAGATGAATGGACAGATGGATGGATAGATATAGGGCCCTATAGATATAGTAGGTAGGCAGACAGGAAGATGGATATACATTGTTGATAGAATTAGTGAGATGGATGAATGGATATAGATGTACTGCTGTAAAATTATGTACAAATGTACATGACATACAAAATGTGTGCAATAAGAGCTGTCATATATCAACTTTAGAACAATTGTTATTTTGCTTTTGTTTCTGTCTCTGTGTTCCTTTTTTGATCATCATGTCATATTTGTAATTTCACCTGCCAGCATATGAGAATTTTGACTGAAAAAGCCTGTGATCTATTATGTCCTACCCGATGACCAGTATCAGCAGCATCTTGGAAGAGCACAGCAAAAGGTCACAAGGGTAAATTCCTGTCTTCTCTGTCACAGAGAATAGAAGGCAGTTGCTTCCTCCTTCATTGACCTCTGGTAGTGGTACATGCTCTGTTGATGATGACCTTATTCATTCTCAATGAACACAAGTAGACTTGTTGGAAAGCTAACACATAAGGCTCTTGAAATTCACATCTCACACTAAACTTGACTCACAAATTTAGTCAATATCAAGAGAAAAGGAATTATTTGGGGTTCAATATTGTCCCCAATTCAATTATCTCAGTGACTGCTTTTGGCTGATTTGGGTACCACATGTACACCCGATTAAAGTACTGCCTGTGTCTATCCATTACTACTACCCACATTCTGTTTGTGTCAGATGTTACACAGAACAACTCCTAGAGAACAACCCAACTATTGAAAGGAAACACAGCCAAGAGTAAACATTATGGTGAAAAGAGTAAGGGGGCGCATTTCTATTCTGTAATGAGTTTTGCAGTGTTTGGCAGTGGCACAGTAAAGAGTTTTCAAACATAAAATTATACATGTAACATTCCTCAAAAACTGCCAATAATGAATTACATTACAGTATTATACTGATATGATATACTGTAAAACCACAAATTTTTGCATGGATACAATTTTCATGAATTTTTTGAGCCAAGATTGGCAAAAATTCTTTGCACGCAAAAGATTTTGTCTACACAATGCGTTGAATGCCAGAGGCAATTCGGGAAAATTTTGTGCAGCGAAAAGAGGCCGTCTGCTTCATTCACAAAAATTCCATGCCTCAAATGTTCCGGGTTTTACAGGACCTGTGTCTCAAACACTGGAACAGGATTATTGATGCCCTAACTATTCTGGTATATGTATGTGTAAGTACAAATTCTTCAAATCACATACAGTTGCAGGCCTACATGTATAATGTACACTCAGAACAGAGCAAGCTCAATCAGCTACACCAACACTGGCTGAATATGATTTGAGAGTCTTCAGACTTAAAAAAACAAGAGACCTGCGGGTCTAGCGCTCACCTGAGTATCGCAAGTTCACCTTTCATGCAGTCACTAATCTAAATTACACACAGCTCTACCAAAATTTGAACAGGCATTCTCAAGTAGAAGATGAAAATGTACAATTAGGGTCCAAATTCGGCCTGGGGCCCCCTGGGTGGAGCATGGTGCCCATTTTAACAAATTGAGATCCTAACCCCCTAGGGATGCTATCTGTCAAGTTTTGTAAACATCCATCATGCAGATTTCAAGAAGAAGATGAAATTTGGACCCTATTTGGACCCCCCCCCCCCCCCCAAGGGGGACACCCCTGGATCTGGCATGAACAAACCTGGAGCTACAATTATTAATGTAGTAATTCATAGTATTAACTTAGCTCTATCACTTCTGGTTCTAGAGAAGAAGATTTGTAAAGATTCCTTATTTTTGCCCCCTGGGTGGGGCATGGTGCCCATTTTAACAAATTGAAATCCTAACCCTCTAGGGATGCTACCTGCCAAGTTTGGTGAAAATCGGTCATGGGGTTTTCAAGAAGAAGATGAAAATGTAAAAAGTTTACGGACGACGGACGAAGAACGATCACAATAGCTCACTTGAGCCTTCGGCTCAGGTGAGCTAAAAAACAAAAAAAAAAAGAAACATGAAACATGCTTAGACTAGTGTTTGCCAGGGAGGTGAGACCACCTCCCTGTGTTTACAAAGAGGGATTCTTTTCGAGTGTGAAAGTCCTCTTAAGTGCAAGGTCCCCTAGCCAACAGACCTGCTGAACACAATGTCAGAACTAACTATGCAGAGATGATAATATCTGATAAGAAACAGGGTGTTACCAGGGAGGTGACCATGCTGGTCAATAGTTACGTTCAGACGGCAGGCCCTAACCTCGAGGTTAGGAAACCTCGAGGTTTAGCTCTTGCCCCCTAACTACGACGTGTGTCCACACGACGAATCTTAACCTCGAGGTTACGAAACCTCGAGGTTACGCTTCTGCCCCCCCCCCCCCCCCCCCCCCCCCCCCCGTAACTACGAGTGGGTCCCACTCGATGTTAAAACCACAAAACCGGAAGTTTCAGCCCACACTGGTGAACAAGGCGTCTATTTATTCTTTAGTCCAACCCTGTCGGACTCGCTTACAGGTACTCTTTTTCTCTGTCATGGTATGCAGAGATAGCACTGCACTGATGACTTTATGCCTTTATGAAGATACTCGTCAAAAACATTTTTTTTAGCGTCGGAGAAGAATATAGAATGCAGTAGCGAGTTTGACGTGTTCAGTTTCAGAGATCAAGTGCATGGGAAGAAAAGATGATGTTGTTGTGTCCTGCGTCATAGGTTTTTCACGTGTAGCGTATTTGTGGTGTACGTTTGGGAGGTTGACCCGGAAGCAGAGGGAAATTGTGGGGGCTGGAGTTTACGGCGAGGTCACTCTTAACTTCCCCCCCCCCCCCGTAACTACGAGTGGGTCCCACTCGATGTTAAAACCACAAAACCGGAAGTTTCAGCCCACACTGGTGAACAAGGCGTCTATTTATTCTTTAGTCCAACCCTGTCGGACTCGCTTACAGGTACTCTTTTTCTCTGTCATGGTATGCAGAGATAGCACTGCACTGATGACTTTATGCCTTTATGAAGATACTCGTCAAAAACATTTTTTTTAGCGTCGGAGAAGAATATAGAATGCAGTAGCGAGTTTGACGTGTTCAGTTTCAGAGATCAAGTGCATGGGAAGAAAAGATGATGTTGTTGTGTCCTGCGTCATAGGTTTTTCACGTGTAGCGTATTTGTGGTGTACGTTTGGGAGGTTGACCCGGAAGCAGAGGGAAATTGTGGGGGCTGGAGTTTACGGCGAGGTCACTCTTAACTTCGAGTTCGTTGTTTTTTGTGTCCACACGGTGCTTAACTATGAGTGGGGACCCCCCGCGGCTCGTGGTTAGAGCGCTAACCATAAGATTTCTCGTGGCTCGAAACATCGAGCAAACCTCGAGGTTTGCTAACTACGAGTGCGTCTTCACGGTCCCTAACTACAAGCTCTAACCTCAAAGTTTCCTAACTTCGAGGTTAAGGGCTCCCGTCTGAACGTAACTATTATAACCATTAACCTTGGACACTGTGCCACCTGGCTGTATTAACAGGGCTTCAAGTAATGTGTGGAATGCCTATTGAAGTGCTTTCAACAAACAAAGTCTTAGCAATTTCTAATTTCATCACAGCCTCAGAAGTAGCAGATGTGCTACACAACATACCCTCACATTACTTTTAGAAATTATATCGCAAAATTTGTTCATTTTTCCAACTATTCAACCGATCATTTCTTTCTTAATCTTCACAGAAATGTTTGAAATGGCAATGTAGACAGAAAGATTTTTTCTTTCTTTCTTTAACTGATGCAGAGAATGAACCACCGCTATGGCTTTGGCCCATCAGGACATATTTACAATGGGAACAAAGAATAAAATAGGGCCTACTGTAAAAGAATCAAAAACTTGCTTTGCAGATGGCCATGTTGAAGACTTCTCATGCAACTAAATTTATGCTAGAAAGTTGCTGTGAGATCTTTTCAATGACCAAAATACTTAAAATATATCAGAAAATTAACAGGATAGGAATCAATCACTTGTTAGCATCTAGACTTTGATATATAAGTCTACTGGGAAAAAAAAGACAAAAATATGAGATGATAAGTTGATGTTCAGAAATCATAAGATATCTCAGAAGTCAAACTTCGTGGATGTATCTCCATGATCCCCATAATGACTATAAAGATTAGTGAAGTTTGCCGATACACCCCGTGCACTACATTGTGCACTCTGCTCGCACATAAAATATTGACTTTCCGCATTACTGACAATGTTGAAACAGCATGGTGCACACCTCACATAGCAATGAGAAAGCTGCACCTGGGCACAATCATATACAAACTTAACATCTTTTGAGCTGAATGTGTTCGGATTAATAAGAGTTTCTGGGTCATGTGCAAATCAAGGTTTACACAAAGAGAATCAGTAGAATCAGTATTAAGCTTTCCCCTTTCAGGGCAATGAGGACTTTGTGATGCGTGCACTATATTTTAAACTTGATTTGATTTCAGGAAGATGCTTGTACATCATTGTACAACTAATCTTCTTCAAAAAAATTCATCATTGTGGAATCTGCTTTGAAAACCAAACCCTTGCAGGTTACTCATTACCAATGCCAGTATTAATCTTTCTCTCTCTTTCTTCTCTATATCTTTCTTTCTCTATCCCTGTTCTTTGCTCTGTTGTAGCCTGAGCCGTCAGACTTCAGCTTGGTGTTTTCTTCTTCAACTGCATTTTACAATAGCCAAAAACAAAACAAAACAAAAAAATCTAGTAATACAGAACTATATTTCTTTCATTGGATCAAAGTCTACGATTTTATAAAATTGTAAATTCTGTGATGACAAAAACTCAGGAATATGAATGTGATTTGTCAAGTGCTCCATTTCTGCCAAACCTATGCAACTTTCTCTTGAAATCATATTTTGCTAAATATATTATTTTAAAAAATATCATCCATACTAGTTTCCAAGAGAAGTAGGTACATGTGTATGTAAGTTTGGCTGTGGAAAACGCATCATTGCCCATTACTGGCTATAAAAAACTAATTTGAATTATTATATTCATGAGTACCTGAAGATTGATCAATAAAATCAATGACTAAATAATTTCAGTCAAGTACAGAGATGAAAGGAAAGGTCTACACTGGGTGTCAAGAGGTCTGTAACCTACATGATGTAAAGGCACATACCAGAGATGCCTGACCTGCGTGGCCTTTATAACACATACCCAACAATTGCCCTGCCCACCAACGAACATGTGTGTACCTGAAAATAACATTAAGCGCGGGTAGGGAGCGCACAGTAGTCATCACATATCAATAATTGACACGCGGTAGCCTCACCCGCCGCTTGTTTGTTTCTCCAGAGATGCTACTGTGCGGCGGCCGTTCCGTTTGATCAGCTCCACTAACGATGTATTAAGAGAATGGAGGGGCTATTGATTTTTGTCCTTTCACTGCAGCCACATCCCGTCTTCATGGACTTCTTGTGGTATTGTAGAGTGACCTTTTGCATGACCTGACAAACAGGCTATGATCTTCACATTAGAGAGCACTGGAATATATTATGCAACTGTATATACATTCAGAACAAATGTTTCAGGCCAAGACAAGTAATCATGACAGATCTAGACTCAAGAAACATCATCCCGATACATGCTCAAAACAGGCCTAATGCTGTTATGTTTTGTATATGATCTCAGATGCATATGAACCAAAGACAATATGATTAATCACGCTTGATTCTGACTAAGAATCTAATTGTTCATATAAAATTATGTGGAATCCCCTCCCCATCCCCCCTCCCCCACCCCTGTTGCATCCGGCCCTGTTACATATAAATAAAAATATCCATATATGTATTTGAATATGAAAAAAAAAAGTAATCACAAATTATGTCTATATAACCAACTACAGAATGGGGACATCATATCTGGCTAATTATTTTGTTGGATTATTTGTTAAAGTCTAAAAAGCAATATATCTAATACACAGTCAAATGACAATGAACATATTCCCACCATCACATCTAAGTACCATGGGCAAGTGAAACCCATTGTGTTGGATTTGAATAGTGATTTCGTACTTTACTTTCAAAGCAACATTACCAATGTTGTAGGCCTATACTAGTGTTCTTCAATTTGAATAAAAATGCTGACTTCATCCATCCCCAAAGACGTGTCAGATCACAATGTTCAACACGTAATACAAATCACATTGAGCAGAGTGCAGAGGGCAATATACTTCCTCTTGTGAGCCCTGGCCCAAATGCTTAAACGTTTTTCACCATTCTCTTGTATCTCCCTTTGTTTTATGTACAACGCTGCAACTTTTGCCGTGTGTACGTTGAATTTCTCTCTATTGCAAATTGTCTGTTTCCTACCAATTTTGCAATAAAATTATGATGGTAATTTGACATCTCAATCACAATGCAAAAAAACGTACATTGCCAGCAACATCATTCACATGACCACTTATAGAGGTTATTAAAGGACAAGTTCACCCTCATAAACATAAGGATTGAGAGAATGTAGCAATATTAGGAGAACACGTCATTGAAAGTTTGAGGAAAATCGGACAACCCGTTCAAAAGTTATGAATTTTTGAAGTTTTTGTGTAGTAACCGCTGGATGAGAAGACTACTGCGGTGTATGAATAACTTAGATGTCACATGCGTACAACAATATAAGGAAAATATAAAGAGAATTTCACAAAATTCCATCTTTTGAAAAAAGTACATATTCCCTTGACTCGTTACCGACATATGTTAGGGGTAATATTATTCCCCCTGCTTTTAGAAAGAGACAAGTCAAGTGCTCTTTTATTATGCGAAAAAAGTGAAAATATGTTGAATTTTCTTTACATTTTCTTTATCCTGTTGTACGCATATGACTCACAAGCTGTAGTAGTCTCCTCATCCAGCGGTTCCAACGCAAAAATTTTAAAAATTCATAACTTTTGCATCGATTGTCCAATTTTCCTCAAACTTTCACTGATGTGTTCTACTAATATTGTTGCATTTTCTCAATCCTTATGTTTATGAAGGTGAACTTGTCCTTTAAGACGTATCCGTGGGACACTGAATTGGGATTTCACCAGTGTTGCACAACAATCTAATTTGTTGAATTTCATTAGCGTTCACTGCAAGCTTGTTCATGTGCCACTACTTTCTTTCAAAATTTCTCATCATTTTTTCTGTAATGGCTTCTTCATAACAATATTTCAAACAGAGTGCGGGGGGAAAAAGGATATTGTACCCCCAATCTAATTACAGTGGTTTACAAGATCCATGTTACCAGTCCCCTTGCATGTCTCAATTATCGATGCTTAGCCCGGGCAGCTCTATCTAACTCACAGGCCCTTGGGTGGTGATGGGAACTCCTTCAACAATTTCCTGGCGAGGAATTTTAACTCATGAAACATATCGCTGGCATTTACACTTTCTTTATGTTTTTTCTTCTCCTTCCTTTAACTTCTCTGTACCTCCCCCAACCCAGCAGGTGTTATGCCTGTGACAGCACCTTGAAAAGTTCAGGGTTAAAGGTGTGATTATCAATCTTGGGATGCATGCCGTAACTGCTACATGACTGCCTGTCACACGAATCCTTCTATAGATCCATCTGCTTGCTTTACTTGGATGGGCCATGAATTAAAAAGTGCAAGTAATGACCAAGAAAGTATCAAGTACATTCGTACAACATTCATGATCCCAACATAGATGAAAATGGGAAACTAGACACAATCTGAATGGTGATGGTATCAAAGATTGAAATAATAACGACAATATCAAAAATAATGGTTAAAATCATGACAATGTAATAATGGAAATTAATGTCAGCATTCTGATAACTAATTGTACTGATAGCAGCAAACTGAAGAATTGTTATGTGTCTGCTCATTCTTTGAGTAAGTATTCATTTAGCAGAGTAATATATTCAACAAGTCTGACCTTAATTCATTGTCTGAGTTACATGTGTGATCAAATTTCCACAATTCTTAGTAGTTAATGACTTTCATCAGAAACAGCTTCCATCTAATGGTAACTTCAATGGACAAAGAAAGCTGAGTATCTTTTTACTAAATATCAAATTTCTTGGCTGCTCTTAACATCATACAAGAATTAATCCCAGTCCTCCATTTCAAGAATGCTGTCAATCTTTGCTTTATCACACAGGAACAGCTTAGGAAATGGCTTCATATCTCAACAGGGTAAATCAAACTAGCAGGTGCATACAAATGATTCGATGCACCTGTGGAAAATTCTGAGGAGGTCACCTTCCATGCTCAAGGTTGTACTGTACCCTAGCCTGTTCACACACACCAGAAATTTAACGGTTTTCAAATCTACAGTACATTTTTAATCATACATGTAATAAATTTAAAAAACCAGAACCCTGTGAGTAGTTGAGAGATTTAGAGATTTAAAGTGCTTCACTTGCAGCTGAAAGCTCCTTTTCTTTTTTTTTTTTCTTTCTTTGCCACATGATTATGGTGGCACACAAAATAAATTTTTACTTCGCAACCAATAACTTGTGTGTGAATGGGCCTCCTGAAAAGAGAACACGACATAAACGATAGCTAGTGGCTTCTATGAAGCACTATCACCTCTCCCAAGTAAAACAACATATCGTAGAAAAATCTTCCTCTTGCATGTTTTTCATCAGTTTTCCTTGTCCATCTCTTTCCATTCGTCTCATGTAACAACACCTGCACCACTTGACCTACAACAAGTTTTGTTAATTTGGAAAGCCACCAGCACTGAGCATTTCGGGGAAAGGCCTAGTTGTTCAAGAATGTGGTTATGAAAGCAGTTCTTTTTCTCAGAAATTGTCTACTTGTCTCCAAAGTTTCCATGTCTTGTTCTGTTTTTTAATCCACAAGGTTGTAACTTGGATAAGAGAAGACCTAATTCTCTACCACATCCTCTGATTTCATCACAACAAGGGGGCAACAACCTGCCTGTGATTGGCTATCAGCACTCCACAACACATGACCTTCCGAGAACACACCAGAAGTGATCACAGATTTAGTTACAAGCTTCTTTCCTTCCCCTGATGAATAATGAAGTTATCTTTCCGTCCCACCCTATGTCTCTGAAACCTAAACAACATGCGTAATGTTATTTGTCCAAGGATACATATAAAGCAGTTTACAGCAAAAGCAAAGTCGTGTGATTAATTCTAAATTATAACGTGCTAGTGACGAAAGACTCAGTGCATCAAGATTCACTCATATTAGAAGAAACTATTGTGCTAGATCACATCAAAAGTATCATGTGTGCTAATTAAAAGTTCCCAGCGAGAAGAAATTGCACTCATGGCCAACTGCTGACCCTGTTCAAAACAGGAACTCCTTAAAATTGGCAATCGTGGCCTGAATTTCCCTTCATGCGGGACAAGAGGGATTGTATTCATTACGTTAATTTGTAACTTTGTCCTTCAGTGCATTTCAGAGTTATCCTAGATCTTCAGATGGTTCCCTTTAACACCATATAAATTTGTTTACACCATTATTTGATTTTAATTACAGCAATATAGGAATAAATGATTAAGTAATTAAATATACTTAATACATTTCATGAGGCTAGACATTGTGCTCAATAAATCATTGCTGAAGAACAAGACACATATTAAAGATCATCCTTTGACTAATTTAAGTTTTCCCTTGTCGCAAATATTGCACAAGGACCATATTCAATAAACGTGCTGTATGTTCGTGAATAGGGGATGTATGCACTTTACAGTGTACACATGCACATGATGATTGTTATACTGCCAGATCTAAGTGCTATTCTTGGTTGACTGTTTACATGCCAAAACGTGTCTCCTGATATTTTAAGGTATTTCCTTGAAAACACAATGAATGTGGTACAGTTTACTGTAAAACACAATATTTTCACGAATTGGAGCTGACGGCCTTCTTCGCGGCATGAAATTTACGCGGGTTGCCACAGGCATTCAATGCGTATAGTGTAGACAAGAAATTTCACATGTATTTTAATTTCACGAATCTTGGCTCTCGCAAAATTTGCAAAATTAAAATGCACGCAAACATTCCTCGTTTTAGAGTAAACAAGACTGTTCCTCCAGGTGTGTATTATACTTATAGATTTATGGATAGATACATGTATTTCCACGAGGACCTGTTGGCTAAATATCTGTTTCACCTGTTCTTTTTGCATATTTCAATATCTGGAATCCACTTTGCACATATAGTTGTTTATCTTGCTCTGTCATGTGAGCCTAGAGGAAGCTTTCAGGTTGCCAGAAATAATAACCTCAATAACAAAAGATATAGATGCATAACGTTTGAAAATGTTAGCTCAATGGTTTTGTAGG
Source organism: Diadema antillarum (assembly GCF_040938485.1). Classification (NCBI taxonomy): domain Eukaryota; kingdom Metazoa; phylum Echinodermata; class Echinoidea; order Diadematoida; family Diadematidae; genus Diadema; species Diadema antillarum. The sequence continues at coordinate 1,364,508 of NW_027271096.1, forward strand.
ACAATAACACTAAAGATTAGGATCAGGACACAAGTGAGCTTTTGAGACTCACACAGTTCATTCTAAAAGGATAGTTTATAGATTATCATACACAGTCCAACTGCCAAAAGCAGTTTATCTACATACATTGCAGTTGTGCAAAATGAATTCAAAATGGTCTTGTATTTGTTTACATTGACTTTCTGAGATTTCCCTGGCAGGGTTTCTGAATGTTCACACACACACACACACACACACACACATATGTGCCAACACACACACATACATGCTTATAATTTTTTTTTTCCAGATATACTAGTAGGCCAGATGCATTTCTGGTTACATACAACTACATGCAGAGTTTACAGGTTTTCCAAATGTTCAAAGATACTTTTTTTGAACTCAATTTTTGCTCACACCCTTGAACTGTGAATCAGAGATTCAAAGATACTGCCCTCGCTGGCAAGTAAAGTCAGATTATCATACATGACTCACACGATTCCCTCGCATCATGACATGCCAGCCACACAAAAGACATGAACAAACATACACCTCAACATAGGATCAACAGAAACACTTCCTGGTGTTTCCCCATGATAGCTGATGGTATGAGACATCTATCTGATCAATTTCAATGTATAACTTTTGTGTACAATGTATCTTGCACTGAGAAAGCAATTACTATTAACTAAACAATATTAAACCCATTGGTAACGGCACTGAAATCTGCACCTATATCAAGAGGTACCATGAAAAGTCCTCGCTATGGCAACGTATTAAATTAGGTGAAATTTTATTCAATTTTTTAGTTGGGAGGTAGACTCAGAAGGAGGACTAGTGAGACTCATTATTAAAGACCAATGAGGACTCTTCATTGGGTGTGATTTAAAGGTCTCTATTCAATTTCACTGACGGATATATCTCTCGTCGCTCAATTTCCTTCTTCGGGCGTTACTGTCACTTTTTTTTTTTCTAGAGCGCAAGGTCTCGGGAGTTCTTTTTCCTTTAACTGCCATCCTCGTCAGCTGTCGAGTCCACGCTTTCGGGGGAGATGCAGCAGAGTTGTTGGCGCAGCGTCGCGACCCCTGAATCTCCGAAACAGCTGTGTCGCTGAATGAGTAGCCAGCTGCCTCGGTTTTTGCCTCCTGCGCATCACGGATCTGCTCAAATTTGTTATCTGCGCGGGCAAACTTTTACAGCAGAGAGCTCTAATTTCCTCCTGACATTTACTCAAACTAGACATGTCACAACATTCACAAAATTCATTGTTTCTTCCATAAGTGCCATCGATATAGAGGCAAAAGAAAATGATGTATAATCATAAATAGTCTTTCAGAAAAGACTTAAAAAGTTGTCTGTCTAGTGGTTGCTCTCTCACAAGCATTCCATGCTTTCATAGAAGCTACGTGAAAAGAAAAAAATCATAGCTTAATTCAATTAAATTCAATTTCATGATTCAATTTAATTTTCTGGTAGACAAGTTTTGAAACATATCTTCATTACAAACAAACCTCTGAAGACTTTCTTATTGTAATACACGAGCACTTGGTAGATATAGGCTACCCTTTTTGTTGGCTTCAATGCACTTTGTGTTTTTTTTTCCTTATTCTTCCAATAAGTTTCCATATTCTTATCCATATCATGAAATGTAAGCTATTACGATGAAATAACATGGTACAGACTATTTTCTAATTAGCACTCAATCAGATCATGGCTCTGCTAATGTAAACACTGCATTATGCATACCATGTTAAAGCTCCAACCCTCTACAAGATTCGGCTTAATTTGTATTCCTAAATAAACCCATCGAACTCGGCACTCAATCCATGAATTAATCTCCGTCATTTATTTCTCCCCAGTCCACAAATTTGTAAATGCACTAGCAGACATCCTGGTCAAGAAAAAAAAAAATATTTAAAAAAAAAAACCTGAAAAGCACGACAACGTAACTCATATTTGCCCAATATCGTAGAAGGCAAACACAGGAGCCATTCACGCGGCATAATTAGCTGGTCCACTAATTAGCCAGCCAAGCGCACGTTTCTTGCTAATTAGATCTATTCAATAGCATTTGGCATGATTACAGAGCGTGAGGGGGACAGGGGGGATCCATAAGGCAGGTGAATGACATGGAAGTAATTACTCTCCACAGACTACAGTGGCTCCTTTCGCACAACACGACTTTCACACCGTGTCATACTTGGCACTTGGACGCTTTCACACAGCAAAGTAATCTCATGAGTGATCACACTTTCATAATCTGATTTCGAGTTACAAGCATACGAGATGCTGCAAAATGTGTCTGCACAAACAGAAACACAAAACTGATATTCACTAAAATAACATGCCATGAATTCTATGATGGGCTTTGCAGCAAAACTTGCAGAATTTTTAATACAAATGCATGCTAAAATATGTGTATGTATCTTAAATGCATGCATGCACTGTGTATACGTATCAAGTGAAAAGAACATAGCTTGTCCATGTGAATATTATTTAAGGTTAGCTAATATTTCTTTTAGATGTAAAGCCATAAAGACAACAAGCACACAAACAGAAACAAATGAAAGTTGATTAGCAAAAAAAAAAAAAAGCACTGGACTATCAAAGATATTATGTGCTAAACATGATAATTGAAACATCCCTTTCTGCTTCAAAATGTATTTAAAAAATCAAAATCTAATTTAGATTTATAACTTTCTAAGTAGTTTTAAACACATTTATACATGATTTTCGACCATTCAGAAAGCCTACAGGTATTTATTTTTTATCACTACAGCAAGGTACTATACAACTACAACAAGTATGGTTACAATGTTATTCGAATGATTATTAGATTGTAAGTAATATATTTAAAAAAAATTAAAAAAATATTTTAGCAGTGAGTACTTGATGAGAGTGACATACAGATTTGGGCAAAGTACCCTGCTGTGTACAGCACTGTTGAAATTAGAGTATCCAGATAAGGAGTACAGCAAAGAACGAAGGTGTTTCATGATTTGGCATTCTAAAAATGTACAAATAACAAATATTCTCCAGCTGAGTATGATTGCACTGCGTATGTCATTGACAAAACGATTTGAAAATCATTCAGAAAAGCAAATTGGCCAAAATATACCCCTACAAGAGTATTAAAATATTTAGGGGAGTTCTAATTGAATGATTAATCGTAAAATGGTGTTAATCAGGAAAGGGAGACAAGCTCTCAAGAAAAAAAGTTTTGATTTTTTTTAACTTCAAAAATGGATATGAACTGAGATGATAAAGAGGAGATCAAGCTTCGTAAGGGTAAATCACGCCTGCAATTGAGACTTCAGCTAAGTGGTGAGGCCATGCAAGTGGGCACTGCTTAACATATTAGCTATTAACCACATCAGTCAAAAGGGGTCACTTTACAGGGCTTTGCTTCCATTTCCAAGGATTGTGGAATCAATTTCATCTTTCCCTCTAGTCAAAATGAAATTCCTGAAGGTCCAAGGCCACATGGACAAGAATATCTCTACGCCCTTTCCATGGGCTTAATACCACGTTTTGTCAAATGTAAATTTGTACCGCTTCCTCTCTAGCCAGTTTACAGCTGCTCACAATTTTTATCAATTGGGCCTGTACATGAACATGTTTGAAGAAACAGGACCTCATCAATTTGGCCAGTTTTGAATCCTGAAGGTGTTCTGGGGGCGGGGTCTCTATTGTTGCTACTACTTTTAACACTGCAAAGGTATGGCTCAACATTAGTGGTGGCCCAGGGCCACCATAATTGATGTCAAGCCAAGATTCAAAATGGATCATTATATCTTTTTTCCTTTTTTGTTTCGGGCCACCACATATCTTTAATAGACCACCAAAATTTCAGATTTCAAGACTCGAGTGGCTTGAATGGGCCACTAGAGGAAAAAGTTAGGAGTGTTAAGCCCTGGCAAAGGAATGGAAAAATAAAACAGAGAAGGTCTATCGGTGATGGCATGAAAAGTAGGTCTTAGCCGACTGTCTTAGCATCCGTCTACTAGAAATATCTTGGAACTTTTCACTTGTAGTAGCCTGCAGCAAAACCATTTTTATATGACTCCATGGAAAGGTTGCCTAATTGGTTGTTGATCAGGAAGCCACCATAATCTGCTCTAGCACCTTCAGTTTCGCACCCACATCAAGTCCAGCAAAGCAGCCGCACATGCACGATGATTACCCGTAAACAATCACCTGCGTAATTAGCACAGCACATTTCTACGGGAACATGCTGGACACATGGCGCGGTCTACACGGGGCAAGCGGGGAATGGCATACTTGTATTTGTTTTGCGATCAAGGTGCCAACGACACAACTGCGGAGGAAAAGAGTTTCGGGTTTCCCAAACACAGCTGCTGGGTTCTTATTGCAATTGACACTTGGCATTAATCCTCCGGGGTCGTGAATCCTTCAGAATGCTGTTACGCTTGCTTGGGCCTTGCTGTCCCATGACAGCATGTATGAATAGCTGCGAGGCCAGAAATATCAAAGACGTATTTCAAAGGCACCCATCTGCAAACTTTGCTCTCGGATGTTTTTCGTAGGTTGTTTTCATTTATCCTTCATCATCTTGCGATAGTCATCACAAACAAAATTCTGCTAAGTGTGGGATATATTCTGCACGCTTAACAAGTTACTTAACAGCACCATTCATACACTCTGCACTTCTCTCTGGATTGTGATGCAATATATTAGAGTTATTCATGACCATGTATGGTAGGACCACCTGATTCCCAATAACAAACATACACGATTCCCCACAACAACAACAACAACATGAAATTACAGAGAATTAAAAGGCCTTTAACTCACTACCTCAGTAATTCAATACAAAACTTTAGCAATATTGTGCCAACTTCACATCAGAGCGTTTGTGGGCAAGGATAGAATGGACTCTTGTACCAGATTCACTAGAATAGATAGCATGCCAGCCCTGCCCAGTCCCACACACTGCATTTCTTGCTGGGAGAGATAGATACCTAACATGAGTGGATAGTTGCTTGCACAAAGATGTTAGCTTACCTTGAGGCTGTTGATGACCAGATCTCTTGCCTGGAGCTCCGCCTCTAGGAGTCCAAGAAATCGCATCAGATCAGACTTGGAGAATTCCATCAATCCCTTGCCTTGCTTCTGTATATTGAAAAGCGTGTAGACAAGAGGAAACCCCATCATTGGTAAAAGCAGGTTCCTATAACAATTCCACAAGAAATGCATGCACACGTATATTATTCACCACCACAGAACACACAAAAGTCTTATAATTAACAAATTAGATAACCAGTTGTTGTTTTTTATTTGTTTCTTTTTTGTTTTGTTTTTTACTAATCAAAGTCCCTTGGGCATTCACAAAAAATTAACTGATGAAACAAAAAGCACTGTGTATGTTATGTACCGTATAATGTGAATGTTCTATGACCAATGCATTGCTTCAGCATTACCGGAACACTGTAGCACACATGTTAAAAGCAATTACAACAAATGCCATGATTGATACAGAATCACCTTGGCTTTGATGGAGTGTAGATCACATCATACCATACTTATCATTTTATATGCAGTGCTTCTCGACTTGACAACTGACAATGAGGGTGCAGGCAATGGTGAGGCTCAAACAAAAATCATTACCGAAGCAATGATTACTGTATACGCCATATATTTCGCGAGTCTAAATTTTCGCGAATCGGGAATTCCAAATGATTTTGCGAGTGGTTAAATTCGTGACTGTGGAGTCCAGTACTGAATGGAAAAATGTACATGCGTACGTCACATCCACATCAGGATCAGAGTCAATATTTTTGCGTGTCTTTAATTTTGCAAATAGCACCTGACTCGCGAAATTCGCGAAAATAAAAACCTCACGAAATATTTGGCGTATACAGTAATAGGAAGAAACACAATGTGACATCTCCTTTGCCAATCTTATTGTATCTCTTAACTCTCCTCCCATTAATAATAGTACAGAAAGTGACTCATCCATAATGGATCTGCTCTGATTTGGTTGGCTGAAGAGAGCGAAGTATTAATGAATAACAGCTCATCCCATTCCATGGGATCAATCAAGAATTTGTCAACAAATGTATGTATCCTGTACTTAGAATGCATCACAGCTTCCAATGTTCCAACTGTAAACAACCCAGATAGACTGTACAAAGCCAGTGCTCATAGATGGTGTAAACAACCATCAAGGATGGATGGCTGTTTTGTTTTGACTTCTATTTTTTTTTTTTTCTGTGGGTGACCAAATATACAATCAGTGAGTCAAGTGAGCGCCAGCTACAGCAGGGGTTTCATTGGTTAAACTTGGATCTATATCCTACGGCCATTCAGTTCAGTATCTCCCCTTTCCTTTGACCGATATTTACTTGCTATACCGCACAGTCAAAGACAAACAACTTGACTGCAGCCATGATATCTAGGGATCCAAGCAATCTCATATGATTTATTTTCAATTTTCACTTGTCAAGATTTTCTTCTGAAATACACTTAAAGAAGAAAAAAATATTGTCATACTTTCTCTGCAGTGTCGGTCCACTTTAATACATGACGTACAGTTTGGCATGCCTGAATTGGTATCCAAACATTTCTCACATGAGCTTATTAAGTGACTGCAGAAGAGAATCTCCAGCCTTTTGGCAGTGATTTACCAACATTTCATATGAATTTTCAAATCAGGAAACTAAAGAGATGCCCGCACAAGGCTGATTCATGTGGCCAAGGGAGCTGGCATTAAGGGGCATGGGGCATAGCTATGCTTTAGTCATCTTTCTCCCAAAAGAGCGACGCCAAAGTGAGTCATTCTCTCCATCTCGAAACACCCCCCACCACCATCGCTGGGGAGCAGCAGTCGAAGACCAGATGCCCTTATAAATCTCATCAGAGAACACTGATGAAGCGTGGCTCCCAGCTTCTAGGAGGATGGATGGCCGAGGCGATGAGCATCATTGGTCACGGGAAGTGAGCTGCATCCCAAATCAACCGGTCCTCCTCCTCTCGCCGTGGAAACAGATGATGCCACGCAGAGAAATTTGGGGCAACGACTGCCGAGAATCCAACCAAATTGGTTAAATCCCATTACCATTGCTGCATCACTGCTATTCAACAACTGTTAATAACCTGTGCTTTGCTATTGGGCAAACCAAGATGAGTCTTGTTCACATTGCAGACATTTCTTCAAAAACTTTATGCTGAACAGCTTTCTGTATGATAACATGTATATCTCCTACATTGGATGGGCAGTGCAGGTAACTATTGTGATTAAATGTGATAAAATCACAGCCGACATATCTGGGCATGTTGCATAAGATACTGCCAAGAGAAATTCCATTTCAGAGGGGGGGGGGGGCGAGATACTGGCATGGGTGAAAGACAATGAGGCAAATTTTATGAATGGGCACACTTACTATCACATCACATACCAGAAGGGAGAACACTGCACGACCAACTGGATTATACTGCAACGCTCAACACCCCATCCACCTGCTCCGTCGGTATCTTGATACACAGTGGTAAAACGATGGGGCATTCTTCCCACCTTTCTGGTGATGAAATTGGCACGTGCGCATTTCCCCCGTCAATAGACCGGTTGTCTTAATGCCTCATGGTATATCAGGCTCTTTCATGTGGACCATCTTCCCCCATTAATTAACTCTGATCCAGGACAAGAGAATCAGGCCATGACTCACTTGACTCTGCAAACATCATTTTTCCTTCTCATTGTCATGGTGATGCCCATTACATCACAAACTATGGGGTTACATAACATTTTTTAATGTATGCCAGCTCGGTTCTAAGATGTTGCCTGGTGCCTGCATGATTCTTGTTCTTAATCCCTTGCAGATAATCTTCTTTGCTAAAGATGAGTGCATGGGATGGGGAGAGACAGAGACGGAGAGGGGGAGAAAAGCAAACATAGCTCTTACTGCTTACTTTCCAACCAATAGAAAAGATGCAAGAGGAAAATGCTTCTTCCAAAAATGTATGATAAATACATATTCATTCAGTATGTCAAGTGAAACTATGACATTAAGTTAAGGATGCAATATGAATGGCAGGACTTTGGCAGGCATCTCTATCCAAGTTGATAGCTCTTTGGGTGTTTGCTTGTTGTATTTTTTTTTTCATGCAGAGTAACGAAATTGTACTTTCTAATACTTTAGAATAATGACTATCATTAAACAAAAGCTGTTCATTAGAGCAAGTTTAAAGGGTTTACAATCTTCTCTTTTCTCTAAAGAAGAAAATTGCTCAATGTCATAATCTTGCATCATAAAATATATGCGTCAAGATCACTCCTGGGTCTTCTTCCAGAAGAGCCATTCAGGAGCTGAACAGATGTAGGGAAAGAGCCATATAAGGTAAAGCAGGAGAGATTTGGGAGCTGAGAGAAATACTTTGCCGGTATGAGTTCCAGAATTAGACCCTTAAGCACATCGATCGGGCGGGTCGCTCGACACATCTGGGCTAATTAATGAACCTGATTGAGCACACTGAGAAGAGGGTTTCTTGGCCTTGGCCTAGGCCTTCTCTAAATGAAATAGATTGCTCTATGCACGCAACCAGAACAAGAAGCAGAAAGAGGTAGTTTACTAAAAACATTCAGAGTCTTGGGTATCGCCCCCTCCCAGAGCCTAGTAATGAGTAGCAGTCAATCAAATCTGTTCCCACTGAGTAATTACATGCATACATCATAGGCCTATACTTGGAATCCAGCAAACATTTCTTCTTGCTATGTTGGGCAAGGCTAAAGTGTGCATTGTAGCTAGGAGGAAATGCCCTTGTAATGATGTGTAGCTTGATATTTGATGTATTAATAGATACATTGTAAATGTATTGACTAACAGTAAAACTGAAAAAAAAAAATATAAACCTCGTGAAGCAGTTACTTGTATTACTTTTTTATCTTGTGTACGTATGTTTTTGATGCCGATTTCAAAGTGTAAAACCTTCCTCATTTCTTTTACTGTATATGCCATATATTTTGTGAGTCTAAATTTTTGCGCATCGGGAATTCCAGACGATTTCGCGAGTGGTTAAATTCGCGATCGTGGAGTCTTGTACCAACGGAGAAAATAATGTACAGTAACACGCGTACGTGTACGTCACATACACATCGGGATCAGAGTCAATATTTTCGCGTGTCTTTAATTTCGCGAAATTCGCAAAAATAAAAACCTCGCTAAATATTCGGCGTATACAGTATTTGTTTGATATTTGACAACCTTCAGAGTAGCTTCTAAAAATGTGGAGTTGGGCATTCATGAAAACAAAAACTGATAAGATAAAAATTATTTTCCCGCTCTGAGTATTGATCAGTTATGTAATTTCTCATGCCGTACATGTACTTTGTATGGTTTTGATATTTCAACAACAAAATAAGGTCTACATATTGATTGGCAGCATTGTACATACTCTCTGACATAATATGTGCATGTCTATATTGGTATGTGTGTCTGAGTCTGTGTGTGTGCCAAGTGTGCAACGGATCAGCCTCTCTTCACTTCTTCCAGCTAAGATGGCTATGGCATGTCATCACACAGGGGAAGAATGACTCTTTGCAGTTCCACAGGTGCAACATGCACAGATACAATGAAAATATCTGATATTCACCACACATTCACATCCCGTCATTCCTTCCCCTCTACACGCTAAAATAGAATCCCCCAAATTTTGCCCCGTCGCCAAACCTAATAAAACATCGAAACAAAATAAAATGGGAGAGAATGCGCAGTCTGGCTGCTCCCACTGAATAATATAACTTGGACTCCAAGACTTTTGGGGGGCTGTTGTTGTTGTTTTCGTCTCTCAGTTGTGTCTTATCCTCCAGGGGGGCACCCTGAATAGAGTCCTCTCCATTTATGGCAACTTGCAGCCCATATTGCAGTCTGCGCTCCTTGACACAATACACTGCGGATAAACACTGCCCCGCGGAGCTCCTTGGCATTCTCTGAATGAGTCACAGGAGCATGTAAATTTGCCTTCTCCTTAAATAATTCCAAAATAACATGGATGGGGATTTCTCCACTCCCCACTTGCAGGGAGCTGGGGGAACGGAGTGGGTGGAACACCAGCATGAATGAAACATGGCCTCAACCAGTTCTGAAAGTATAAATTTTTCTATTGTGTTCTGGCTGGAAGGGGGGGGGGGGTTGTGTGGGTCAGGTGCTTGATTGATGATGGTGGGCAAATCACCGTTCTAGCGCTGCTTGCATGCTTTGTTCAGAAAACGTACAATAGGAAAATTCAAAGCAATCAGTTTGATTTATTTTCTTCAACTAAAATTGACACTATATCATACTGTACTTCTCTTCCTAAAAGTGAGGAACTACTTCTGTTGACATTTTGAGTTGCTGTTTGTATGAAGTCTCAAGGCAGGGCCAACTTTTGTATGCACAAATAACAAATTTTGTCTGACATGTGAAGAACACAATTTTGACTCTATATGCGATGATATCATAATTTCCATTATTACTGTAGAAAATTCATTTGCATCAATGATTATTTACGTCCTGTTGCATAAACCTTAATCAAACAAACAACTTCAAAGAATTTCCTACACTGTAGCTTGGTAACAGCGAACATTCATTCAAGATTTCTGCAAGTTGTCATGAACACAGCTTTCACTACCAAATAGTATACAAAGTGTAAATCTCTAGTCTCTTCCACAACAGATTCTCAGCTCTCAGTACGCAATACCACCATGCTTTAACATAATATAACATAACAATAAAATAAGTAAAACGCAATTCTACGTTAGATTCTATGATGCTACCCACTCTGAATTCAAAATTGTATACACTGTGTGCGATTACATGAACTTATGAACTCTCTTTAATAGCTACTCTTCTCTGTGGATGTGAACACAATATTACTAAAAGGGCCAGAGAAAAGCTAACTGTGCAAAGATTCACCTCTATACATCATAACTTGATACCAACAGGCACTGGAATTGTCTCTTAATGTCAAACAAATAATTCATATGAATTTCCACACATATTAAGAGCACTTTCGGTACATTACCCTGTCCCAATGTAAACATAACTTGAAATATGCTTTCAATATTTGCCAAGTATGAGGTAGGAGAGTGTTTTGTGATATACACAGGGTCTGATCTGCTGCAGACCCTCTGTGCAAATGCCAAGCTGTGCAGCTACAGGCAAGCATTCCTAAAATTCTTGCAATTTTCTTCCCCCACACCCCATCCCCACCATCAGCACCAGTGCAGGTAGAGCTCTGAAGATGTTGTACAAGCATTTCATTCACTGATGTGACAATTGTAGCCTGTGCCCCAAGAAAAGGTACACATATATATCTACTGAAAATATACAGACACATTTAGCTGCCTTCAACAGTGGTATGTGGTACATGATGGTTTGAGCACACTTCAAGCTGATATTACAATAGTATACTCTCATGTACTCATTGCCTACATGAACATACAGGCTTTATCTCATGACTATGCATGAAACACAAAAACATAAGGTATAAATTTGTAGACTTCTCTTTCTAAACAACCCTCTTACTGTTAAAACCATCTTAAAAACACGGTAGTATGGGGACACTATGGGGCAGGAAGGCTGTCCAAGTTTGAGTATATTTGAGAATCACTGTGAAGAATTGTGTTGTAAAGCTGAATTATTACTGCTCTCTGTTAAAGTATACACACAGCCAAAAAATCTGATGGGTGCTACCCATACTTTCCGAATGTACCCCGTTGGGCAGCGATTGAAGATCGATACAAACAGGCCACCCATGAATTTCCATGCTACCGGATCTCAAAAGGAAACCAGACCCCAAAGAGAAATGTGGATTGAGTGAAAGCAGCAACATTAGTAGAACACATCTGTTGTCAGTGAAAGTTTGAAGAAAATCCGACAATCAATGCAAAAGTTATGAATTTTTAAAACTTTTGGTGTTGGAACCACTGGATAACGAGACTACTTGAGTTTATGACATCATGCGTGGACAGTAATATAAAGAAAATAATAAAGAAAATTCAACACGCTTTCACTTTTCTAGCGTAACGAACGATCACTTGACTAACCACTTTTAGAAAGCAGGGGGAATGATTTCTACCCTTATACATGTGTCAATATCAAGTTGACGGAATGTGTAATTTTCATGAAAAATGAATTTTTGTGGAATTCTCTTTATATTTTCTTTATATTGTTGTCCACACATGACATCATGAATTCTAGTAGTCTTCTTATCCAGTCATTCACTAAAACTGTAAAAATTAATAACTTTTGAATTCATTGTTCGATTTTTCCTCAAATTTTCGCCGATGTGTTCTACTAATGTTGCTGTTTTCACCCAATCCACATTGCTCTTTGGGTTTTGGTTTCCTTTAAAAGGCATGATTATTTAAAAGTTGTGCATCTTTTCATGTTGAAACCTCCAAATGCTCCATGCTGCTGTATCATTGTTTTTACAAATTTGTGTTAGCTCAACTCAGTTGCTTATAATACTGATATCCATGTATTGTACATCCTGTAATATTTCATGCATGTGTGTGGGTGTGTGGGTGTGTGTGTGTGTGCTCCCGCATTTTCAAGTTGGCATCTATGACACATCAAGTCTTTGCCTTGTCTTCAAGTATCATCTGCAATTGATGTTATCCCGATCCTTCTCAAATCCGTACTTGACATTAGATCCCTCTGTTGGACTCTGTCCCCTCGTTCTTGGAGCTTTAAATAACCGATCGCGCCAGATGACAGCTATTCCCGTTCAGCATGATATTTGAAATCACACACTCCCTGCATGGTTCAGCCGCTGAGACAACATCAAAACTGAGACTCACTGTTCTGCAGCTCCTCCAAACATGCCCTCCAATCACCCCCCCCCCCCCCAAACACGTCCAAGATGTAAGTCTGCGATACAACAAGGCTGCATGAATATAGCTTATCGATGCGCTGATGAGCCCCCATTAACGCTTGCGATTCTGGGGGAAGGGCTGACGTCACGACAAGTTGCAAAAGGAAAGAAATTCTGTGAATGAGTCGGCACTGATCCAGAAATAAATCCTTCGTCCACTGTGATGATGTTCACCAGAGAATATGGAAAGGACTGCTTTGGAAGAGCTCGCTCTTGCTTGGAAAAATTTGCTTCCATCAACTTGCAAGTCATAAAACTGCAATAAAACAGCAACATCAAGGAAATGACTGTAAGCATTTTAGTTGTTGCAGCAGTAGTTGCAGTTGGTACCACTTTCAAGTAGTTTCAGTTTCTTTGTGACAGGGCACTATGAGATGAAAACAGAATACACAAATTCATTACTTGAAATCACAAATATTGTCTAAATTAACAAAAGGGAATTTACCCATTTCAGGTTGTAATTCCTGCACTATTGAATACAGCACACAATGTCTACATTGACATAAGAATGTAATAAGACAACTATGATACACAATGCAAAAGAAAGAATAATCTTTTAATAATTATATGCATTCAGAACACACTCCCATTATCTTCTGAACAATAGAAAAGGGTTCAGATTTTAAATCAGCATATTAAACAAAAGAATGAAAACAAATCAGTAGGCCTATACAGTGTCTAATTCAGTGTTTACAAACTTTCAAAATTATTCTGCCCTGAGGTATGCCAATGAAGAAATTATTACTGCATTCCCTTTTGCAGACAAAGTACACTGTACATATCACACATAGCAATGTCCATAGTTTGTGTCCATACCTGAATACTAATATAGTGTGCTGTATTTAGATCATCATCTACCCATCTGCAGAGAAGGCATTACAATATTCTGGAGATTTTTGTACATCAAGTTCAAATGCATTGGATGGCATACAGTGTTGACTAATCATTAGGGTGATTTCTTTTAAAACTTCACCGTACTTCCACGTTCCATGAATGTCATCACACTGTTGGGGTACACTGTGCACTGTAGGGAGGGCGAGGGTAGATTAGTGATTCATAGGGGGGCTGGTTATGTAATCACGAGCCCTGGACTAATAGCTAAACATGGAGAAAGAGGTTGGCAGCTAATGATGAGTCACAAGACAGCCTGATGCTCATACCAGTCACATGGTCTGCTTCGAGAGCAAGCGTCTCCACAGCTGCGCTCCCTCCTCCCACTTTCGACCAAGCTTGGAGAATGCCTGTTGTCTGAGAGAAACCCTCGAGCTTCCCTGTGAGCGGGATTAGCTCATGGAAATGTGTTCATTCTACGTACCAATGAGCGATCCTGACATGATCATGAGCAACAGTATGACATGATCATGATAACTTGTCACCCCTAACAGGAAATCACATAGAATGTTGCACTATGGATACTTGCTATCAAGCTCAAGAGGAGCAATGCTCGATGAAAAGTCTGGACTACAGTTTAAAGGACAAGTTTACCTTCATAAACATAAGGATTGAGAGAATGCAACAATATTAGTAGAACACATCAGTGAAAGTTTGAGGAAAATTGGACAATCGATGCAAAAGTTAGGAATTTTTAAAATTTTTGTGTTGGAACCGCTGGATGAGGAGACTACTACAGCTTGTGAGTCATATGCGTACAACAGTATAAAGAAAATGTAAAGAAAATTCAACATATTTTCACTTTTTTCGCATAATAAAAGAGCACTTGACTTGCCTCTTTCTAAAGGCAAGGGGAATAATATTACCCATAACATCTGTCGGTAACGAGTCGGGGGAATGTGTACTTTTTTCAAAAGATGAAATTTTGTTAAATTCTCTTTATATTTTCCTTATATTGTTGTACGCATGTGACATCTAAGTTATTCACACACTGCAGTAGTCTTCTCATCCAGCGGTTACTGCACAAAAACTTCAAAAATTCATAACTTTTGAACCGATTTTCTTCAAACTTTCAATGATGTGTTGTACTAATATTGCTACATTCTCTCAATCCTTATGTTTATGAAGGTGAACTTGTCCTTTAATAATCTCTGGACATTTCTTTCACCTTGAATAACTTGAACTCAACTGTACTCACACTTCATTTAGCTGACATAAGCCATTCTGCAAACCCTCCCATCAGGGAAACTCACAAATTGTCATTGGAATAAAATACGAAAATACATTCACCAGCAGTCACTATTTATCATATCGACACAAAAACAGTTCTGAGCAGTTGTTGATTATCAATAAAGCACGATAAAATGAATTTAACTACCTCACTTTCAGAGGAAGATGATAAAATATATAAATCAGGTCCTAATGTACCTCTTCATTATGTCACCTACCAAATAAGGGTCTAAAACCAGATTCATACGCGGTGTCTTTCTTTTTTTTCTTTTTCTTTTCTTTTTGATGAAGGAAGGGGAAAGTCGAGTGAGGGAAAGAGCCTGGATGTCCGAGGTTCAGCCTTCACTGCTATTTCTGGCTCCATGGATGACAACCTATTTAAAAAAGTCAGTTGTCATGGTATACACCCTTTCTACATCCTCAGATCAACACGTCCTTGCAGACATGCTATATTTGTACCTTGATATCTCAGCTCTACCCTTGATGGCTGAAAAAAGAATTTAATCTTTATATTTGATTCGGCCTTATGAAATGCAAGATAACTTCACACTCAATCAAAAGAACGGTGCAAAAAGGAATAAGAACACATTACATGTATTTCTTCAAATATTACATTGCATTTTTTCTGTGCACTTTGTGCAGAGCAGACAGTTATAGTTTCACAAATTCACAAACGCTGTTCTTCCATTATTTCTCGATACATTGACCATTATTTTAGTATTCACCGTAGTGAAAAAAGGTATAAGACTCTCTACAATCATTGACGTATTTCACGCCTACTTTTACTTCCGAAGGAGACAAACTGGCTACCGGGTACTATCCTAATACGTAACTCATCTCTACAGATATGCACAGGTGAACACATCCATTGAGAGTACCATTACAGGTATTGCTTGACATTATAGAAGGATTCTGTGTACTCACGGCCATTTAAGAGAAGGTTAAAGCCACTATTCACCATTTGCAGATGAAAGACAAAACAGCTTTAGTTCTTCCAAATAGTTCTAAAATGTGGGTTAGGGATAGAAACAATCAATGCTAAAATATTAATCAGTATTTAATCAATGTTAGATATTTTTTAAGATAAAAAATGTGAGCAATAGTTTCACTGAAATCATTTCTAGAATAAAATGGCTACAGTTATGATTTATCGAGAAAAATAACTTTATATCTCCATATATTTGTGGCTTCATTGTCAAACTTTTATATGGTAGGATGTTTTGAGATGTAACAGAAGTATGCATATATGCTTCCAATATGATAACTCGAACATTTTTGGATCACTGCCCCCAAATGGCTTCAAGACTCTCAGGACCACCCCTGTGAGATGCCACTGACATCTCGCACAGCATAGTTGCCAGAGGTAACGGTAGAGTTACGGCAATCCACACTCACCGATGGAGACGGCAGGGACGAGGTTTCCCGTGGCAACCACGATGCCCCTCGACTCGCCCCATACTTGCTGTAGCTGCCGTAATTCTTCCGACTCCTGCTTCCAGAAGACAGACTCATGGTGGCCAATGTCAAAGTCAGTCACACTTGGCTAAATTATCCCTGGATCACAATCACACATCACTTCCCGATTGTTATGCAGTCATTTTTTTTCTCGCTTCCACGCCATCAGACCATCACCAGCCTAAAGAAAGAGGCATCTCCATTCGGATGAAGCCCATTCAGTGCAGCACGATCTGGACTACAACTTTCCCTGTGTTTACTTTTCATGTTGTGGCACATGCATGAAAGATGGCGGCAATTTACTGCCATAAGATCGCTACCTAAATTCCACACTGACCTCTGGATGGACAATCCACCAGAGTCTTATAACAGCGGCATTTTATCACTCACACCACATGTCCATCCCGATATGTGACGATGCTAATCCAACTGACCATAAGGGCAGACATCACATGCAGGGCTATCTCACGGCAAATGCACCACCACTCGCATATATGCAGTTCACTGTGTCAATCCAGCCCTCCCTCTGACTACAGGCAAGTCAAGATGGCATGACTTCTGAGCCTGAAAACTGCACAGTACTCCCTGCACAGGGCTGGCCAGTCGGCCCCCTCACTGCAATCTCCAGCACTGTGTGACTACAGCAGGAGAGCTGGTTGAAGCATACCTACCTTTCACAACCTCCCCAGGCCAAATGCACATGCTGTATGCCCTTCCCGAAAGGGCAAACTGTCAATCCCTGCCACTCGAGACGACAGCCAGTAGCCAAGGAAGTTACGGATCGCCGGAATCTCTGCCAACGATTGACGTGATCAGGATCTGGGTTCATATTTGTTTTACCAGGTACTCATCCCAAAAGATAGTTCACACAGCCAGAGGATTAATCTGATGATCAAGGAACACACATACTTTGTACACACCCCTGCACTCAATTTCATCATCCTGGGCTAATTCATTCTTATTACAACAAGTACAAAATCGTACCAGCACTATTATTATGCAGAGCAAAATACTGCACTGTGTAACTGACTGAAGTGATAAAAGGACAAATTTGACATGAAACATATGGGTCTCGAAAAAAAAGACTTGTTTTACTTTTGAAAGGCAAGATAATAACTATTGATTCAGAGTCAATCATTTTGTCAAATTAAAGTTTGGCAGCACACCCTCTCTGAACAAATTATCACAGTGCTACACTGCAGGAAGATTAATGTCTGAAACCATAGACTAACATTCTTTTCTCTCATTCCCTTTGATCTGCATCTCCCTTGACAGCGATTATCCGCCCACGATGAATATGAAACTGTTCGGCAAATGTTTGTACTGCAAATGAAAAGGTGCAGGTGGTGCCAAAGCAGCAGTCCTTCAAGATGCTGCCTGAAACCAAAACCAAAGATCCACTCACACTTACAGAGCCATCACATATAGGCACGGATGCTAACAGGACCCTGTTTTATAAAGAGTTGAAATTGATTATAAAGTTGATTTCAACTGTAAGTCTATGGCAGACTGTGTGGTAAGGAAATTTAAAATCGATTTTATCTTTTGATAAAACGGGGCCCAGGTCTGTCTTGATAATCTGACGGTGACAATTGTTTTTGATTTCACAGAATGTGTCAAAACTGAGTAACGGATACACTGCACATCACATCATCATGATATGCATTTCACAAATTTCCATGTGTATTATCTACAGCTTCACTGTATGCATTCTGACACTCAACAAATATACACTGTATGAAATTGAAAGTTTCTCTGTGATAGAATAGGACGCCAGTAGTACAATTTACTATTCAAGTTGCTTGAGCGACATTATCATCTTTGTTTTTCTTGAATTACTCTCAAAAACCAATTTGTGTGATTGTAAGATGGTTCACAATGATGAAATGGTATCAGTTGAATAATGAAGAGTCATATCTCTTACATTTCAAATCATAAGAAATACAGTATCTAGAGCACTTGTGAATGGAAAGAGAATTCTGCTTCCCGGCATCCATATTGTAAAGAAAGATATTTTTGTATTACATGTAATTTTTGCGATTTAGAGCTGACAGCCTTTTTCACAGTGCATGAAATTTTCATGAACTGCCATTGGCATTCGATGCATACAGTGTGGACAAGAACTCTTGCGTACTTTCACAACTCTTGGCTCTCGCGAAATTCCCGAAATCAAAATGCATATAAACCAATATTTCTGGTATTACAGTATCCATAGAGTGTCCAATAAATCTTCACACTTCCAAAATTCAACACACAAATCTTGTTTAAAATCTCACAGAATAATTTCCTCCAAAAAAATCACACTATTATGACAACTTTATCTTTCTCACTTTATTCCTCTTTCAGACAAGGCAATTTTTATTTCATTTAGTTGGTATACTGTACTTTATTATTCATTATTATTCATTTCTTTATTCATTAATTTGACTGTTTTGTTTGTTTTTTGTTTGTTTTGTTTTATTTTGTTTTGTTTTGTTTTGTTTTGTTTTGTTTTGTTTTGTTTTGTTGTATTGAATCACTATTGAAACAACAATTATGAATTTACACATATGTACTGGCCTCTGACCAGGCATGCACTGGATTTGTGCCAGGACAGAGGTACAGTAGCAAATGTTGGGATTCATGCTCTTAGACTTGTCACATTCATTTGGTCTCATTGCTTTTAATGAAGAAATCCACTCCCAAATTTTATCAATTTCATAAGAAAAAGAAAAAAATCCCTGCAGAACAGAGCAAAAATGATCAAAATCAGATAAAAAATCAGGAAGTTATAACATTTTGAAATTTTTTTTTTTTTTTTTTCGGAAAACACTTTTTGACTTCAAATCATCAAGTTGATGATGTCATGCTCTCACAATTTCTTATTCATTTCATACACTTTGTACACACAGAAATGACAAAAATCTTAAAATATTTCAGTTGTATAAAACTTGCCTTAAAATCACCCAAAATAAAAAAGAACAAATGTTAACTCTGATATTTCTTTGTTTTTCCCACCATACAGTGTATCTCACTATGATGTAATCTATCGGGAATGCCAAACTCATGACATCAATTCCCAAGATATTTTCACCAATTCTTGAATGAGTTACATGTATTACTTGTTTTCCACGGCAAAAAAAAAAAAAAAAAACTGTAAAAAAATAGCAATATGAAAATCACAACATGGTATGGACAATAGAATGTTGCTATTATCTGTCTCAGTGATAACTGACACAATAACTGAAACAATTACCTATACACTTAGGCCAATCAATGAAAATAAAAAGTATTTTCTTGAATGGAGTCTCTTCTTGTATGTAAAGTAACAAATATTTCAGGCACATAGTACTAGTACTTGATAGCGTGGCTCTTGTGACAACTGATCAACGAGTATGAATCACCACCTTTGCGTTGTGCTTGCTGTGGCATAACGTGGACTCCTAATTGGATGGGCATGACTGGTCAAGCCTGACCCGACAGAGAGCCGACCGGACACAGTGATCCAGATGTCTGACCAGCATCTTACAAATTTGGCCACCTTGTTGTGCATGTCAATTGCCCCTACAGGGGCCAAACATGGATGGCTTCAGCAGCTTGACAACTGTAGCTTTTCTACATTTTATCCTGTCTTTCTTTTCAACCTGTGATGAAAACTGCTCATTCAATCCACTCAAAGCACCAGTTCTAAGACAAATTGAATTTGTTTTACTATCTACATTATTGCTAAACTTCAAATGCAATATCTCTGCAGTTCAACCTCCAAATTAAAGAGGAATTCCAGTCCAGTTGTTCAATTTTAAGTTAGTCTGAGAAGAAAGTATAAAATCTTATGAGTACAACAGTTAAAATTTGATCAAAATTGGATGAAAATTAGGGAAGTTTTGAAATTGTGACGTTTTTCGCTAATTTGTCTGCAGAACAGTTCTATCTAGTACAGGTGATATGAATATGCAAATGAGTGATCTGATAATGTCATCACCTCAGTTTTCCATTGAGACTTAGACTTAAGAAAACATATATGTTTTGTGCATGTACAATGCCTTTTCTCCCAAGATACAATAATATCACTGTTGCATGGTGTATCCATAATGGTGAAGGAAGCACTTGTCAAAAAATACCCCTTCTCCCCCCCCCCCTTATTTTTGATTTTTTTTTTTTGTTTTTCTTTGATTCCAATGATATCTTTCTAACTCACAGTAGCAATCAAATATTGGATGCTGTGTAACAACCATCATCTCTGCCCTAGTGCAATTAATGCTGCCTGAAATACTGTCACTGTCACGTCTCACACCTAAAATTAATTGCGACAAAGGTGACACCACGGAGTCAAACTATTGTTGCCATTTAATCATCAACCCCTACATCCCCACTGCACTGGGTTCACAATAAATGGGCAGGCGATTAGTTGCCATGGCGATCGCAATGTGGGTGTGAGACTTGGCCATGCCTGGATTTGCCTCGAACTGCTTGACTCATCGCGATGTGGTCTTGAATTCATGGCATTACTCTCACTTTTGTCTTTCGTGGAACAACGGGGTGGATGCGTTCAAAGAGCTCACCTAGACATTCTACACTAACAAAAATACTCACTGCCCTGGTACTACACAGCCTTTCTGCAAATTTCATAAGATGCATAACGTTATTTTGTATCACTGGCAGTACACTTAACGTCATAGACCTATATTTTTAAATTCATTTTCGAGAGAACTTGAAAATTATACAGTGACACTACTTACATATAATGTGGCAAAACAGTGTGCTTATCAGTGTTTAAAAAAGAAGAGAGCGACAAAATCAAGACATATGTATAAAAATGATGATATTGTTAAAGAACATTTACAGTTGTATAAATATAGCAAACTAGTAGTAAGAAGACAGCTACAAAATGATTAAGAATATTCTTCTGCTATACATATTCAGGCTGAATATTTTTTTTTTTTTTTAATTCAACGGGGAAAAAAAATGAAAGTAAATACGTATACACACATGACATGCATTAATACTGAAGAGAATACCTACACATACTGTATATTGTACTATTGACTAATACAGTATTGTATGCATACAGTGAGTATTGTATTTATACAAGAAACAAAAGACTTTCCTGCATGTCAGTTGCAGTTTGCAGTTTATTTCATTCATTTTGCATTTGCATTTCTGTAAGGAAAAAAACCAAGATTGATGTTCAACTTGCACCAGGTTGATATCTCAGCAATTTTATCTGTGCATGGGAGGAGTAAGTTATCATTCTTATTTCTATAATTATTTTCATTATCTCTTTTAATTGCTACAACATCACCAAGCAGAAAGCAAATATTTGGCCTCTGAGATGATATTTCCATTTCACTTTCATGGGTCAAGAGGAGGGCAGACAATCTGGTTTTTTTTTTTTTAATAGTTATGAATTTTTTTAAATCAAAGTTTTGGTGCAGCCACTGCTGGATGAGAAGACAACAACACTTTGTGACGTCATATGGAAAATAAAACATAGAAAACTATAAAGGAAATTCTACATATTTTCACTTTTCTAGCATAATGAAAGAGCATCTGACTTATCTCTTTCAGAAAGCAAGGGAAATAATATCACCCACAACCACCCATGGCCTGGGCCATTTAAAATTGATGTCGGGCCACCCAAATTCCAAAATGGTTACAAATCTTTTGATGGTCTAAACGGGCATTGTAAATTGTAAATTTCTGTACATTTCAGGTCAATGCATTTCTTTTTCGGGCAACCAAAATGTCAAATTCAAAGATTTTAATACCATGAACAAGCTACCAGAGAAAATCATCAGTGCTGCTTGTACATGTCAGTAACAAGTTGAGGTAATGTGCACTTTTCATGCAAAATGAAATTTTATGGAACTTTCTAGGCCTATATATTTTCTTTATATCATTTTCCATATGAGACATCACAAACTGTAGTCCTTTCATCCAGCAATGGCTGCACTGAAACCTTACAAATTCATAACTTTTCAATGAATTACGACTCTCCTCAAATTTCCACGTATGTATTCTACTAATATTGCTGCATTCACTCAATCCACATGTTATATTTGGGTTTCATTCCCCTTTAAATGCCTGAATCAAAGATAAAGTTACAGATAAGTACTGTTCCTTTTTATATCTCTACATGTACAGTACCTCTGTATATGTTTATCTTGACCAATCCTTCTGTTCATCCATACTGTACATCTATTCATCAGCCAATTTATCTTTACTGTATCCATTTTGCTACATCTGTACAGTCTACACTGTATGCATTTATACACCTCCAGACTGTCATGTATAGACTGTCCATTTATCCCTGGGCTCTCTACACAGTTCTCCTTTGTCATTATAAACCTCTTCATGT
Source organism: Diadema antillarum (assembly GCF_040938485.1). Classification (NCBI taxonomy): domain Eukaryota; kingdom Metazoa; phylum Echinodermata; class Echinoidea; order Diadematoida; family Diadematidae; genus Diadema; species Diadema antillarum. The sequence goes on from NW_027271096.1 coordinate 1,387,273, forward strand.
CAATGAACTGATCACCATTGGTTGGGGGGGGGGGGGGGAAGTGGATTATACTGGCATTTCTGAAGCCCTGGAAGCACAATGGGCCTGTGCCAAAAATTTAAAGGGAACAATTACAGCAATGATCAGGTACTCTAAAAGGTAATTCATTGCAGGTTCGTTAAGGCTGCTGAAAGATCAATCCAGTAGTTAGAGTAATATAGTGGAAGGTGAGTAGTACTATTCAATAGTGAGTCTTGGTAATACAGGGCTTGGCTTTGTCAACACAGGCCCATTTTTTTTTTTTTTTTTTTTTTTTACATTTATGCATAAAAATAAAACTTTCAAACAAAACATGGAATATCAAAGTCTGCCTAACACACAGAGTATGCCCAAAATCCAATCTACGGGAAAGCAGCCAGACTGACATTTGATCAGCACTGAGAGAATTGAGTGAATATTTCTTTCAAATAACCGGGGATAGAATGTACAAACACTACAGTTCAGACACATCGTCTGTGACCTGAAATGCACACTGTCAGCTTAGTCTAACATTTTACATCACTTTAGGATCAAAGCATGCTGTACTCCTGTCTACGGTGCTTTCAATATTTCTTCTAGAGAAGATTTTCATCAGCATACATGTAATAACAAGAGCCATTAAATTGCAGCTACATTAGATACAGATGGGAAAAACAAAATAAATGAACAAACACGATATGGCATGTATGTGTGTATCACAAATCAGGGGAAAAGAAATATGATCCCAGGATTAAGATTAATTATGCTTCAATGCCACACTCATACAGTATTTCATACAATAAACTTAACTTTATTAAGATACCAAGCACACACATTCTCTACCGTACCAGTATCAAAATCACAATTGATTAATGAAAATTGTAAATGATCATAATGCAAAAAGTGCACTCAGTTTGAAACAAACAAACAAACAATTGAGTTTCTAATAGCATGTTGTGCGCATTTTCTTTCTGGAGAAAACAACACTGTAGTAATGCAGTTGGCATCCTTTGGTACATTGTACATTTGTACATGTATCATGAAAACGTACAAAACTTGATTAAAGAGACACATTCACAGCATTTTACAATGCTTTATGTCAGTAGGCCTTTATCATCAAATGTTGCACTTCAACAGGAACAATAATAAAACTAGCTGCTGAATTAGATATTGAGATCAGTCATACACAACAGATGTACCGTATGAATAAACTTTTGATTGTGATAGGCCTATAACACACTGTATATAAAAATGCACAAATCTTGGAACTCAGCAGTATGCAGAACTAATTTGATACATGTGTAGACTGTATGATCAACATTGCCATCATGCAATGCTATGACGACTATGCAGTATTACAAGACCTAGTTTTAAAAGTAAAACTTTTAGCATCTTCTCCCCTTTTTTGACTACCTTCCTGCCAAATAAAGCTGATCAATTACATGCTTCTGTATCGCTTTCATACCATATTGATCATCACAGGGTAAGAGGATTTCAACAAGCTTTTCTACGCTCTTCATGATTCTGCCATTGGTACACTGCTCTTTTGCTCTCTTGAGAATAATATGTTCTCTGGGGTTTTTTGGACATAAAATGAAAAAAGAAAAATTTCTACCATCCAAACAGAAAATTCGTCCCAGATGCTGCACCAGATGTGTAAAGCGACTTCCTTGATGACAGAGTGATCAGTGGAAACACACTGCACAACACAGGGAGGGGTCTTTTTCTTTCAAACATCATATATCATAATACCTCATTAGGTGCTATAAGGAGATGACTTCAGTTTGGGGGATTGGGGCACTCCCACTGATAATGAGGAAATCTGAGACTGTTTATGATGAGAGAGTGCTCAAACATGTGCACTCCACTCCTCAGCAATTGACCTTTCTGGTCCTTTCAGGGGTCATGGTTGATGCACTCTCACCCTGCCATGAGCTTTCAACATAATATACAGTACCCTGGTAAACAGTTTCCATCTCTGCAGGGTTTGAACAAAACAATCTCCTGTCAAGCCTCTAGAAACCTTCAGCCTAATCAGACATGTGATGAACAGACATTGCCAATGTTAACACTGCACATGCTGAAGATTTGACTGGAGGGACATGTACACATAGAAGACAAAGGTCTGATAGCTCTTGTTTATTACCTATTTTTCTCTGACATGCTCGCTCCGACAATAATAACATGCATGAGTAATAAAGCATGTCCTAATGCTGAGAATCCTTGACATCTGTACACATGTACACATTGTGTCAGTCACGTACATGTAGTATAATATTGCACAGTATTACCGTGTAGGCCTACACTGCATGTTTGAAATGGTACCCTGGAACGGAACTAAAAATTACAACCTTCACAAATGAACAAACACCACATTGCAAATATAACGGCATGGTATTTGTTGATTTAATAATGCATACAGATGTACAACTTCATGTGACAATTCCTTAACGGTACACCGTTTAAAACCAGGGATGATTTCAACAACAACAAATCAATTAATCCCACTTTAACAGACCTGTAGAAAACTGAAATTTTAATGAAATATCATGTATTGTTTGAGGTTGACCAAAAATCATGTAGAGTATGTTGAGGTAGCGTATTGTCATCTGAACAAGAAAAGTGTAATTCATGAAATCTCAAGATTTACTCTGCCTCTTCCTCCCACTTTCCCCTTATTTAGAACTCCTCTTTCTTTCCCCCAAGTACACACACCCATGAAATCCATGCATTTTATGCAGACTGAAAGAGAGACAAACATATGTAAAAAAAAAAAAAAAAAAAAAACAGGCAGAAATATACATTGTGGGTTAAAAGGAGACACAGCATGGAATGTTGCATAGTACAAGCACAGTGGGGGAGTACTCCTGCCAGTTGGTACCCAGTGGCACATTAAGTCCGCAGCTTCCTTCAATACTTCTTTCCTTTGTATGTCAAGCAGTAACATGATGCTAAATTAATGCAGGCACCCTAAGCAATCACATACACTGAAGGTACAATTTGTGTTATTTCTGCTGAGCAGGAGAAATAATTTTTGCAAAATCTGCTTGCCAAGAAGGTGTCCATATGGAAAGAGCAGCATGTGTTTACCAATACTGTCCAGATTAAAAATGCAAATGCTTGGTACATTTCGTCGGGTGCCCGTGCATTGGCCGCTAACGCAATACAAATTGTATTGCATTAGCGGCCAATGCACGGGCACCCGACGATTTGCATGTTGCTGATTATATAAATTTACAAGGCAACACTATGCCAAGCATAGTACATTGCACGTAAAACCGCTGTGCAATTGCACAAAATATACAATGTAAGCAGTGTCTTTTGCTGCTTTTGTCACTGTGGCAAATAAATGTACAGCAATTCACAATATGTACCAAACACAATTCCCACACCCACCCCCATGGGCAAATCAATGATATGCGACATTTTGGAATATGACCTGCGCCAAATTACACACGGTAGGTCAATAAGGAACAGACATCAACATTGAAATTGGCATGAGTTCAATGTCAGGTGCTAAATAAACCTAGAGTGTATGTGCCTTATCCCGAGATTTACCAATAATCACAATGAGCTACTGGGTGATTATTGCAGACAGGACGACGCTTGCCTGATACCAGTGCTGGATAGAAAGCCAAGATTCACTATCAAACAGGGAAATCAACATTTTCAAGATGTCTTGCATGTGGACTCAGAAGATGGTTTGTGGAAATGTTTGAATACCCGGTACTTTTCTTCTCAACACAGCTTACAGTGTACTGCACAACTACACTATTTACTGTCATACACACACTCACAAAATCATGCAATATCAAGGTAGAAAAACATGAGTACAGATGTCTATCTCTTTTTCTTCATACTGTAGGTGGTAGCCATTGAAATCTGACTGCTAACATAAAGGATTATTCAGTGGAGTGATTTTGCTTTATCACAGCACTGTATACAGTGTATGGTCTGATGAGCAGGTGAAGAGTAATTATGTAAACATCTTCTATTCACAGGGATCATTGATATCAACTGAAAAAAAAAAGATGATCTAGCAAAGTACACTGTGTACTTCCACTGTAGCTTCCTTGACGTCATTAGTGGCCTTATTATCCTATACTGACTTTAATTTTCAAGGCATTGTCTTGTAGTAGGCATAGGACTGGCATTACATTTTTGTATGCATCGTGGCTGTGTTATTGCAGTATAGCAGTACATATACTTATACAAGTGGCAGTGATAACACTATACATATCATCATCCTATAAGAAGGACATTTACAGTACATCTAAGGTATGATCAAAATGAGGTATTTTTTTCTTTTCTAACTGCCAATGAGAGTTCATATATCATCAGATTTATTTGGATCATATTATACGAGTTTTCCTGAGATTTTATACTTTCTCATGTCCTTTTTTTTTTATATTCTGCTATTCTGTTCTCTTTTCTAATTGACTACTATCGTTTCTCTCAACTTTCTTCCTCTTTCCAGGATAATAAGGAAATGTTCAGACCCTGTCACACGTTTGGTCCTGCATCACGGCCATAGTGTACAAGTCAGCACTCCTGGGGTAGGGCATTGTTGAAATGACAATGACAGTGGAAACATGCCTCATTGACGAAAGAGATTAAGTACTAATCTGCTCTCCCCACTGTAGGCTTGGTGTGTATGCCCACTGACCTATGACACCTAATCCAGGGGATCAATATGCACACTTCCTCACCCTTCAAAATAGGAGAAGGCTATTCTGCAAACACACAAGCAACCTTCTATCAACACAAGCCTTTCTATTATGCTAAATTTGGTTCACAACACCCACTGTGCCATGTATCATCTCTTCAAGGTAACCTCCACATACAGGATATCACATTTCCAACATGGCAACTTATTATCATCTCAGACAGGGTCGATGAACCAATCATAGTAGGCTGTATTGATGCTATTAGAAACTGCTACATATGCTAGAAATCTAAAACTGGTATATAATCACCCTCAAAGACATAAATCTTGAAAACAAAGTGTAAAAAAAAATCATGTAAAATACACAAAACAATCAATGTCTCTCACGCTTTATAAGCAGTAAAACAACCGTTAAATTTGAAAGGAGACTTTTCTGCTCAAAATCTGCTCTTAGGTCTTTAAACGAGAATTTATAGTTTCTTTTCCCCAAATTTACTTTTTTTTTGGAGAATCTATGCCAAAATAAATATGATAATTTCTTGATTCGGAGGTAAGCATGTCGAGTCTAAATTTAGATGCATTATGTAGAGGAAATTGCCCTGCGATCACTCACCACAGGTCATTCAAATCTTTATCAAACTGCTATGACTTTCAATGAATTTTCCCAAGTTTATTTTGGAATCTCTGGTACTCCAAAGTGATGGGGCATGATATAGTCCAGTTTATTTAAAGATGTACGAGACCTAACCCAGCACTCTGGATCTTGATCTCAAAATGAAACTTGACTCCAGACCACCTCACACACAGGAGTTATCATTCATTTCCACTGCTTTGTAAAAATCAACTTCTGAAAACCGTTTGTTTTGGGTGTTATGTACAAACAAGACTTCTGTGTTCAAGTTGATTTAATTACACATTTTTGCTACAAATAATTCGCTTTCCCCTGAAGCCCTTTCTCTTAAACTTGTGAAGTCAACTTCCATCAATATTTTCTCACAGAGCACAGTTTTAATAAATCTCTTTTTGCAGAAATGGTCATCATCCTTTCATCTCTCATATTTGACTGCTTGCTGTTTTTTTTTTTCTTCTCTCCATCCATCCATCCATCATCAATTAACTCATTACCAATCCACCCATCAATTGACCCACTGAGGACCAGCTGAATTTTCTATAATAATGCACTCCTCCCAACACACACATACACGCACATGCACACATGAATAACCACCCCTATATTGATATGGATCCAGGAGCTCCAGGCTCAACCAGGTACCAAGCTCTCCATTCTACGCCAGAGCCATAACAAGAATGCAAATGGGTAGAGCCAAGAATTTGGAGCGATACAAGCTGCACTCTTTCTTTCTTTCAAGGGATGAACAACACATTCCAACACTTTCTCCACCATCCTCCTCCCCTCCCCCCCCCCCCCCCCCCCCCATACACCCTCCCCACCCATCCACCTCTCCCGGTGTCGACATGCGATGAGGATTTCACAGATGACATGGGATCATCCCAAAAGTGAAATTATCATTTCTGTCCATGAGCCCAGCATTCCATCACCTCAGAATCCTCTCCGATCCCAACATCTTCTGACGCCAAAGCGTGTCGAGAGAGAGAGTTTCCTCCACGTCAATATATTTGCCTCTTGCGGGATCAACTGCGGGACCCATTCTCATATATTCCGGAGGCCAGTGAGAGGAAGCATTGCTCTAAATTACCCAAAGGAATGATATGAGATGAGCCAATTTGTTTGTATTTTTTTCATGGTCAGTGGCAGAGAAGTGACTGCGGTGACTGAACTGACTTCATGCGAAGATACTAAATGCTTCATCTCCCATGTTGCCCTATATTATGCTCACTCAAAGGTTATACCTGGTGGACATGTTTAGGAGTAATAGCTTGGGAATACCTTACAGCATTACCTGACTCCAGAGGAAAACTTGACACTTTGACTTTTACTCAGCAAGGGATCTATATCATCTCCAAGTGTGTTTTGATCTGCGTCATCTCCAACGTGCACACACACGCACACACACACACACACACACACACACACACTCTCACACACAGAGATATTGTTTTCATACATTGCTGTGAATTCTGGCAAAGGAAAACAATTTATTCTTGGAGACTTGTACCTACAAACACTGGCTGCGCCCCTACCTAAAGTCCTGCCCCCCTCCCCAACCCCACCATTGCTAGTGTATGTGTGTCTCTAGATTGATTTTGTATTTCACATCTTTCTTTTTATCTTACTCAGTCTCATCTTAAGGAGTTCAACATACAAGTGCTACAATATTTTCCCTTTTTCAACCCCATATCTCTTGAAAGGCATCACCTTGCTTAGAGACTGGAACGAGGGAGAAGGAGGGAGTGCGAAGACAAATAGTCTGTCTTCACCAATTGACCTGCATTCCCGCCGTACGTCGCCCCGGATGAGCTGCATGCATTACACCTAGGCTTACATCTCCAGAGCAACCTCACACGCATAACAGGCGGTGCCGTGTGTTTTTTAGGACACGAGGAGAGGAGAGAGAAAGGAAGGGGGATAGGAGGGGGAGAGAGGAAGGGGTAACAACAACAACACGAGAGGGAGAGGTAGAAGTGGGGAGATCGGGCATTACCAAATCATCGGGATCCTCGTACACCTCTCCCACGCTTGGCACGGAAAGGGGAAAAAAAAATATAACACAGGACCGTAAGAGATGAGCGGGGCAATGCGGCGGTGTGTGTATCTTGCGCTGACGTCTGCCCTACTGCTGGTCACCACGGGATCGACGGCCGAGGGATGCAGCTGCGAACGGCTGCACCCTCAGCAGCACTTCTGTGCAGCTGCATACGGTGAGCGCTAGCTCTCTTTAACATTTCACCTCCACCTTTAATATTGTCCAGAAGAGAAATATTATAAGCACGCTTAATCAGGCATTGTAGTCTGGGCCTCTAGAAACATGGACAATTATTTTTAATCTTTGGATAAAACTTGCCAAGTCTTTCTGAAGCTAATGTGACATTTCATATGTTTGAATGCTGTTAATGATTTCTCTGTCCTTTTAGAAGATTTTCTGAGAAAATGTTGTTTGTAGTTTGTTTGATTGTAAAGTACTTTTCTGTATCTTTTTATATTATATGGGCTAAAAACAGAAACATGATGAAAGTGATAAAATAATTATGCCATAAATAAATAATGCAGTGTACATATATCCAATTCAAAACTTTGTTTGACCAAATAGATACAACTTTGAATAATGCAGAGTACATGACTATGATGAGCAATATCTAAACACAATAGTAGCCCTAAAATACATAATATGTACACACATAGTTGTGGGGGACTCAGCAATGAATATCAAAGGAAATTGCATAGTTCTGTCATTTTTCCATGCATTTTCTACCATATCTATTGTATTGTTTCTAACATATCTATTGTACCTATATTGTATTGTACTACTCAGTATGTATCAACCCACACACATGATATGTGCACACACACATATACACACGTGATGCACACACACACAAACACACACACACACAACACACATACACATTTAACATAAACACATGAATGCTCACAACCACTTAAAGGGTTAGTACAGTTTTGGTGGAGATGAGAATTGGGCTTTTAACTTTTTGCGAGATACCAAGAAAACACTTATGATATAGTACAGAACATACCATTTTGAGAGGAATTCAAAGTTTATTTGACGAAAATCGGGTTTGGAACGACTGAAACATCCAAAAACAAAGTAAAACAAAGCGATCGTGATAAAGTGTGGGTCCCACACTTTATTAGAATCGCTCTTTTTGGATATCTCAGCCATTTCAAAACCAATCTTCATCAAATAAATGTTGATTTCCTCATAGAATTACAAACTCTTTCATATTTCATAAGAGGTTTCTCATTATTTCACCAAAATTGTTAGTAAACCCAAAATTAGGTCTCAACCAAAACTGTACGATCCCTTTAATACACACGTCATGATCAGAGGTACGAGTATTCATACTACCACTCACATCCATACAATTTGGTTTAATTGATTTTAAGCAATAATAAAAACACACTTCATTGCACTGAATGCACTTAATTCACTGCTCTGCACATTTTTTTTTTTTTCTTCCTTTTTCCCCCACTGGCGTCCCCTTGCAGACGCCACAAAGCTTGCACAAAGCATTTCAATGGGAAATTGCCCATATTGTATATATATGCATTATCATGTTTCTTATTTATTTTTTTTGAGATTCTGAGGCTGCCATCACTATCAAGCAAGTGCTTAAAGATGACAGGCTCCTGCATTTTTTCCCTCCTTCTTCCCTTTTATTTGGAAATAAGTGTATCGTCGATTCCTTTGATCTCATTGTTATGTGATTATGATACTATTAATGTAATATTGCTTTTTCCTATTCTGTTGTCAGATACAAGATACAGGTGTTGTAATTATTCATATATGATTTCCTTGAAAAAAATGCAGAAATGAAATTGAACTGAACTGAACTGAAATTGTACTTTCCAATTACAATTTTTTTTTTTTTTTTTTTTTTTTTAATTTGGCATGGACCAGCTAGGACACAAATATACACAAACCTCTCCACAATGGTCGGCAAATAGTTGCAGACAAATTTCAGTGGCATTGTTTCGTGCAATTGGCAGCATAGTGATACACAAATAATTTACATATGAAGCTGGGTGGTTTACCGCTGCATGCTGTTGGGCAGTTGTTGTGCACAGTTGCCAGTCACCCAGTGGAAAACAAACATGGGTGCTGTTCATGTTGGACACTTCGTTGCTTTACGCAGTTTCTTAACTATAAGTTTTCTTTGTGGAGCATTTCCATGAGGTTGCTATGGGTAGATGTTCGCTAAAGAGAGGTGGTCACTAGGAGAGATTCAGTTGTATATGCATTATTATATATATAGTGTTTTTTTGTTTGCGTGCTTTTGTGTGTGTGTGTTTTTTTTTTCTTTTGTTTTGTTTCGTTTTTCCGGAAGGGGATTTCCAATTACAACTAAGGGAAGATGGTTGTTATAGACAGGTGGTCACTACAGCAGCTTTAACTGTATATATATGCAATGAAGGATTCTTTGACAGGAATGCTGATTAAATCGTTCACTGTCCACTTCACGGGGGACCCAACAGCCTAAACAATTTGTCAATCACACAATCAACAGGTATCCAAGCATCATGTTAAAGGCATTATCTACATTTGCAGATGAAACAAAAACCCCTGTTTAGTGCTTGAAAATACTTGCAAAAGGTGAATTGGGGATAGAAACAACCAATGTATAAATTTGAATCAGTATAATCAATGTTAGGTATTGTTGAATGTACAAAATATGACCAATAGTTATAATAAAAATGTTTCTAGACTAAACCATGTACAGTTATGGTTTAGTGGGAAAGATAGTCATATCTCCTTCTATTTCTAAAAATAGGCCTTATTATCAAATTGCTATATGGCAGGATGTTTTGTGATAAGACTGACCTACACATATAGTGTATACATCAAATGTGATATCTTCAACATTTTTTTTTTTTAAATCACTGCTCCCAGTGGTAAACAGGACCTTTAATGTTCATGACATCAAGACATGCCGCACACATATGCATCAACATATACACACATACATAAACCTATGCATGAACATAAACACCAAATTTTCACCATCATCACCTTTTTGGCCAATGTTATTAGTCACGGTGAATGAATTCATCCTTAACACCAAATCGGCAACAACAACAAGAAAGACGTAGCGACAGTTGCTTCATACATTTTTTTCTTTTAAACCGAGCATTCCTCCCCCCCCCCCCCCCCCCCCCCCCCCAGCATTTTGGATGAGGTCCATCATGTCTTGGTATCTAATCATCGGTAGTAATTAAAATTCTAATCTTACAATTCTAATTAACGAGTAACTCTATATCAGATACGACCAAAGTGTGGGGGGGGGGGGGGATGACCTCGGAATAAAGGCGGGCTTTGAGTGCAATTTGGCGTTCTGCCCTCAGCTACTCCTGTCCTAAATGACCGCTTCCTGAGAAAATTGGTCCGATGGTAAAATTAGACACTTGAAAGATCAGGCTTGTCAAGATGTTAAGTCAAGCTTTCACGAAGCACGGTATCTTAGATAAATTTCAACAGACGAAGAACTAAATATAGCGTTGGGATTTCTTATACATTATGCGTTAAAGTTACCTGCATAAAGGTAGATGTCAGTGTAAAGCTGTTGTTGTTATTGTCAGAAGATAATGCCTGGCAAAAAGACATTGGGATACATGGTTATATTCTGCAAAACAATACAGAACATGGACTCTGAACTGCTCGGATGTCATCGACCCATAAAACAATAATCATGAATGTCAATTTATCCGTTGATGGGCTCTACTTGTAATTGATACTCTTGCACATGAGTGATAAGTTTGTATGTGCCATCTAAAGCTCGGTTAAATAAAGGAAATGAAACTGAAATGTTCAAAGATCAAACCTATTTTTGTCTACATTTAGGATTCAAAGCAGAGGTTATTTCCTTGTTCAAAGCAGGACATATTTCAACATGCTTCACATAAACAAAGCACAATGCCATATTGGCAAAAAATTGCTGTTATATTAAATTTTATCTGTCCTCAGATATTGCATTTTCCTCTGAATTATATTAACTGATCCACAACTGTGCCTTGTCAAATATTTCATTCACATCAACTCATCTTCATCAACGTGATGGCACAAGGGAAATTAATATCAGGGCATACAGTGTAAATTCACATGACATTCCATTCGATATGATTGTCATTGAATATCATATTCTTTACACTTACAGATCTCCTGGATGAAAGAATAAGGCTCATATTCCTTGTAATTAGTTTTCTCATTTATTACCAATCAGAGTGCAATCTAATTGCAAACCTTCATCATGAGCACATTACCTTGTACCAGCAAGGGAAATCTATTAAGAAGATGGCATTTCCATCTGTCAGTCAATTAAAGACCATTTGAAATTGATACCATCCTTTTCGATAATATCTCAAATCAGGTATGAAGTTATAATGTATGAATTACATACAAATCTCACTAGGAGGGCTTACAGACTTGCCATGAAACTTGTTTGCAATCACAAACTGCTGGAATGCATCTCAACCTACATCTGTTATTGTTGTTGTTGAGCCTGAACTATAAAAGGAAACCAAAACCCAAAGAGAAATATGGATTGAGTGAAAGCAACACCATTAGTAGAACACATCAGTGGAAGTTTGAGGAAAATCGGACAATCGATGCAAAAGTTATGAATTTTTAAAGTTTTCGTGTTGGAACTGCTGGATGACAAGACTACTTGAATTTGTGACATCACGTGTGGACAACAATTACAACGAAAATGAAATAAAATTAAACATGATTTCACTTTTCTAGCATAATGAAAGAGCATTTGACTAACCACTTTCAGAAAGCAGGGTGAATAATTAAATGTACTATCCTTAACATGATATATGTCAGTATCAAGTTGATGGAATGTGTAATTTTCATGAAAAGTAAATTTCTGTAGAATTCCCATTATATTTTCTTTAAATTGTCCACAAATGACGTCATAAATTCTAGTAGTCTCGTCATCCAGTGGTTCCAACACCAAAACTTTCAAAATTCATAACTTTTGCATCGATTGTCCAATGATTTTCCTCAAACTTTCACTGATGTGTTCTATTAATGTTGCTGCTCTCACTCAATCCACATTTCTCTTTGGGTTTTGGTTTCCTTTAAGTTGACACTGAATGTGAGTCTTCCTCCTGAACACAATATAACTGCAAGTGATATCCTAAACAACAGCTGTGTTACAAACCGCATGGCCTCAAAATCAATCATGAGCCGCATTTACACTTACTAACATCGCGATTTTAAAAATCGCGATATTTTGGTTCCACCGTTTACACTTGCGCAAAAGCACGCGAAGTTTGAGCTTCACGAAACATCGCGATTTTTTGGTCGGTAGTGCGCATGCGTAATTTACCTGTTTTCAACACAGTAGCTGAGTGGAAGCGCGCGCTATTCTGTTCGTTTTCACTGCAGTGAAGTATATTTTGATCACAACGTTGAGCCAGGGCTTTTTATCAGTACAATGCACACATAAATTTGTGCTTCTCGAGACTGTTTACTTACGGTAAAACTATATAGCTTGCTATATTACATACGTAGTAGGTGTGTAAAACTTCATCTACAGCAGCATTCAGGAGGATCATGAAAGTTCGCCGATATGACGAAAGTGGGAAGTATATAAGACTTGGAAGTTAGGTCTGGTATCTTAACAGGCGACAGCAAGAACTTACACTTGTTACGTACTCCTGAGTCCTGTATTCCACAAACAACGTATATATATCGAGAGCAGTACGGCACTCCCACAATCTGAATCAACGCATTTCTGGGAGAACATTATTTTGTTAAGTTGTCATGGGGTGATGATACGTGGTTGGAGAACTTAAGGTTTGCTACCAGTAGTAGTTTTCACGTACAGTGTACTAGTTTCATCAGGGAGGGTGAGGTGAGAGACCACGAGCCGACCGAGGATCGGCCGTTCAGACCTGTGGATGTACACAGCTGTCTATACCGTGTACTAGTACTCTGGCCAGTGACCGACGTGCTCTCTACACGTTCCAAAGAGGGATCGGGAGCGCCCGTAAACTCCCGGTGCAATCCGATACCGAGAGTCACGTGATGAAAAATCGCGATATTTCTGCAGCTTGGGTTTACACTTGCTAACTTCGCCTCAAACTTCGCGATGTTTCAAAAAATCGCACTCCGGCTGGCGATTTTTCTGGCGATGTTTCGAGGGCGTTTGGGTGTAGTTGCTTAGCAACTTACACCCAAATGTCGCGATTTTTCCAAGCAAGTGTAAATGGGCCTATGGAAGTACCCAACAGCCTGCATGCATGAGTACATGTGTATATGCACGAACCATGGCGGAGGTTCAAGCAAGGTCAAAGCAAGCTCCACCTCATTTCAATCATGTTTTCGAGGAAATAACATTCACACCCCCATCATACACCCAGAAGCAATTATTGCAACCCTAATGAAAAAAGAAGAAGAAGTAGAAGAAGAAGAAGAAAAAAAAAAAACTACTGTAAAACCAGAATTCAGGGCATAAAACTTTTGTAAATTGGAGTCAATGGCCTTTTACACAGCATGAACTTTTGCAAATAGGTGACTGGCATTCAATGCATTGTATATACAAACAAAAACAAAAACAAAAAACAAAAACGACAACAACTTCCTTGTGCATTTTACTTTTGTGTATCTTGGCCCCTTACAAATACATGAAAGTTTTGTGCACTCAAAAAAATTTGGTTTCACAGAATTGAAATAATACAGGAAAAATGTGATTTTGGAAATGTCTGGGGGTGATATCATTCAAGTTTGCTGTCAAAATACCCAAAAAAAAAGTTTATTAATTTGCATGAAATATATTTCTAGATCTGTTTATGAACATGTTCTTCTGCCCAACTGAAGGACCTCTGGGATATGCACATGCAAAGATAGAGCATGACAACGCAATTTTAAATATCAAAAACATTCGCTTTAAAATATCAACATGATGTGCTTCCCAATGTTCAAGTTGACACTACAAAGAGGAAGAAAGGTCAAACAACAGGACAACTTTCTCTAAAATTGAACATGCAAGAAAGTTATTTCATTCCATATTTTTAATATGAATCAGTGATGTATTTCAAGTCTTTCACTGATCTGAGGCACACAAATTTTCTTAGCATCGGGAAAAAGGAAATAACTTATATCATTTACATTTTACTTCACAGACATGAGAACTAGTGGCAATGATGACTTAAAGGACAAGTTCACCTTCATAAACATAAGGATTGAGAGAATGCAACAATATTAGTAGAACACATCAGTGAAAGTTCGAGGAAAATTGGACAATCGATGCAAAAGTTATGAATTTTTAAAATTTTTGTGTTGGAACCGCTGGATGAGGAGACTACTACAGCTTGTGAGTCATATGCGTACAACAGTATAAAGAAAATGTAAAGAAAATTCAACATATTTTCACTTTTTTTCGCATAATAAAAGAGCGCTTGACTTGCCTCTTTCTAAAGGCAGGGGGAATAATATTACCCATAACATTTGTCGGTAACGAGTCGGGGGAATGTGTACTTTTTTCAAAAGATGAAATTTTGTGAAATTCTCTTTATATTTTCCTTATATTGTTGTACGCATGTGACATCTAAGTTATTTACACACTGCAGTAGTCTTCTCATCCAGCGGTTACTGCACAAAAACTTCAAAAATTCATAACTTTTGAACAGATTGTCTGATTTTCCTCAAACTTTCAATGATGTGTTCTACTAATATTGCTACATTCTCTCAATCCTTATGTTTATGAAGGTGAACTTGTCCTTTAATAGGGGAGGATAAAAAGCAAGATGTTTACTGTCATTTTATGCACCTACCATTCACAGAATTGTGAGATAAAGACAAGTAAAGTTTGCATGTGCACTTTCATCTACTCTATCTGTTTTATGAAAGCTGTAAAACTTTAGATTTCCAATAATTCATATTTTGTGTCTGACTTTTACTAGTCAATACTTGCTTGTCTCCTTTTTTTAATCATTTTTATTTCTTCCAAGTAGAGTCATTTTCACTATGACTTGGCACGTCAGGCTTAAGTACATTTTAAGATTTTGGAGCAAACCTCAATGTTTTATAGTGTGATAGTTATGCTTTGGTTACTCTCTGGTTTTCAATTTAAAAAAAAAAAGTAAATAAGGAAAAGATATGAATAATAACCAAATATCAAATATAAGAATGATGGGGAGAATATTATTATAATTTATCTTTTGGGTTTCATTTCAAGCTATACATTCTTTTTTTTTTGTCACTGATCCTTCTGTTTCAATTATGAAGAGTTCTGAATTTCATGTTATATAGTATATGTTACTGGTATACGAGGCCATCGTCCCAGTCAAATATACTGCATTGATGACAATCTCCTCTACTTGTACCTGGAAACATTAGACTGTTTACAGGTATATGTTATTTCTTTCATGTACCTGTATGTCTGTATATGTCAAGAGTAAGTTCAGTTATCCTTGATTTTGATACATCACTGTTAAAGTTTCATTGATTGATGATTTTTTTTTTACAAGTGGATAAACTGACAAACTGAACTGAACTGAACTGAATGTCATAGACTAACATACATACTGCCTTTTTCATGGTGTTTTCACTCAAAAAAAGAAAGAAAGAAATGAAAATAAAAATCACCTGCATGAGATGACAGGATGGAATGGCAGGGGTCAAAGTACCATCAGCTGGTGGCAAAAAGGCTGTCTGGGGGTGAGACATGAGCCACACCCAGAGGGGAAAAGGTAGAGAGGTGAGATGCAGATGAAGGAGCAAAAGGGGGGCAAGAAGGGGAGTAGAAGAGGGCTTGACAAGGAGAATACAGGGAAGAGGGGGGAGGAGAGAGGGAGATGGGTTAGGATAGGGAAAAGGTACGCTGGGAGATGAGAAGGGTGGGCCAATGGCTGGGATGAAAAGGGAGGAGTACGGTGCAACGAATGGGGGAGGGATGCTGAAATTGATCAAATGCTGCACCTCACTGGAGGGCATCACTTGATACCGGAGTTTCAAATGTCGCTGGTAATATCGGCCATTTCAGAAACATAAAACGAAAATGTCCTGAAATGAACAGTGTGCATGAACCCTGCAAGTGCATTTCATAGATATCTTTATGTGTTATTGTGCATGTGTTTAATAGTGTGTGTGTGTGTGTGTGTGTGTGTGTGTGTGTGTGCATGTTCGGTTGTATATATGTCAGTCAGTTTGTGCACCAGCACTGCACAAGCAAATGAAGCAAATAAAAATGCATTTGACATTTGCAAATAGGGGCGGGTGGGGGGGGGGGGGGGGGAGCATTCATGGGTGAAGTAAATTGCAAAAGAAGGCAATTATGTTGTCGTAAAAATACTGCATAGCTAGTGACCGAGACCGGGGAGCCCCATTTAATGCACGCGGTGAGCGGAGGAAGAGCACTTGATGAATGCTTGTTGTGCATTATGGACATCAGCAGAAAAATTTGTCTGGGAAGTGTATGCTTGTCTGCTCCGAGGCTATTATTCATAGCTTGGAAGCGGGGGAATCTTTACCAGGGCAAGCGCAGCGCTGCGATAGCTCCGAATTTAAATTGATATCGCTCCGAGGAGCACTGCTGGAAAAAAAAAAATCAGAGCACAGAATAACTCTCTCTTTGGGACAAATGAACACAATTTCATTTTCTTATTATCTCCCTCGCCATACAGACCAATAAGATGTGCCCATGTTGACAGTGGAATATTCCTTTAATTATGAATGTGTACTAACATATCCAAATGGATAGTGGAGACCGGGATAAAAAAAAAAAACAAGTGGAATTAGGGCATAATTTCATGGCTGATGTATGTTAGTTTCTTTAAACTTCTTCCTGAGGTAATTGATTTGTTGTGATTTGTTGAATAGTGAGAGTCTTTGAAAGCCTCACATTCATCCTTCTTTATGAAGCTCTACAGAGAAAGAAGAAAAAAGAAATATTAGATTTGAATGAATTGCATTTGCTTTGTAATGCAAATGGAAACGTTATCTCCTAGCCTTTAAAAAAGGCATCAAAAGGGTTACTCAAATGTCAGTGGACCGTGATTGGTAATGGTAAAATGCAGGTCAATGTATTTGTCCAAAATTGTAATCTCATGTTATCCATTTCCCTCATATATTTGGCAGTGGGATTCCTTAAAAACATCATGCACTCCATGTTTATGCTAACCCGTTGATGACGGACTGATTCTGCTACAACACGCATTTCCCATTGACACCTGCCCGAGTATACTCGGGACTCGTCCTCAACAGGTTAAAGATATTGCTGAATAAACTTTTTTTTTTAAATTTATATATTACATGCATATCATTAGGCTGTTTGTATGAATCTTAAAAACTAATAAAATCATAAATATCAAAAACAAAAACATATCACGTTTAATATGTTTTATATGACTTGTGTTGCATTGGAAATCATACACATGCACACATATATCTATTACTCGTTTGCCTTTGTAGGGAAGAAATAAAAGGTAAATACTAATAATTTATTGATAACCAGTAATTGGATAAGGTAATATGCAGGTTTACATTGTTGCTAAAACTGTGAATCCCTTCCTAAATTTGGACTGGCTTTGCATCACTGTTTGTATAAATGTTGCTAAGGTGATATGCACCTTGTGTTGTTTGATTGACACATCATAACAAGACTGGATTTCGACCCCAATCACTTATGAAAAAAGAAGAGAAAAAAAAATACCGCCTCCCCTCTTCACCCTCTGAAAAACTGAAACGCCCAAGGAAGAATCAAGCACATACAATGAGAGCTGTGAAGGATGAAAGGGACAAATCCATACTGTGTTGAAATTGACCTGGTTGGTACAAGAAGAGTCAAGAAAATTAAAAAGTACTAATGTCATTCAGCTGGGTGTAAAATGAGAACTAAGGACTTTGGAGCTAACATATTTTTTACAAATACATGTGGTTACAGTAATAAAGCCAGAATACATCAAACATTTGTGTGTGCTTTGAGAGCCAATTGGCACAGAAAACCCCAGTGTTGTACACACTGACCAAAGTCCCTAGCATGGAAAGGGTTAAGGTGATTATAGAGATTTTATTGACTCTTCCGACCCCATTCCGGGGTATGAGAGTACAACACATAAATACAAGATATGGTCATTACAATACAATAACAACGAATACATGTTTGTGACATATTACAATGATGTCCTTGGCTAGCAACTCTTCCATGGATATGTACATAAAATATAGTATGACATTTATACCTATTGAAAAGACTAATTTAACAATTTTAATGAATTCAGCAAATGTATTTGATTTCTAAATTTTCTGTTTGTTTATGATTACACTCAGAAGTCAACTTGAATATGAAGCAAATGTTCATCCTTATCCCTATCCTATTGGTAATGGGGACCACCTGTATCATGTATTACAAAAGCTGTTATTTTTGCCTACAGAATTTTTGCAAATGAAGAGGTCACAGACATTTTTAGCGAGATATCGCCCGTTCGCAATATTCTCGTCTGTTTCTAAATATGCAGCCCACAATGATTCACGAAATTAACGAAAATTCAAACACTCTGTGAAAATAACAGCTTCTACAGTATCACATCTACGAGGAACTGTCATACCTCAGAAACATAGAGTTAAAGGGCCTCGCTCACAGGGACACATGTCCAGTCAAGTGTCAAATTAACATAATTACATACACGGGACTGGCACATTCATGCATCCTTCAGTGTCTGCCCAATGTTTTTAACACTCGCTGGATTGTGCAAATTACATAGCAGGGAAGTAGGCCCACAGAAGGGGCATCAATGCCAGTGACAAAAAAAAGAAGATAATTTGTCTCAGGGAGTCTAGTGAAATTGTCCTGAGGAGTATAAAATCTGAGCAGAATAGGATTAAAAAAAAATTGATCCTTAGAATTCTAGCATAGAACATCCAGTGGGTGTCTGAGTTATATCTCTTGCACAGTAGTAACACCATAAGTCGTAAAAGGTCCTAACTACATTGAAAATCATATTTCTACCTGTTGTTGACAATCGACTTGTAGTCAATCATGAACAACATGTTTTTTTTTTGTTTTTTTTTAACAAAGGTAATTAAAAAAAATCAAACAGTGTCGTAATCTACAAATGGACGGGTATTTTTCAATTGTCAGAATATTTGACCTTGCTTTTAACACTGAGCCATGCTGTTTCCCAACCAAATTTGTCTGTTCAGCCAATACTGTATCTATTTCTTTAAAAAAAAATAGCATAAGCGCAAATGCATTAACATCATATATAATTAATGTAAGAGTTCTCTGTTTTCTTGTTACTTATTCCACTTTTTCCTCTTCTACTTTGTGTACTTAACCAGTCATTGGAGGCAGGATTCTGAAAAGGGAATATGTGCTGATCAATACCCAGACACAGACTGGTGGAGGCGATCCAGATCCCCTCCCTGAGGTACAGCCACGCCCTGGAGGATTGCACCCCCTCCCAGACGAAGCCCTCCCTGAGGGCTTATCACCAGATCCTGATGGCTTGGAACCACTCCCTTACCCTGAGGGTCTCCTACCACTCCCTCACCCTCATCCAGAAGGGCTGAAACCCCTGCCAATGCCTGAAGGACTACAACCAGTTCCTCAACCTGAGGGACTTGATCCTCTTCCCCATCCCGAGGGTCTCGAACCCTTCCCAAATCCTGAGGGATTGAAACCTCTCCCAATGCCCGAGGGATTAGAGCCAGTCCCTGAACCTGAGAGACTTGATCCTCTCCCATACCCCGATGATCTCCAACCCCTTCCCCAACCTGACAGCCTTCAACCTGAGGGATCAAAACCCCTTTCCAAGCCTGAGGGCTTCCAGCCTGAAGGACTGAAACCTCTTCCCCAACCCGAGGGCCTTCAGCCAATGCCTCAGCCAGAGGGATTTGAACCCCTCCCTCACCCAGCTGGTCTTCAGCCAATCCCGGAGGAACTTCAACCCCACCCAGAGCTACCTCCTCTTCCACTCCCGGAAGAGTTAGAACATTATGATACCAATACAGAGAGGGTGGAGACACCGCCAATTACAGCGTCTTCTCTGGAGGCCTCACTAATGGCTACAACTGGGGCTGTACCTACAACGCCTCTTGAAGAGTTACCTGCTAATGAGACGGACAACGTGCCACCATCTGCAAAAGAAGATAAAGGTGAAAATTTCCTCTACCTTTCGGGCCCCTGTTTAATCAAAGATATGTGACAATCTACCTTCCAGCAATCTAAATGTTAATGGGACACCCCCAATAATTATCATGAAAATGCCTTCCAGATGTCAATCGATGGTAAAATATGAATTGGATATTGGATGTCTATGTCAGTTACAGCATCATACTGTAATTGTAATTGTCTTCCAGCTGTTTCTGGATGACCTTTGGGGTGACACTTATTTCCACTAACTTGCTTTCTTGACAGTTTCTGTAAATGAAGGTGTGGGGTTCATTGAATTAGTAAGGCTATGATCTTTATATGAATAGTGTTCATGCATTGTCCTCTGAGCAAAACAGACAAAAGGAAAGGGGACTAAGTATAAGGCATCCCTTCCATGAGCAAAATGAAAAAAAATAAATAAATGGAAGTTCACTGTCCTCCAAACAAACAAAGAAATACTGAAGAGGTCTCAAACTTCAGTAAGTCCCTTGAGTAACATACTGTTTGGTCAAGGACTGGATGGAAAAAAAAAACATTCAGAATGTTCCATATAAAATGGTTTGAAATACATTTGAAGGAAGTTACAAATCCTCAGATGTAGTCAAGGCACCTTCATATTATCTCCTCGAAGTAGAATGTCAACCCTCAATTTTCTGCGGTAGCCCATAAGGAAGAATATTCCTAGAATGTTTTGTCTATGGGGAAAGATAACGAATGATCCATGATCATGCAATAATTGCTGACTGGTATTTGACTATGCCATATTATAGCAAAGTTTGTTTGTTTGATAGATACTTTATTTTCTGCAAATCAATATACATAAGTTACATAATCATGAAGATGCAGGAAATATACAAAGTAAATTCAACGCAGTCTTTAGACTTGCATAAACAACGATTTGAAAGAAATATAATATACAATATGCATGTCTACGCAGCAGTGATGAGAATAACATTTATAGCTAAGAAACGATTATGCAGAGGGCCGCCACTATAAACATTGCTTGAAAAGATGGCCGGCCCGAGGAAAAGATATGGACGTACTAGATTCGTAACAATATAAATTCTGCTGCGAAGGTAGCAGGGGAAAATAAACTCTAGTGTGTGATGGTGGTGGTGGTGAATGTGTGTGCAGGTGCTTGAAGGTGCACAATGGCAGATAGGCTGGAATTTAGAATAATAAAATTGGTTTACTGAAAGAGGGGACGTTATGCGTTGTTGCTATCGGGAGACCAACATTAGTACATTATCTAAGTACATGTACTTAGATAATGATATCACAGTCTTTTGTCATAGCATGGGGTGAAAACAGGTGTGAGCATGGTGAGAAACAATAGTGCTCACAGAATATGACATTCAGACCAGGACTGAGGTTGTTAAGAACCAGTTACCATGGCGATGAATGGCTATGACATCACACTTTGGTACCGGGTATTCTATATTGGAATGTAATGCTCCTCTGGCCCTTCATTCACATCTCCAGAAGACAAACCACACACACCCATCAACCCCGAGAGCATGGAAGCGTGGAACTACAAGATCGTCTACACGGTGAAACTGAAGCAGATCTACAAGACCGGCGAGCTCAGCGAAGACTGGAAGGTTGGGGACGAGGTGCAGCTGGAGACACCCGCCTCCGCCGGCCACTGCGGGAAGACGACCCTGAAGAATGACAAGAATTACCTCATCGCAGGTGAGGCGGGATATCGCTCTAGACATACTTGTTATTGTGCCACCCTTGAGCTATCTAGACAATCTAGACACATATGCTTCTCTTCTCTACCCAGGTGTATAAACTGCCCTCAGGTTGCATTGAAGGCCTAAATGTTGAATGTGCATTGGAAAGAAGTGAAAATTAGGCCTGGGTGCTGGCAAGGGAGTGGAATAAGCATAGTCCAAGTATAGATGTGATTCTAGTGATAACCTTGTGTTGTGCAGTGCTTGAATACAATAATGAGGCAGCAAGGGACTATTTATGATATAACCATGATTTTGATAATGATAATGTTGATATCAATGCTATTACCACTGACATACATGATGATAGTTAATTGTAATAATACCAATGGCATAGTAATGATAACAAAGATGATAATGATGATAATAATAATGATAATGATTACAATTATAATGATAATAATGATGCTACTGATAATGTTCACTGCAATTATTTCATTACTCCTGTCATAATATCACCGGTTGAGAAAGATAAGGGTGTTGAGGTTTCACTCAACCTATGGCGTCAACGCTCGTATCTTTCTGAACTGAAAATGTCAGTTATTCTTATAATCACTGTGGGCAAACTAATACTCTACTACCTGACTTAGCTAAAGATTAAATACAATGAAGATGTAATATATTCTATGATCACATTGCTAAACAACAAAGTACTTCTATCTCTCTCTCTCTTCTGCTATTAACTCATCTTCATCTTTGCATCATGTAGGGAGCCCTCTATGGGCCAATGTTGGTCTTGGAAAGTGATGCATGAATGAAGGGACAGCCTTGACAGTTTGAGATATGCTACTCTGCACACAAGTGCATAATAAACCACAAGCTCTATGTATGGTGGTTATCCTGATGCAATTTACTCACAAACCCACAACCTTGCATCCTTTGTAATAGTGATTGTTGTCTACCACATTGTGGGTTCTGTGTAAATGCTGCGTATTTGGCACACTGTCAGAGAATGCGCAATTGTGGCGAACATGGAGTGAAAAATCTCAGGAAATGCCTGATTAACGTATTGGCAATATTTGGCACTCAGACCAGGAAATTTGTACACCTTCAGCTAAATGACAGGCCTACTAAATCAAATATAATCAAAATTATGGAAATGTATAAATGTGAAGGAGTAAGTTTGATAAGTTCTTGCTGTTTTCAAATTGTTTATTTTTAATGCACATTCTTTTTTACTAATCTTACTAAATCATATCTTCTCAAAATTATGGAAAGATAACTATAAATAAGCACATTAATTAGCTCTTGCTGTATTTAATTACTGTATTCTTCTTAATGAATACTTTTGTTATGATTGCTTTGTTATTTTCTGTTCATTCATTTTTTTTCAGTTTGTATGTTTTTTTTTTGTATCTTGTAGTGATATTCATTCTTCTCCTCAATTCTCTAGTTTTTGACTTTTAACTACACTGGTTGATGGTCACGCATGCAATACAGAATTCTATATTAGGCAAAACTTTGATCAGATGTGTTTATTTGTATTGATACAAGTGATTTTTTTTTTAACATTATATATGTGCCCAAAAAGAAATGCCTTTGTTTTCTGATAAAAGGTATCTTTTTATGAAAAAACACAAATGTGACCCTGTACCACAAAACCAGCAAAAAGTCGCCAGACATGGATTTTTAGTCAAGGATAGATTCTGAAAGAGTAGACTCTAAGCTTTAAAATGATGTATAACTCAACTCAAATGGATTCCCCTAACCTATCTAAAGACTGGAAAGAAAGCACACACTCTGGAAAAGTGTGAACTGATAAAAAAGGCTCTGAAGTACAGGGTCTATTCAAGTGCTAAATTTTTACCAAGCCATGCTAGCTGTGCGATGAAAGGGACAAAACATAGGATGTAAGCCACGCGAGCAATAACAATGAAGAGATCATCAGATTAAGTTGAAATTTAGCCTGCTCTATTAACACATTCTGTCCATGATTAATGCCAACTTTCAAAGCAGCAGCATTATCCATTCAAAAGTTATTAGACTTGAAAGTGAAGAGTGTGCACAGGATTTCAAGAAGTGAAAAGAGGGTCTCCCCCGAAAAAAGGGTGGTAGAAAAACTGCTGAAAACACATTTTCCCATTCATGTTATGATCCCAAACTAAAGAATAATGTAGAAGAATGATAGCTCCTTCAGGAAATATGAAAAACTCAAGATTGACTCAATTTGCCCATTTCACCTTTCTTGAGTCCTCACGCAAAATCAAGGGCTGCGACTTTTTGTTTGTTTTGTGGTGCACGGTCACAAATGTTTACATTCAGGTGGAGAGATATTTACTCATTCTGGCAAAAACATATCAGCAAAACAACAATTTATACCTGTGACCAGCCAGCCTTAGTCCAAATCAAAGACAAAATGAATTTCTGGGGAAAATCATATTATAATGAAATTATGTTTTCACATTGCAGGTCGTCTGCCAGGCCAACTGAATCTGTGCGATTGGGTGCAGGAGCACCACCGCCTCACCAGCAGGCAGAAACAGGGGCTCAAGGCGATGTATGGAAAATACTGCGATTCCTGTCAGGTGATCTATCACAGTTTACTTTCTCTTGTCGTCTCCTCCATCAAAAATTATCAAACTTTTGTTTCTTTTTAATATTTTGTTTTAGCATAACAAATGCTCTAAAGGGGAAAGAGCAAAAAAGGTCGATAAGACAAATGCACATCATACACAACCTCCACTCCCAGTCTTTGTCCAAATTTGTTTGACAATGACATTTGGGGAATAGAATAACACAACTGATTAAACTTCAGCTCAAGCAATCCTGGCATCAAGATGAAGTATATCTTAATCCACTGAGGACAGGCTGATTTTGCTATAGCATGCATTTCCCATAGACACCTGGTCAAGTTCTGTACATGCCATTTATTTAGCAAGTCTAAATTTTCATGAATCGCGACAATTTCCTGAGTGTTCAAATTCGCAATCGTGTGGTACTGTACAGAATGGAGAAATGCATATGCGAGCGTCACATTCATATCAGGATCAGAGTCATTACTAATTTTGTGACTAGCACCCGACTCAAGAAATTCACAAAAATAAAAACCTCGCAAAATATTCGGCGTATACAGTATACCGGAGACTAGTCTTCAACAGTCTTCAAGTTTTTTTTTGTTTTTTTTTAAATCCAAGAGACATCTACCAGCTGCCTTAACCCGTTGAGGACGGTTTGATTTTGCCACAACACACATTTCCCATAGTCACCTGCCTGAGTATACTCGGGACTCATCCTTGACAGGTTAAGAGACCAGTCAACTTAGTTTGAGATGATGTTCCATACATACAATGAATGTTATTTCTCTACCGTATATTCCATCCTAAATTGAGCATGCGGACTGAAGAATACAATACCAGTTGTATGATGTGACAATAATGTGATATTGCAAGTCAATTGTTGTCATTTATGCACTCAATGTGGGTTAGTGCCAATTATTGGTGCCAAAAGGTATTATGGCTCATGCGTTAACTCTTTCCATGCCAGTGACCTTGGGAAGTGTGTACAATGTTATGTGGTTTTTCTTTATCAATTGGAATTCAAAGCATACAAGGGTTAACTCAATGCTTACACAAACCTGGTGGATACTATGCAATGTTCATGGGTATCTAAAGATGGAATACCATCTAAAATTGAAATCAACATCCTTTTGCTTCATATGTGACAACATATTGAAACTTATATGAGAGATGTGTACTTATTCTACACAGGGGTAGTGAAATACAAGTATCCCTGACACACTTCTTCATCATGGCTCTCCTTGTCCCATCCCTGTCCAGATTTTGGCCTGCCCATCGAGGCACTGCAAGAAGCCTAAAGAAAACAAGCACAAGACCTGCCTCTATGACGCCTCGCTGGTGCGCATAGGGGCGGCTTACAACACCTACGACTGCCTGGCCTCACACTCCCGCTGCGCCCTCCGTGGGGGACACAAGTGCAAGTGGCAGAAGAACAGCGACTACCACGCCTGCGAGAAACGTCTTCCGTAAGGAGATGGAAAAGGGCGGGGCAGCAATGTTAATTTTTAAATGGTTGCGGATCATGTACATAGGGAAGAAGCAGTAGGGAAAAATGATTTATAGCTGAAGGATGGTGATGACCACTTTGGTGAATAATTGACTGCTACAACCAGATGTACAGTTCTAAAGAAAGGATGCGGTTTGGAGACCTGCAAAACACAATATGCATAATCAAGATGATTTTCAGCGAATAGACGTTAACTATGGTTTGATGGATGGATCAAAACCTGTGAGAATAGAGGAAATGCCAGCGAGGAGGAAGAATTCCTTTTGCTTTAATGATATTGGTCATTGTACTCGCACAGACTGCTCTGTGTATTACAGAGGGAGAGTTGTTTATAATTGTGAAATTATTAGATGTACAGGTATGCATAAGTAATGTGGAAACAATCTCTTTTATAAACCTTAGTTGATTGCACAAATTATTTAAAACAATGCACTGCCGTGACCAAAATCATTCAAATTGTTTGCTTGTGTATTTGTTTGTTTTTTGATTTGTTCAATTGAACATCCATCTGTTTATACAACATTCTTTTTTCCCAATAATACCTTTCTTTATTTGACGTTTCCATCTGTAAAAATGATAAGCTTTTCATGAAATCTTTTTAGTAATAATTGCAAAGCAGCATGAAAAGGAAAGAGAAATGGCTTCCATGTTATGAAAAGTTTAATAGCATTGATAGGATTTCTATATTCCTTCAAGTTGTGCTGGATGTTGAAATGAAGTGTACATATTGTAAAGACACCAAATGCACTATACAAGCATAAATATGGCATTGCATTGGTTATTATTGCTGTGCAAAATGACTAGGTAAGTATGCCAGTGCTTGCGTAATGTCTTTGTCACATAAAGCAGAAAAATGAACTTGAGTATAGATATAATGATTATATGAAACATTCTGCAATGTCCAGTCTGCTGGATATTATTTATAATATTGTGGGAGGATAGAGAAGGTCAATCTTCTCATAGTTTAGTCTTCTTTGAGCAAGGATAAAAAAATTACACAAAATTAGACAAATTATGTAATAACTTATCAATGTATGACTGAAAAAACATTTATCATATTGGCATACATAATATATAATGTGTTATACACCACTGTACCTACAGGTGGTTGTAGAATGAAAACATATCATGTAGAAACAAGATATATACAATGCACAAGTTCTGTCTTTGTAACAGACTGTAATGTTAGCAAACCTTCATACATCCAAAACATCATAGATGTGATACTAATTGTGTATTTTAATAAAAAGATTTAGGCTTAGCGTGTTCAATAGTTCTTTCTATAAATATCCATGCTGCTGTAATGATAATAGGATCAATTAGAAAATATTACTTGCCAGCAAAATTCTTTAATTGCCCAAGAGGGCTGGAAGATTAGTGCCATCACTTGCCAAGTGTTTTTTTGAAACAAAAAACAAAACAAAACAAAACAAAAAACAAATGACTTAACTCTATATCAATGAAAGGTCATCCAACTATAAATCTAACAAAGACAAAGAAAAGTGTATAAAGAGACAAGGCACCCATTTGATCCCAAGATTTAATTCAAACACTGCAATAGATATCAAAATAGATTTTTGATGGACACGTGTTACCAGGGACTTGGCACTTAATGCAATGGAAACATAAATGTTGCATGTTCCATGCTAAACTAATTACTGGATATCAATGACAAAGTTATACTGTGTATCATTTCTGAAAATGATGACCCTGATATATTTCATGATATGTTAAATAAAGCTTGAAAAACTACAAGTCAGCATGAACCCATGTGTTACTTTCTGCTTTGCACTTGTTTAAAGGAACCAATGCCCAAGTATTAATGTGGATTGTGTAAAAGCAGCAATATCAATAAAACACATCGCTGAAAAATTGAGCAAAATATGGGATTCGATTAAAAAGTCATCAATTTTCAATAGTTCAGTGTCATCATCGCTGGATAAGGAGACAACTACACTTCATGATGTTATTATGGACAACAATATCAAGAAAATATGAAGAAAATTTATATTTTCACTTTTCTAGCATAATGAAAGAGCACTAGACCTATACCTCTTTCAGAAAGTATGGGGAATAATATTACCCTAAACATACATCAGTCATAAGTCGATAAGGTGTGTACTTTTCAAAATAAACTGAATTTTGTGAAATTATCCTTGCATTTTCTTTATATTGTTGTCCAAAATGATGTCATGAACTGTAGTAGCCTCCTCATCCAGCAATGACGGTACCGACACTTTAAAAATTCAAAACATTCAAATCGATTGTCCGATTTTCCTCAGACTTTCACTGGTGTGTTTTGCTGATATTGCTGCTTTTGCTCAATCCACATTGAAATGTGAGCTTTTGTTTTCTTTAGATTTAGTGGTGGAATGTTTATTATCATGTTTGAAAATATCCTTGAATTATCAGCTACACAAACTTGGGAGATGATCATAATTCCATGCGTGTTCATCATTTCTCTTTAAAATATGCAAGCATGATAGAAGAATGGGGTGAAAAATGATGACATGAATTACCATAGAGTAGAATAATTGCTTGATGGAAACTAGTTTTGTCAGGGACATGGGTTTCAAGTATAATCAAATTATATACAATGTATATTTCCTACAGGAAGAAAACTATAAACACTATTAACACAGTCTGGATTCATTTCACAATGTCTATACTGAACATTGCGAGGTAGGGAACCACACCTCTGTATTTCTCAAAACTTTTTCTTGCATTTGTATCTTTTCATTTCTTTTTAAGTTACAAGACAAACTGAATAAAATGTGTTATGAATAGTGACATTGTGGTAACCTTCTCTCTTCTAATTCATCTGTCCCTCCTCTTTATTTTGGTCTCTTTCTATCTTTCTCCCTGCTTTACTCTCTGTACAAACTTTCTGTGAACTTTCTTCCTGAGTGAAACCAGTTACGGTTTTAATGGAAGGAACTCATTAAATATGCATGACATCACAGACAATGGGGCGGAGCCTACTCACTAGGAGCGGGGCACTCACAAGTTCCAGACACTTCCTGGTACAACCATACTATGAGACAGGTGTTCCATAATCCAACAACACCAAAAGAGGACATACCCGAAGCCTCCATCTCTCTCACTTCCGCTCTGTCTTCCACAGAATAGTCTTAGCATTTCAGACTGCTTCCATTGAAACTAAATTCCAGACAGGTCATCATACAGATTGTAAATTCCATATCATTTGTATATCAAGAATATTGATTCATGTTAGTATCATGCTACTTTCTACGATCTTCTGTAAAAACTCCTGTCCTTACGAAATAGATTCTTCACTTGTTTTCTTTATTCTTCTTCTTCATTTTTTATTTATTTTTTAACATGATTGCATTGTCAGATGTGGAAACAATATTACATATGATGACATAAATGTTATCCCGGGGTACCAAATAAAAATTAGCCATTTTGTTGAATTATTATTTTTTTTTAGAAGGTTGTACCCTGGGTGCCAAAAAGTGGGAAATTATTTTGGTGCTGGAGCTAGCGCGCGCTAGCCACTGCACTGCACTGCACTGCACTGCACTGCACTGCACTGCACTGCACTGAGCACACGCTATATTGCTAGCACAGCATACAAATGTACCATGCATGCATAGTATCACATGCGGTGGCATGGGAATGACTGTAGACGCACACACAGTGCATGCATTTCTCTGCGGCTGTCTTCAAGTGGATGTCAGGTGGCGCTACACATTATGGTACCCCGGGGTACCGCGTGATGCATCATATATTCTCCAGGCTGCAAAATATTTCATACACAAAGCTATCAGAATGGTGACTGCCAATCACGATTCATTCATCTTTTTTTTTCATCAATGACACTGATAATATAATAATAATAAATTCACCATGACTAAAGCAACGGAATACACGGGCCATTAGGTAGTGAGAGAAATTAAATATCACCAGTTTGATTTCAGAAAATCCATATGCAAGTGCTATCATTCCCATTCTGAAAGTCAGTGGATATCACAAATATGTTGAAAAATGGATTCTGTATCAACTTACTTTTCTCATGGAGATTCATTCTGATTATCAATGTGTAAAGTAAAGCAATGGTCACAGTTTTTGAGGGTCTTTGTGTATAAGACTAGTCCATGAAATACAATTGGAAAAACTATTTACACATGTACTTTGTAGTGAAAGAAAGCAAGTGATGATGTCAGTGGAAATGAGCCAATCACATCACTTGTTGACATGGAATAAATTTATTCACATCCATTGAGATGTAAGGGCCTTGATCAAGACCTTTTCTCATGCTTAATGAAATGATGATTTGCAGTTCATCACAAGAAGATAATATAAAAAGAACCAAGGGGAATGGAGAGATGATTATGTGTGATTAATCAAATTCCTTTTATTTTCTTGCAGCTCATAACCATAGCAAGTTAATTACCTGAATTACAAGAACAACTTTTTTGGGGGGTCAAAAAATATGGCTGTCCACTTTCATGACTCACAGATAAATAGCAGCTTTTTTTGGCAAAGTATAACCTACTATCTGCAAAAGCTATAATTTGTGTCTGTGAAACTATGACCTGCATTTTAGCATTAATAACTGACAGAAAGTGTATGGCAAACATCTCTTGAGTGTCTGGTGTATCAGACTAGTAACTGAGCTTCACTAGTAGCACCCTTCCCCTTAAAGGTAGGGGATACCTTTTACAGACCTCCCAAAATGCAGCAAAACATTAAATATGAACCTCAAGGGACTTGTTTAGGCCACTGCTGAGAAATTTGGAAGTCAACAGTTATCTACAATTTGAATAATGCACAAAACTCAGCTACTCAGTAGTTCTGTATGTCAGCCACACTTACGCCTTTTTGTTGCAGTCTTCTGTATTTTTTATCCATAAACACAAATCTAAAAGTATAAGAGCTGATGTAATAACATATAGAGTGTGTGGCAAGAATGTATATAGAAATGTTTGTAAGTTTTGATGAACTTTCTTCACAAAATATACATGATGGACACACATGCAGTGCATGGGTCTGCAAAGGTAGCCTAGTAATGTACTGGAATTTACGGTGAGCCCCGAAAAAAATTCAATTCAAAATCTAACGGTCAAAAAAGTGTACTAAATGTTACCTTCCACTTCCAATACTTTATGGGAGTTTCTAAAATGATACTCTCTTCAACATACCACTGTATTTGTACAACTCTTCATTTAAGGCATGCAAATGGGATTCCCTACCTTTAATTCTTATCCAACTGAGAAAAGACCAGAGCAGTCAAAGATTACTTGGATGTCCGTCTTTCTTCCAGTTCTAGGAACCTTTATCAGCTTGGACTCTGGGGAGAAAGAGTGATGCTTTCCAAGTAAGGCAGGGGATGGGGGAAGGAATGACACACACCCTTGGGGCTGGACTGTGTTCCAAGAAAACTAAACAAGAAAATGCAGTAAAAGAAAAAGAAGCTTTCTCTCAGAAAAATGGAACAGGAAGTTTCAAAGAGCATTTGACCAATCAAAGATCAAAATATTCTTCTACAAGCTCATGGTGCACCATGTCAATGGTCATGATAGTTTTATTGGTGAGAAAGACAAGCTATCTGAAACATTCACAACAAAGTTGAGTTTTGTCCAAATGATTCCAGGTAAAAGTGCAATCATTTTTGTTTGAAATCATATTTTGTGCGATTTATTTTTTCCTCTTTGGCTCCAACCATATATTGAAGCAATAAACATATAAACATAATATTCTAAGTGTGTATATGTGAGTGTGTGTGTGTGTGTGTGTGTGTGTGTGTGTGTGTGTGTGCATGTGTATGTTGGTATACATTTTGATTAAGTTTGTTTTACATTTATAAAATAACAAAGACAAAGTATGTGCAAAATAAACATTAAGGGGAAAAAATGTATGTATCTTTACGACAATATGTCAATTTGAATCTTTAAGAGTGTGGACCCAGAACAACTGCCTCATTTACACTTTATATTAACAAATCTATCATGTAATATTTCCATAACATGATGAAGATAATTCAGGGAAAAAAATAAGGTGATATCATATTTTGCTGTAAATCTCCCAAACTACACTATCAATACAAAAGATATTTTATGGCTGCACGAAGATTATGAGGCAGTTGAATGACTACACTTGTATATGGCCTTCTGCCTTATAATACGCTATTATACATGTGTACATGTGTTGCTCATTAGTGATTGTCATGCCGGAGAGCACTAAGTGAATTCTGTGATAAGTTAAAGGTCCTGTTTACCTTTGGGAGCAGTGATTTTAAGAATGTTCAGGATATCACTGTTGATGCATATGTGTACCTAAGTTGTATCACAAAACATCTTACCATATAGAATTTTTGCAATAAAGCCTAAACGTAAGCAGATATCACTATTTATTTTTTTTAACATAACTGTAGACGGCTTAGTCTGGAAACATTTTTATGATAACTATTGTTCACATTTTGTATATTTAACAATTCTTAACGTCGATTATACTGACTCAAATCTTTACATTGGTTGTTTCTATCCCTAACTCACATTTTAGAATTATTCTAAAGCACTCATGCTGGGTTTTTGTTTCATCTGTAAATGGCAAATTATGCCTTTATTGGTCTAGACTAACTGAACTGAATATTCTCCTTGGTGAAAAAAACAACAAATGAATATATAGCTGAAATGAAATCTTTTAATTATGTTAAATTATCCAAGAATAGTCACTGCATCATATATGAGGAATTTTGGTATTTGCAGATTGAGAAGCCAAAATTTATCCCTTACCCAATAATTCTTTTTTGTTATGGCATATTAAACAGACTTGCCAGGTTGGAAGGACAGCATTCATGATGAGGAAAAGGTGAATTAAGTGAGATGGTACCATGTCTATACCCGTCGCAGTCACCTTATCATCAATTCCTCCGGTGTTTGGACATAGTATTGGCATTGCGACATCACCATTTTGCAATCTATTGCATCAGGGTCTCAATTGGGTGAGGGGATGTGAGCGATTATACACCTGTTATTAATCAGCGGTTAATGCATGCGTGGAAGAAACTTGTAATTGACTGCAATTATTTGTGATATCATGAAAGCTTTCTACCTTTGAAAAGTCATTGTAGATATCAAAATGGGTTGGCATCATGTCTATTATATACACAGTCCATAAAAAGCCCATATGCATATAATGCATTATAGCATAAGCTATGTGTGATATTATTTTGTTTTTACACATTTACTTGTCATTTACTGTAACCCTTATTATTTACAATGAACTTGTTGCTTGAGTTATTGTTTTATTCTTTTTTATTTATGGAATGTCCAGCTTTGTTATTATTTTTTCTGTCATAAACAAGGCAAGACTCATAGACAAGAATATGATCCTTCTGATACTTGACAAACGCATGTTTAATAAAATTTTCGGTCTTAGCCAATATTGTCAGTTCTTGCAAGAAATATTGTGCGTAGATAATCATGAGACGTTTTACAATTCACAAATCTTAACACTTCTCATGTGACCAATCGGGAAGTGATTCCAAATGATACGTCGTCCCTTGGGCTGGCAATTCAGACTGACCTTCGGTCATCTGATGACCAATAGTGGCCGCTGATTGCAACACCTGATGACTCGCAACAGATGGATGACATATTTCTCAAGGACAACACTCGTCATAGTCCATAATTAAGAGCTTCCACCTCTTGAGTTTATCATTAACAAAAACAAAAATTTGGGAAAAAATAAAAGGAATGATGCAACCACTTCACAAAAAGAGTATGCAGGTCTAAGGTATTAGACGGACGGTTTGAAACTGAAAATCCCTCTACCAAAATATGACTCATATCTTGCATTACAGCCTGCAAGAGTTATCCACTATGAAAGGAGGAGATACTAGGCCCAGATCTTTTCATCTCAAGTTTCATCTCTAGATTACAACTGCAGTCTTGCTGGTTCTTCCTTTGATTTCATCACTAGATTTAAACTGCAATTTCGTTGGTTCTTCTTCTTCTTCTTCTTATAATTTTATTCAATTTTTATTTTATTCTTTCCCATATCTACACTTGGACATCAAGTACTGATTATTGATCACTGTGAATGAACAAGGAAAAATAAAAATAACCCCAACCAAGAACAAAAAAGAAAAAGAAAATAAAACACACAAATTAACCGTTGAGGACTGACTGATTTTGCTACAACACACATTTCCCATAGACACCTGCCCCGAGTATACTCGGGACTCATCCTCAACGGGGTAACAAAGAAAACATGCATGCAAAAGAACTTGAGCAGTTGCAGAGATGAGGTTAGCGTCCTTTTTGTTCTGAAATTCTTTGGCATAGATTTCCATGGAAACAGCCCAAACCCCTAAGCATTTTGTCATCCTGCCATGACAAAGCAAACCCACTGAAATTGCTTTATTGAACTTGTCACGTCAGATGTCACACCTGCTGTATAAACATCAGAAAACAAAGTGCACATTGGGTTGAGAATTGAAAGGAACAGAGGGTTTGTTACTCCCTTACGCAATTTTTTTACCATCTCTTTTTCTGCATCTCCACTTTTGATGTTTTAAACCCATGGACATGACATACCATGTTATTACTGGGTGCTTTGTTAAAAAACAAGAATGTGTACACAGACAATTAACATAATGTTAGTAGGAAAAGAAAATACATAATCTGCAAATCATTCTCTTTGTGTCAAGGTTGTTTTTTTTTTCTTTTTCCTTTTTTATGTCAAGATCTACCAATTATTCTAGGACACTTGGGGAATTCATGGTATTTGAAAACATGTTGTGGATTATCATCAGCAAACCATTGTCACTAAAGATAAACTACTGTCTGGCTGAAATTCCTCAAAACTGGGTTATCTACACCTAGACCTCAGGTCTGTGCGTAAATGTCAAGCTTTTTCCCACGTGTTCCTGCTTTGATCATGTGGATGGTAACACAATGAAATCGACTGGCAGACAACCAAACTGTATCCGACAATTTTGCTACAGGGTTAAAGGCGAAGTTTCTGCGAATGCAGTAAGAAAATGGGATGATTTGTTTAAAAGTTATGAATATCTAACATTTTGGTTCATTTCGATTGTCTTCCTATTTAGAGATGCTTTGATAATTTGTGATGTCACAGAAGTAGAGCAGTAGAGTTAACATGGACAGAATTTTATGCTTTCCCCCAAAAGAAAAAGTTCACATTTCCTCACCTTTTCATGACATATTACAATGAATATTACTCTTTGTGCCTTTTACACAAGCAAAAAAGAAAATAAAAATTTTAATACCTATTTGTGTGAAAATCCTTTCATATTTTCTTTAAGCTACTTTCTTACTACAGTGAGTTTGCAAATTGTTGTAAAGTTCCCATCTAGATAAGACGGCTCATGAAATTATATAAAAATTTTACAAAATCATTCCTTTTGTTTAAATATGTATTTTGTCCGATATTTCATTTTATGTTTCTGAAGTAAGTTACATGTATGTACATGAATGTATAACTTTGCAGTCTTTATAATCCCTATGTTTATTACTGGTAAATATGTGATAAACACTTTACTGATGCCTCCTGGGAAAGGCACATGTTCTTCCTGCAACTGAGAGAAAAAAACAAGAAAAATGCCCAAGTCACAACAATACTATGCCAAATATGCATATAAGCGTCTTTTGCTGACATTCATACATGCCAACTCGTACTTGTATGACAAAACATCCTATACCAATGGAATTTCAAAAAGTCTACATAGTATTCGACCTTTAACCTCATGTCATACTGGAGTGTCATGGGAGTAAATGTGAGGCGAGAGTTTAGTGCATCTCGCTCAGACAGGATGTTCTCTCCCGCATTTGGTATCTTGTCATTCTCCTCCTGCCAAGAATATCTCGCGTTTCCGGCAAAACCCGTTCGAGCGGGCAGACGATGTTGAAAGTCTGAATTTATTTCATTCCTCCAGAGATGTTATTCAACATCCAGAAAGAAAACTTGGGA
Organism: Diadema antillarum; assembly: GCF_040938485.1. Classification (NCBI taxonomy): domain Eukaryota; kingdom Metazoa; phylum Echinodermata; class Echinoidea; order Diadematoida; family Diadematidae; genus Diadema; species Diadema antillarum. Next base: position 1,423,414 of record NW_027271096.1, read on the forward strand.
TGGGGGGGGGGGGTGGCTGGTGACTCATTCTATTGATCTGAGTCTTGATTCTTCCTTGGCAATATGACAACATGCAGTCATGAATATCCTAAGTTTTCCGCACAACTGAAATCTCCTACTCTTATATTTCAGCACCATTTTCAGTTAAATTAGACAATGCCAAATTTCCATGGAAATGTAGTCATGTTTTGCTGACATAAATCACACCACGTAAGGGTCAAAATTACAACTTCAATGATACTTAAATCTCATCACGCCATCAAGAAAACCTTGCAAAGTGTAAACAGAAAAATTGCACACAGAATGCTTATTCTAATTCTTTATAGTGAATATTTCAATAATGCACAGACTTTATCATTATGTTTTAATAAGAAGAGACCACAATATGCTATACCTGGAAATTACTGAGGGCTACTGATTTGTAATCTTTTTCTCATTTTCACTGCACTTATTGTGGCACTTTTCCAGGTTTCTATCATTTTGCCTATACCACACACCACAAAGAAAAAAAAATGTGAACAGGAGCTTTAATATGAATCAGTTCCAAGAGCCAAAACCAACCTGGTTCTTTCTCTCTCTCTCTTTCTTCTTTTTCGGATCGCAGAAGAGTATAACCTTATCATCTTACTTCATAAATGCTCTTTTTTTCAGGAAGACCTTGAATAAATTAATCTACTTGTGTTCCCTCTAATTCTCAGTATAGAGAAACACAGAACAGGTACATGATATGAATGTGTCAATCAAGGTAATTTTATATGGGTTGTGATTCTGTGGAAACAGACATTCTATATTAACAGAGTATACCAGCAACATTGTCAAGCCCTTTCAGATTGGTAAGGAAGTCATGTTAAACATGTTAAGATGTGTTTTTTTGTGTAGACTGTGAGCAAACTTGAATCTATAAATTCAAAACATGTTGCTGTTCTTAATCATGTTTGGCAAATATTTGTTTAACATCTCTTCAATACCCAAGTACATAATATACACAAAGTCTGATGCTACAAAGGATGAATAGAAATGAAAAAAAAAAAGAGAAATATACTAGTTTTTATTCATTAAATGTATTAATATAATGTGCCTTTTCATTAAGATATAGGCTCCTTTAATATAGAAGTGCAAACCCTCTTCACCTGTTAACTTTCCAGACTTGACTTCACTTATTTTTTTTTTACTATACCATACCATCATTTATCATTGTTATCGTGTTTCCACAAAGATGAATGAAGTAAGAAGGAGAAATAAGAAAAGTTATGTTGATTCCTAAACAACGTGGCCACCTGAGTTTTACTTAAAACACACACACACACACACACACACACACCACACACACACACACACACACACACACACTCACAAACAAAAAACAAACAAACAACCCTGAATTGGCATCTAGAGGATTTCTGACATTAAAAGTGATAATTGGTTTAATACACAGTTGCAATGAGGTGGTTTTTGTGGAATCCCACGCATGGGGTGCAGTGGTCAGGCACCCGCTGGTACCATCAAGGCCAGTGACAGATGAAAAACATTTTGCACTGGAATTGAGAGGGTGACTTAATTTTCAATGTGACCCACCAGTCTACGGGAGTATGATTTACATGTCTGAATTGAATGTAGGGATAGAATACAGACAAGGCAACAAATGAGAGTGAAAGTGGTACCAAAATGCAGGTATGAGGTCTACCTCTAGGTCAGATCAGTTTGTTTCTTCAGCTCCTAAAAATAAGCAGTCTAGTCTGTGGTTTTATAACATCTGTCTTACCCTACAAATTTCAAAGTTTCAAATGAACGTTTTAAGTTCCAAATGAGTGACAAGAAAATACCACTCAGGTATGTCAATCTTGTCTTATGGTATATTGCAAACATGATCATCAGTATCAAAATGAAACTGGAAGAATTGTGGCAATATCCAAAATGCTGAATACAGGCAGATACATATCTGCATTTTGTTTTTATAGTGATGATTTTGATATTGAATATCATGTGAGATATACAGTGTAGACAGATACTAGCAGACATGGGTCGTGCGATATGACAGCACAAATATACTAACAAACCAATGTTTACTTGTCCATAAGATTATAAGAATATCACATGATGCACATGAGATATTTTACGACTGAAAAAGACACTATCCAAAATGAGCTTTTCTTAATAAGAATTGTTGGTTGCACAACTCATTCTCCTGAAAGAGAAAGAAGCAATCATTGAAATTGTTCACAGAAATGTTTGGCAGTCTGAATCACAGGCAAGCAAACAATATATGTGACCCGCTACGACAAAAGGATCCTAAAGTCGCTGAAGGCTGAACTGAGAAAATCGAGTTTGAAGTCACAACATCAAAATTGGTGAAAACAATCGGATTTCTGTTTTTGGCATAATTTTGTAGTCCTATGTTTTGTCTATCACCTGCGGAAATTTCGAAGCTAAATGTTCAAAGCAAAGGCAAGAAATCAGCTTTTTTCTGGGCCATGATTTTCTGACTTCATAACGTAACAGGAACGTGTCCGAAGATTTGGATTGAGCGCCGCAGCTAGACTCCGCCCTTAGCAACGAGGGAGTGCTCTTATTAGTCAGTGCGTGGCATCCTGATTACTGATTGGTCATGCGTAGACCGCTGGCGCTAAGCTTGAATGAACATTGCGGAGGTCGCTAGGAGCATACCTTCTATTGTCAAGCGGTGAAAACTGTCTCGCCTCCCATTGATCATGATAGCGTTGGAAGGAAAACTTTGAAGGCGTTTTTCTCGAAACTCTGATTTCCACAACCACAACTTGACATGCGCTATTAAAATCATTGATATCTCCGCAACCAAGTACATTTATGAGTTGTGCTATATATGAAATTAAAGAAGAAGAGCAAGGGAATAATGTCATGCCATTTTCAGAAAATTGTCCTCCCCGACTTTCGGATCCTTTTGTTGTAGCGGGTCACATATACCCAGAATAATTTGACAGTGGGGCAGAAAAGCAATGACTTGCCAATGACTGGACAAGGTTGTCCTGAGATAGAACATTTATATCAGTCAGTGGTCAGTTGGCAGGTGATATCTCAGAAATACATGAAGGTGACTGGCCCATGTCCCCTAATGAACATTAATGACTTAGCTTTTATGTGATTTGTTTCATTTTGGTTTTTCTTTTCTAGCCTGTTAAACAAAACTTTCCCAGAAGAAGGTGTTCTGTCTATTGCTATTAAATGCATGAGGGTATACAATACATCTTTTCACTGCAGTACAAGTATTATGGTTTAATCTTCTGTTGTGTATCTCATCCAGCCATCTACAATCAGAAGCGCCCATACACTGTTGATATACCAACTTTCTGTTTTTCGTTCTCTTGTTCAAATAGTCTAAATGTTTTTGCATATTCTATGATACATGATGAACCATATATTGCAAAAAAAAAAAAAAAAAAAAGAAATCTTTGCATGCATATGACATGAAACTTCTGCAAATTTCGCACAGACCCAGGATTTACAAATGTAAAATGCACACTGAAAGCTTATGTCTTCACAATGCAATGAATTCATAAAAGTTTCATGTAGCGAAAAAGCCCGTCAGCAAGACTTCTCCTTCTGAGGGAAGAAGAAAAAATTAGGTGGGGTGACAGACTGTTTAATGAATGGGGGACATTGATCCTGAGACAATGTGGACATCAAAACAACTGGTAGATCGGGACTCCAACTTCCTGAAATCTTTCCATGGACATATTTAAAGCTTCTTTGCCACACTTTGTGACATATTGCCACCACAGTACAGCATAATTACCGAGAAGAAAAGTGGAGGTATATTATATCTAAAATAAAACCCTTCCAAAGAAAAAAAATATCTCCCTAACTGCCCTCCAAATAATATACCTTTACAACTATTCAAAACATCAGAAACTCTCAATATTCGCATCTCCTCTTCAATTGCCCTTTAAATCCAGCCCATTACCAGACAAGACATCTGTCATCGGGCTTTGGCCAATAATGATCTTAGCCAATTATTTCTCTTACGAATCTAACCTACTGTCCCCCACCCCTTCCCCCAGTCTTTAATTGCTTACACGTTACAAGTACACAGCTAATGTCTAGAGACAAAGTCAGGTGTATTTGTGGCAACGCCCACTAATTAAACCTTGCCAATATGACTCTTTATAGTTAAAAGATTATTCTTGTCTGGGGCTGCATGTGATCTTATTGATAACAGCAGCAACAACAAAGTATAACTAGGAGAGCATAGCAGCTATTGCATCAATGCTGCCGTTGACAGCAAATGTGTCGCAATGAAACGCAATGACTCTTTGTGTCACCGGAGCATGACTGTATTCCACAAACTTCATGCCTCATGGTGGTAATCACAACATTCACATTGACAAAAACTGCCATCTCATCCAAAGAATCTAGTTAATGAAATCTCCACATTGGACAGTGAACAGCAAGTTGACACATACATCCTACACCATTAAACCCCCTTCTGTATCGAGTGAGTGGTATATACATTGTATTTACCAGTAATAAGGCACAGCTACCCCCCCCCACACACACACACACACCCATCAGTAAGATAATGAGGTAATAATGTCCTGTTATAATGTGTTCTTTCTTAAATCGTCAACGTGAAATCTTTCCTCTATTGTAGTATGGAGTAAAAGAAGTGATTCTATGTTTTTTCCCCAAAGCCAACTGAACATTCATAATGACACTAAATCCAAAGTGATCACCAAATTTACTTTAATGGCCACTGGAAAATATAAAATTACTGTGAAGGGCCAGAAATCTTTTCCAATATTACCAATAATTATATCAAGATAACATATTGTTTAATTCATGCCTGAAATACTTTAGACACAAAAAAATCACTGTCATACCAACAATTTAATGACAAGGTGATTGAAATACCCCCCCCCAAAAAAAAAATAATAATAATAAAACAGGAGAAGAAATAATCAGACCAGCTTCACAAGTGTTTCAAGACATTATGCTTTAAAGGGATAGTACAGTATTGGTGGAGATGAGAATTGGGCTTTTAACTTTTTGCGAGATACCAAGAAAACACTTATGATATAGTACAGAGCATACCATTTTAAGAGGAATTCAAAGTTTATTTGATGAAAATCGGGTTTGGAATGACTGAAATATCCAAAAACAAAGTAAAACAAAGCGATCGTAATAAAGTGTGGGTCCCACACTTTATAGAATCGCTCTTTTTTGGATATCTCAGCCATTTCAAAACCAATTTTCATCAAATAAAAGTTGAATTCCTCATAGAATTACATGCTCTTTCTTATTTCATAAAAGGTTTCTTATTATCTCACCAAAAAATGTTAGAAACCTGAAATTAGGTCTCAACCAAAACTGTACAATCCCTTTAAGTAGATTTTTACCTTTAAGATAACCTATTCAAAAAAATATGCAAGGTATCAAACCTTTTGTCAGAGATATTGGTTTGGTTTTGCTTGGACCTGATTTTTTAATCTCAAAAATTACCCTGTAGTTTTCCACTTCGAAGAAATGTCTCCGGAAAGAATACAAAATATTGTTCTGGAGAAATTATAATAAATAAGACGATAAGAAAAACCCGACTACAGAAAGAGTGGATTGAAAGTGAAAAGAATTTTGGAATCCCTTCCAGAAATTGTATTTGCCCCCAAATAATTGTCACCACAGTGTCTGAGGAAGTCCCCCCCCCCCCCTCCTTTGTCATGGTATCTTCACCCACCCTTCTTCTTGACACCCTCCAAGATGCGGCAGACAGAGACAAGGTGTCACGTAGGCTGCAGAGGGAAGCCCCAATGACGTGATGCCCCCCCCCCCCCAAAAAAAAAATACACCTGTACCACGTATGGGTGCGCTATCAACTCACTTCTGGCTCAGAATTACGGTTTCCAATCAACTTACAGGGAGTTTTGGGCAGTTGATAACTGCAAAGTTGTTTTGATTATGGGGTTAGAGACACATTTCTATAAGGTTTTTCACTAAACCATTATGTTTGAATAAATTCCATATAATCAAAGTTTATTCAGATTATATACAATATGCCCTGAGCTATAGCTTTCACATTCTTTAGAATTCCAAACAAAGTGCAATAAATCCATTCAAAAACTTAAGATTTTGAAAAATCTCTTTTAAAATTCCATCTTGATTCAATACCAATTTTCTGACTTTGTTTTTTCGATCATGAAGTATATGATATGATACAAGCTATGATATTGTGTGCTATCATAACTCATTTATGGCTATATGATTAACAGATATATATAAGTCATACATATATATTTGCTCAAGGTCTCCTTGGCTTTTCTCAAGTCCTCTATTTATTTCACATTAATTCTAAACAAAGGCTGAATTTGTTCATCAGCTTATTAGAAAAATGATGATGAAGAATTGGTACACATTCTATTTGTTGGCTACTTTTTGTTTTATTTGAGATGGAATTAATAAATGAAGTAAAATGAAAATTATGAAATGAAAAGAGGGATACCTGATCCCCTGTACGAACAACGGCATGTAAACTTCAAAGCCCATTTTCTTTGAAACTGTCCTTACATGGTGGTCGGCATGCACACCAATTCTGTGGTAGTTTCCGAGAAGAAGTGTGGTGTATGGGGAGTTTAGCAGTCATTGCTATCAAGATATTTCAAACTTTCTCACATTTAACTGGGGATGGTTCAAGCATATTGATATATTTGTATAGACATAGCTACCTGTGCATACCACAATGTATTTATAAATATTGGTCAGACAAATGATAAACAGTCCATAACTTTGCCCTACAGCTTCCTGGAAGAATATTAATTCCACCACAGCATTCCATATTCTGACCTTTCAACGCAATTAGATAACAATGAGATAACGTAAGTAGATGAAGGACAATGGCATACATAGTATATATATGATTCTCAGTAGGTGGGGTCAGACTGGCAAAATATCCAGAGAAGTCTAATACCCCTTTCATATTGGCATCCTCGGATGTCACGCTAGACTCAAGTCTGGGATGAACACGGCGTGACTGGCCTCCCAAATCCTTATGTAAACAAGAGGTACAGCTCGTAATACCCTTTCATATTGATCTCGAACACGGCACGAACTCAGCACACATTTCCATAGCAGCCCGCTCGGGACACGGTCCCGTGATTACTTGCGGCCAGCTTCCCGTGCTTTTTTCATGAAAGCAACAGTCTGGCAGTCCACCAAAATGCCGAATCCACGAATTTTTCCAAATGCATTACAACAATACATGCATTTTACAGCTGACATCAATCAGTACAGTGTATGTATAGCCACTGATGGCAGTCGTCAGTAATCATGTGAATTACTAGTGCAGACTAACCCAATTCTCAGCAGGCGCACATAATCACCTTGCAATTTCACACATGAAATGAGTGTAAAAATTGTTTAGACATAAATAAAACATAAACTATGTTATTTTGTAGTCAGCACATACTTTATTTTTTTTTTTATTATTCAATCATTTGTTGTTCTTACAAATTTGATATCTCTGCATGTCGGCAAACAATTTGCCATGGCATAATACGATAAATAAATGATCATTGTACGTTGACAAGGCACACACATGTAACTGTATACATCCTCGTGCGCGCTCACAGTTGTGTTTATCTGAGATTTCCGGTTCTGGTTGTATGCCGTGTCATATTGGCAGCGTCTCGCACGAACTTCACGCCATGTTCATCCACTGTTCGTGCTGTGTTCACGCCGAGTCGAGCTTTCATATTGACAGTGGTCTGGGATGAACACGGCACGACCTCCGGAGGATGTGCCGTGTTTTTGGCCAATATGAAAGGGGTATAAGATTGCGAAGTCTTGATGATCTTAATGGCAAAAAATCGAGAAGTTTGGTGGAGTGGCACAGGGGGAAATATCCCTAGTTGGAGTGGGAAGTTTCGCGAGAAGTTTTGCGGGAACTTTGCGATCACACTGGCAAAACTTCAAGATCTGAAAGATCGTGATCTTTAACTTCTCGATCTTGCCAGTGTGACCACCGCTTATCTAATTCTTATAGAAACAATTTTGCTTTACTTGTCTTTGCCTGGCTTCTCCTCCCCCTCTGCAGGAACGTCACTGCATTTCACTGAAATACAACATTATTTTCTCTCCTGTTGAAATATTTGTTTTTACAAGTCATTCCATTGAAACACAGAACATGCCCACTTTAGAGCTATCATTTCTTGTCAAATATTTCATATTACTCTGAAAGGTTTTAGTATCAATTTTGTTTCTCATAAAGTAGTTAAGTAGTTGTCATAAAGTGTTTTTTTTTCCTACTACAGCTTCCAGCAATGGAGACCAACTCCTCCGATGCTGCATTCCAAAACATTACAGTATTATTTAAAGAGCGGACTCCCTGCATACTTCCATGACATCATCATCCATTTTTAGCAGCTGCAAATGTAATTCAATAACTTCACAAACTTTTTTGGTCTGCTGGAATATATAAAACAGCAACAAAACAAAAAAACAATTACAAGTAAACTTTCTTCCTACCCCCTCCCTAAGGTCTTCGCACATGGGAGAGAAGAGGGATGGAAATATGGGTGACGTAGGACGAGGGATGGGGCAGAATAAACATGTTGGTATTACTGGATCAAAACAGCGTGCCACTTGCAACAAGAGAGAGAAATATATACAGACAGAGAGGGAGAGAGGGTGAGAGAGCTAGATTTGAGTAAACAGGGCATTTCCCATTGAGAGAAACCTGCTGGTTGTGATGTCACAGACGCAATTGCCGGTAGGGGACCTGTGATGTCATAGCTTCCTGCCAGCGTCAGTCGGCCAATCACGCGCCTTGTTGGGGAATGTGTTGTGACAGGGAAATAGGTGAGAGTTGTAAGAGAAAGGACTGACGAAAGAAAGGAGAGAGAGAGCAACAAAAAAAAGTGGTGGTAGCATGCTCCACCGGCAGCCCAATATGTGACCGCTCTGATCAGATCTGGTATAAATTGATTGGGCTGAACATGGAAGTCAGCATAACTTTGCAGGCAAGGCTTTGAGAAGGTGCTGGTATTCCCATTTATCTCCCTGTCAGTAGTATACGTGGAAAACAGAGGCAAACTTTGAAGGCTTCGCGTGAACGAAAATTCTGCATCGAAAACTTTTGCCTGCACTTTTGCCTGCACTATCCTCTAGAGCAGTTACCAAATCTTCAGCTGGAGATTTTTGAGACCAGGAAAACCAAATAGTATTCAAAACAGCAGCCGCAGACTTTCGTTTGAGGAAGAGACTTGCCCAATCACCATAGCAACCATGCAACACAGAAGCATCTTCACAATCTTCATCTGGGGGCTAATTGCCCTCATTGTGAGTAGGACCGCTGAGGCCTGCTCCTGCATGAGACAGCAGTATCAGACCCTCTTCTGCAGAGCTGATGTGGGTAAGTAGAAATTAACACCACTTTCACTCTCTTGCTTTTTTCCCCTCTTTTCTCTTTGGGTCAAAACCTCTGTTAGGCAAAATTAAAGGCATAATTTACCATTTGCAGATTAATTAAAAAAAAAAACCAGCATTAGAGCTTTGAAATAGCTATAAAATACGAGTTAGGGATAGAAACAACTACTGTAAAAAAATTGAATCAGTACAGTCAATGTTAAGTATTGTTAAATATACAAAATGTGAACAATAGTTACAATGTATAATAAAAATGTTTCCAGACTAAACCGTCTACAGTTACGGTTTATTGAGAAAAATACTGATATCTCCTTATATTTTAGGCTTTATTGCAAAAATGTTATATGGAAAGATGTTTTGTGGTACAACAGACCTATGCATATGCATTAAATGGAATATCTTGAACATTGTTTAAATCACTGCTCCCAAAGGTAAACAGGACCTTTAAAGTAACCATTGACTGTTAAAAGGAAGTAGAGAAAGTGAATTGGTATGGAAAAAAATATACATCTAAATCTTTGAAGCCATCTGGAGTACCAATCCTTTCAGGATTTTTTGCTGTTGTTGAACTACTTCAATCCTTCTCTACACTGGCTGCCACAATTACACTTTGGAAACATGCATTGCATATGCCATATATTTTGCAGTGATTTTTGTTTCACTGATTTCATGATTCAGCTTATATGAACATTTGTGAAATTAACATCATGTCAAAATATTGCCTCTCTACACAAATAGTACACACTCGTATCACCAGTGCAATGCATACTGTCTCTAAGATGGAAAATTGACTTCTTGCAAAGGGATATGATACTTATTTCTCATAATGTCCAGGTGGCAATTAATCTTGAATTCAACCACTCCATGAAGCATTTGCCCATAATTTGTCAATGGCAATTATACATGTAGCATGCTGGCATCTTATTTCACTAAATTTCAAATTCTTATGTCTGATAGGATAGCAGGATTTCAAAAACGTGTGATGGGACTGTATTGCTGGACTTTATGATATAAGTAGATTTATGATGAATTGCGTAGATGTCCCTGAAATGAAATTAGAACAAAAATAAAATTCCATTTCATTTTACACAATGCTGGATTAAAATTGGAATATAGCTTCTTGTATAGCAGCTCCACATCAAGCTGTGAGAAAATATTGGGGAATAGGTGATACAGTGGTAAAATCTCAGTCCTCTTTTAACTTTCTCCATCTCATTCTCCTGGTATCATTTTTCTCCTCAATAATAAATGTGTATATTCTTCATCCTTTTCTTCTCCCTCTTACAATTCTATTTTCATATTCCTCCAACTCATCCTTTTCTCACTCGCATTTTGTTCTTCTGTTTTCTCATCCTTCCATCTTTTCTACTCTCTTCTCAATGCCCTCTTACTCCTCCACCTCCACCTAACCTCTGCATCCTTCATCTTATCTACATCACTGCCCTGCCTCTCTCTTCATCTTCCTCCTCTTCCTCCTCCCACCATTTTTCCTCTCTCCCCATTGTCCTTTTATTCCTACACCCCACCGCTGGATCCTTCATCTTTACCATTATCACTGCCTGTCTCTCTCTTCATCTTCTTTCTTTCTGTTCCTCCTCCTCATCATCATCCTCTTCCTCCTCCTCCTCCACCACCACCACCTCCTTCTCTTCCTCCTCCTCCTCCTCTACCAGTTGTAAAAGGAACAATCAACAGTAAAAGCTACATCTACGCCGAGCCAGCCATCACCAACAACGACATCTTCAGCTCCTATTCCTCCTCCGCGGCAGGAGATTCTTTCTACCAGCCTCTGCCTGTGATACAGCCTCGGTACCCGCTGTACGTCACCTTCAACATGACGCTCCGCGAAATCTTCAAGGGGAAGGAGGAGCTTGTCGACCTGACGACAGTTACCGTGTCGACCGCAGCCAGTGGGGCTATGTGTGGAATACCTCATCTTGATGAAGAGGAAACATATCTTATCACTGGTGAGTCAATGAAAAAAAAATACATCAACAAGTACCCTCCAACCATGCCAACCATTTTGAGTACCACTGACATTGTGTGCCACAGTGTCATTGGCATTTACAATGCAGGGTTATTAAAAGTTACTGTAACAGATCGTTACTTTTGTTTTCCTAAGAATAGGGAATCACTGATTGAAAAAAAAACAACAATCAAAAAACCCAACATGATCCCAGAATCACCTTGAAATGTTACTCCTCTCCTTCAAAATGTTGCGTATGTAAAATTCAACTCCCAGAAATGCAGATAATGAGGAACTATCAGGTGATTCCAGTCATGTGATACCTATCCTGACAGTATGAGATGCCCCAATGACTTTTAAATTGCTGGCATACAAGAATAATATCAAGAAGCCAGTGTGTGTGAATTAATGCCACTTTTACGCCTGGCTACTGGTACCCGTAGCTGATAATTCACCCCACACGATGGTTGACGCACATGCGAAACTTTGCGTGTCGCCTCGCTGGAGATCGAAAGAGCAGGGACGTCTCTGCAGTGGTTAAGAAATAGCTCATGCATATGGCATGTGGTATTGTATGTCTCTCCTTATTACTTGCGTGGGATATGGCTTTTGCCCCCCCCCCCCCCCCCAAAAAAAAAAAAAAAAAAAAGAAGCCTGACCATGGCCAGAGAGTCAAGCATGTAATCATCAGAAATGTCAGACGTATCTCAAACATTTTCTTTCCTTGTTCTTGATTAGTTACCAATATATCAAGTAACATCCAAATATGTAAGATAATATACAAGCATTGCAAGTGGAAAGACCATTACTTACACTATGAACTAAAAAAAAGAATTAAAAAAGGAAAATAAACAGAACAATATTTGCATTTATCAAGAGTGAGCTAAGGTCAAATTTGCATAAATTGATTGTGAGCAGGATGGTTTTGAAATAAAAAAAAAGAAAAAGGTTCAATCCCATGAATTGAATAGAAAATATCAAAACCTAGCCACAGTAGACATTGGACCAGCATAGCCAGGTACCCATTCAAGCCTGTCAAGTACGAGCAGATTTTCCTGTAGCTTGCACTTCCCATAGAGACCTGCCCCAGTACATGCATGCTTGGGACTACTCTTCAAGTGGTTAACCCCCGTGTATAGAGAGGGACATCATGAATAAAGCATCTTTGTCCAATCCAAGGAGGTATGCACTAATGGCAGGACTTGAACTTGGAACGACTGTGTCAAAGCCAATAGTTAAGATATTATCCACTCTGCTACGCTGCACCCACAGGAGTGTTTTTAACAAAGAATAGGACCCCGTTTACAGTGAAGGGCCGGGCTCGGCCGCAGCCAAGCCGCAGCCGAGCCCGGCCTCAATTGCGTGGCCGAGCCTCGCAATTTTGTCCATTTACACTGCTGGGCTTGACCGCACTTTTAATACAAACCTTTCAATATTTTGTTGTAGTGTCGTAGTGACGCAATTTGGTATAGTCTGGTTTTCATACCCTTTGCCAACTGAATTCCGTGGCGACGAAGTCGCCGTTCGACGAAGTGGCTGTTCGGCCAAAGGCCTTTGCCGAAGGAGAAATCCTTTGCAGGACAAAACCACCTTAAACTATAGCTTTCAACGTTGAGGGGGTTAATATTCTGAATAGCGAAATAATACGGGCAGAGGGTTTGGAAGCCAGACTAAAATTGGCCGCATATTTGGCCCAGTTTGCGTTTACACCGAGAAAAGGCCAGGCTCGGCCGTGGCCGAGCCAAAATGAGCGAGGCCAAATGCGAGGCCAATTTTGGCCCCGCATTTGGCCTTTTGCGTGTTTACACTGAAGCAGGGCTGGGCCGAGCCGAGGCCGAGCCTCGCACTGTAAACGGGGTATATGTCTAGGATTGTGAGTGGGCTGCAATGTAATTAGTGACAACTCTGGAATTGCATTGGATAGGAATTTCTGAAACTAATGCCCATGTTTATTTCTACTCTGATTGGCATTTAATGAGACGGGTCTGACTTGCTTGGTATGAAGCTGTTAAATGAACAATTGCCCACTCACATTATTGCAACCCTACAGAATGAATGTTGTGGGAAGTCCTTGATTGCTCTAAGTCAATTTCTTTAAAGATTAGATTTCAGCATGACGAAGGCCAGATGCAAATCTAAAAAGCAATTTGATTTGAAATCACCACACTTAAATGAAATGAAATACCTTGCAATTAGTAGCTAATGTACAACTGTAAGATGAATAATTGGTAAATTTTTATTCATTAAACCTTTAATTCAACTTAGCTTTGATCCTTAATGACAACTGAGATGGAGCAATGTACAAAATGTGAAACTACATTGTAGTTTACTGTGTGCGGTATAATGATTTCTTTAGGATGAAAGAAATGTTTAAGTTCAAGCTATCTTATGGCTCTCCAGTCAAGATGCATGCAAGGGAATCCACCAGAGCTTAGGACAGCCTGTACTCAATACTTTTGAGGAATGAACCCATTGACTACAGGAATACCATTGGCCCTCACGAAATATATGATATGGGGTTTTACAATCTAATGGAGAAAAGGTTAGGCTGGGACATCAGTTGGTGCTCAAGTTCAGTTCTGCACTGAAGCAAATAACATACTTCTGTTGCAGATTTTTTGTTTTTTAAACCCTTCTGCATATTCACTATTAGTAATATGACACACACACAAAGTAGTTATGAAAATCAGGAGGAAGAGTGTTTTAGATGAGTGCTCAACTGTCACAGCAAAGTTAAGAAAAGAAGAAAGAAATACAAAGAAGATTTAAGAAAATAAGATATTGTAATAAGCACTTTAATACAATATGATAATTACATTTGTATAGTGTTCTTACTAACTACAAGTTGTTTAACTGCCCCTTACATCATATCTTAGCAGCTCATATTTAGATATACTCTACTGCACTGCAAATGATATAAAAAAACTCACATCTAATTAATATTTCTTTAAATGAATAATCAATATCACATAAATAAATAGAATTCATAAGACATTAAAAAATGATGGTAACATTGCACAGACACATATGGTAGGCTGTTGATCAAAAAAAAAAAACAATATTTAATAGAATCCTCTCCTTCCGCCTCCCCCCCCCCCCCCCCCTCCCATCTTTCTTTCATTTTTTTTTTTCACTTGCAAAATATTCTATTTCACTTGGCTGGAAGGTAAACCACAAAGACAGCATGCTTCACATCAAATTACCACCTTGAAAAAAAAAATCAATCAGGATCCTACTGAACCTAAAACACAAGAAGATGATTGCATGACCAGGATGAGTTATTAATGACTTTTTATTCTCTCTCGCTTTTTTTTTCCTTCTCACTCGTGTCTGAAATATTGCCCTCTTGCAACCTGTTTTCTGTGAAGGGATGGGGGGGATAGAGGGCATAGACCGTGGGACATCAATATTGATACCTCAATGAAACTGTCAAGACCAATATACTTTCCCTTTGGGACAGTACGAATAGAGGGGGTGGCAATGCACAGTGAACTCCACAAGGTCACCTTACCCATCCCATCAATAATTCTGTTTCTCTGTAATCATTTTAACCCATTGCGGACTGGACTGATTTTGCTATAACATGCATTTCCCATAGACACCTGCCTCAGAAAGCAAGGCAAAAAGAAATTTGGAATTAGTGGATACTGAAGATTTTAAACAAAATGAATTACCCAACTGTTTATTAAGTGAACAAAAAGAAGAGAAAAAAAAATGAAAAGTACACATAATGGGATAAAAAAAAAATGTCATGCATTTTGTAATATATTTGTATTCATTTTATTTTCAATTCTTTATTGCATACGTCATGTTTAGCTGATACTATGTTTTGGCTTTTTATTTGAGATGATTACAACTGTACCATTCTGCTGATGATGTCAATGGTTACTCCTGGCTGAGTGCCCAGTTGCAGTTCATTAGTCAGAAGATTAATTATACCAAATGTTCGTTACTCCAAAAATGAGATAAGGTTCATAATTTCTAACTTGCTGTTGTTGATTGTTTTTTTTTGACACACCATGGTTTCATATTTGGATACCAAAACCTCATTTCATTTTTGCATTAAGGAACAATTAGAAAAATGAACCTTATTTCATTTTTGGATTCATGAACCATTGGAAAAATGAACCTTATTTCATTTTTGGACTAAGGAACATTCAGAATAACAAACCTTTGGAATAATGCCACAAATGTTTGGATTAACAAACCCTATTTCATTTTTGGATCAACAAACATGTAGATATGATGCAATATTTGGTACCCTGGGGTACCAAATGAAAATTCGCCATTTTGTTGAATTAATTTTTTTTTTTTTCAGTGCTGTACCCTGGCTTACCAAAAAATGTGTCAAAATATTTTTTAGTATTATTTTAGTATTATCATGCACAAAAATGTTTTCTTATTTGTGATTATGCACAATTAATGCATGCAACTGATAATTATTTTCTGCTCTGAACCTTTTTCTTTCGCATTTCATCCCTTATTATCGACCATTCACGCACGCGTAGAAGATTATAGAGATGGCAGCCCCCATGATCAAATTTTGAAGAAATACAGTTGATTTTGAAGTGAATTTTCTGGGCTTTCGGTGATTTTCTTTTTTTTCTGAAAATAAAAGTTACGGTAGATGATGTTTACAAAATGGTGTGGTGCTAGAAATTACTTCCAAAAACACCTATGGTGCTAGTTCATTGCGACGACTTTGCCGTATCCGAATTCGGAATCGGTGTATCTGAATTCGGATATGCATTATAAATAATGGGCATGAGATGGCGCTATACAACGCGGTACCCCGGTGTACGGTGTGTCGAATCATATGGGGATTTGTGTGTTCTGGAATAATGCACTATATTTCATTTCCACGTTAACAAACCTTCCCAAAAATGAACATCACCTGAGTGCAATGTACACATAAAGGGGTTTCACCTACATGTACATGAATCAGTTTCATCTATTTGTATGTTCATCTACAGGATGCAAAAGTCAGAAATAATGTACAATATGCATTAGCTTGGTGCAGTATACCATAGAGTACATGCATTATTTGACCCATAACCATATAAGGCCTGCTGATATTGTCCAGCACTGATATTCTAATTTTGATACTTTCAGGAATCCCAACTCTCCAGAGCAAATAATATACATTTGGAAAGCCATAATCTATTGAAAGATGTATTACATGTAATTTAAATCACCTTAGTATTATGCTTCATTAAAACCTGTCAAGGTTTGAATTTAAAAAAAAAAATTGCTTTAATTATTTTGGCAGGTGCTTTAAATATCAGTGGATTTTTTTTTCTCACAAATCTCAGTACATATATATATATATATATATATATATATATGTATATATATATATATTGTTCAAAAAGATGGCCCTACTTTGATATGTTCGTTAGCACAGTTTGAAACTCTTTCAGTGGATAGGGTTCACACATACAATGTGCAATGTGCAGCATGCATCGTTAAATCTAATGCGATGATAATTTCATTCAAGGTTTTGTTTTTGTATGATTATTATTATTATTTCCTTATGCAGGCTTCGTCTGGGATGGTGAAATCAACATTGGTCTGTGCAGCAGCTGGGTGGAGCCCTTCAAGTCACTCACTGCCTTTCAAAAGAGGGGACTGAGAAAACTTTATAAAACTACCTGTGATGACTGCAAGGTAAATTCAATCGTTTCAGCATCAGCCTACGTTATACACACTCCATGATATTGCACTGAGCATATTGCACATGAGAAAGACACACAAATCATTGAACATGTTCTGATATGAACGTTTTTTTAGTCAATATCATTTTTATTTTCAGAAATTAAATTATGAGAAGATAAATCAAATGAAAGCTGAAGATGGCCTGGAGATAAACACAGACTTTTTTTTTTTGTGCTGGGACAATTTTTTACTTCACAGTATAATATCACAGGGGGTATTTCTGTACAAATTCTGAAAAAAAAAGTGCATTACACATGTATGTTATCTTCGCTTTATTTTTTCAGAATGTTCGTGAAAATGTTTGCACTGGCAAAATAGTCCACATCGATTTTACAGTGATTTAATTGTTTGTCAGTAATCGTATATTGAAAAGAATCCTTATCTGACATTTAAGAATCAAAGTGTATCAATTAAGAACGTATCCCTTAAAAGTCACATGAATATAACTGGTCCACTACATACACTGACAGGATGCATGTGTGTACACACACATGTTAGTAATTATTATGTATGATGTCTATATCACAAAGGAACAGACTTCTGACATAAAAAAAGAATGAGGTTACTCCTAGCATACAATGTATCTGATTCAAAAGCAATAATTGGAAACGTAGGTCTACTGATTAGAAAACTCTCCATCTTCTCATGTGATACTGTAATGGTACAAAATTATTAAATTGTTCTGGGTGCATGGAAGTCAATATGGATAAATCATGTCTTTGATATTATGATAGGCAATCATCATGCACGACACAATAATCACATTATTCTAATAGCATGGCAGACAGAAAGCTGTGAAAGAAAGTAATTCAGCTTTTAAAAAAGAGAATAGAAGGACATTACTTCCAATGAAGCATTTTAGTTCTGTTCTTGTTCTTGTTGTTTGTTTGCTTTGTAAAAAGTTTTCTGCTGGAAAAAAAAAGAATATTAGTAAGCAAAATGTGGCAATACAGTGGTAACTAATATCCCGTATTTTCCCCATTTCATCAATAGGTCTGTACGCCATTTGATATGAACCAAGAGTGCACGCAACACGTGGGCTGCTGGGCAACTGAATCATCGTCTTGCTTCATGAGAAATGCTATCTGTATGCGATCCTCCAAAGGGAAATGCTCCTGGAAAAAGAGCAAATACATAGCTCAGTGCTGAAAGAAAGAAAGAAAGAAGATGTATTTTGGGGATATTCTTTCTCTCTTTCCCCCTCCCATCCAATCATTTTTTTCCCCCCTTCATTTATTGTGTTGTAATAATTGCAGCGTGGATAGTTGCTTCTTGGAAGACCTCACACGTTATGTATACTTTATATCAAGGGGCCAACAAAACTGACTTGTAATAGCCCCTGGGGGCCCACAAATTTATGATTACACTTGGAAAGAGCAGCTTTTATTTTGAGGATTTACAATATTTGGTGTAAGTGTTGAGGTCAGTACTATAAGGATAATGGCTGAGAGTTGATATCTCTCTGTAAGACAGTATTTCAACTCAGTTAGGCACTGGTGGTGGAGATTTTCCTAATGCTGATGTTTTCATGGGTAAATGCCCAAGTCATATCTTGACTCTGCTTTCGGAGGAGCCATATTGCAGAAAACACTATAAGGAGTTGCATGTCAACATTTCCTATTGAGAATGTTGCTTTACTAGTTTGAATTTGATCAAAAATTGCTGGCTACAAAAACATGCAGTAATTTGTTTAAGAATCAAATCAGGTAAAAGGATGATACACTTCTATTTCATACCAGAAAAAAAAGTAGTATACTGTGATCGTCAAAAGAGCTCTTGCGTGAATTGTCAATGGCATTTAAGACATCTAATGCTGAATAACTTGACAATTTCAAGGGCATTAGAGGGTCATCACTGGAAAGGACAGCCAAGGAGTGCCTATAAATATCTGTTTAGTGCTTTTTCTTGCACGTAATTATGATAGGGATGACAGATGGCCATTATTAGAGCTCATGTTGCGTCCCCGATCCCCCCAACCACCGAGGCTTGCCACTGAGCTACTACGGTAACTATAAAAGATCAGAATGACGATCTGTTACAGTCCGTGGCGCATGTCTCCTAATGCTTTATTTGAGGGCGAGGTTATCTTGGGGATGGAGGGAGTATTTCATTAACATGCAGCTTAACAACACGGCCATACTCAAGGGAGCACTTTTTAAAGGGGCAGTCATGCATCGTCCTCTGTCCGGCAAATTTTTGTGGCAGGTAGCTGAGAAATGCCACTGAGCTACTACTGTAACTACAGTGTATAAAAGATCAGAATGACGATCTGTAAAGGTCCGCAGCACATGTCTCCTAAAGCCTTATTTGAGGGCGAGGTTATCTTGGGGATGTAGGGAGTATTTCATAAACATGCAGCTGAACAACATTGCCGTACACAAGGGAGCACTTTTTAAGGGGTAGTCGTTGTCGTCCTCCGACCAGCAAATTTTCATGGCAGGTCACTGAGAAATGTAGGACTCACAAATGGCTCAAAATCAGTGGTGGATCCAGGGGGCACAACGAGCGAGCACACCCTCCCCCTGTTTTTTTTTTTTTTTTTTTGTTAAAACAAAAGGGGAAAAAAATTGAAAGTGGGCATGTGTGTTCCCTTATTTTATCATATTTTCTTAAAGAAACCATCTTGTTAGCGTTCCCCCTTTACAGAATTCCTGGATCCGCCTCTGAAAATGACACCATCATGAGTGAAAAGGTATAAAATTCAGTGTCCACTTCCATAACAAAATATTTACTGCAAAATTCACTCAGACTCTGTGCTGACAAGCACCTAAAAGGTGTCATAAGAAGTGATAACAAGTGAATCCATCTATACGTAAATTCTGAGGAGAGAATTTACAATGGATGAAAGTAAGAGACTGTTACCTACTAGGAAATCTGATATTGAAAGAACATTATAAAAGAAAGGCTGGACAATATCTTCATAGAGAATGTCATATTTTAGACTTAGAATGTGTGAGAATAAAAACAAAAAATCATAAATGTAAACTTATGGTTTAACACCACTTCAAAGGTCAGATAGGCATTCAAATATGATGCCTAGCAACAAAATATCCCAAAGGACAGACTCTAAAATGTGAAAAGTCTTTAGACTGCTAGTCACAGAAAACACAATGAAGAGAATGCTAAATTGATTTGACTGATCACCTTTTCTTTCAAATGCGATCTTTACAATAATGCCAAAATACATAATGTCTGATTTAACCCCTCCCCCCATGAAAAAAAAAGAAAAAAGAAAAGACCTTTTCATCTTGTATTTAAGTTTTACACTTCCTTCCTCTGCAAAGGTCAGATTAACAGCAAACCCTAAAGGTTGTCTGGGGTTTGCCAGGGGATTTCCCCACCTAGCAACATCAGCGACACACAAAACAAATTTCAACTTCAAATTAGTGCTGAAAGAAGAAGGTGATAGTGAACGGGCTCATGAATAAAAGCCCGTGAGTCTTCAAGTTTTAAGACTTTCTGGTTTTATTTCTTACCATGTCTTCCTTATATCAGGTCATGTCAGAAACTGGCCTCCCAAAACTGAGTCATGGCTAGAAGAATGATATCTAATCAATTAAGTCACATTCAAAAGGTAATGTGAGTCATTCACGCTGTTTGTATTTGTGGAAAGAGGTGAAATGTTTTGACAACTTGCTGGTACGCAATTTACATGTAAGATTGTTATACACCTGATATCCTGTTCTTCGACTTCAACAGTGTGCTTATTGTACGTGAATTTGCTCTAAAGTGCAGATTTTATATCTACCATAGGGTAGTCAAGTTTTTAAGTTATTTGACCTTTTATGAAACACAATGAGCTTAAAGTTGTACTTAATGTGGTTGAAGAGTTCTGTTTTTGTGCATTCTGGTTCTATTCATCATATTGCATGATGATATTTATAAGCAGTATAACCTCTGTACTCTTTGTGTATTTAATTTGTACCTAGCCAATTCTGTTATTTTCTGAAATTGCCTAAACTATTTCTTGGTACAGTACTATCTATGGACTCCTGGTTTTCAAGGTGCTGCTTTTAGAAAATTGTCATGTATTTGATGAGTATATCTTTTTTTGATGGACCTGTGATGCATAAAAGGGAATCAAATACTTCAATCACTTCATAGTGCAATAGATTCGGGGAAAATGCCAATGCCCAGAGTATAGTTCTACGAACATGCTGTTAAAGAGTGACAACATTGGTATAAATTTGATGAACCTTCAAAATCTGTTGGAGAGAAAAACAATGAGATCATACATCTGTCAACAAATTTGTATGCATTTTTCCAGTGGTTGTATTTTTTCCAGTCTATTTGCACAAATATTCTATAGCGAAAGTGTATGTGTCTTCATTCCACTAAGCAAAACTAACATTTGAAAAGGTATTATTGTATGAGCAGTTGATACTTGGTGTGTACTTACATTCTTTTTCTTCTCGTTTAAATAATCCTCTGCAAATTTCAAGTCAGGCAACATGTAAATTTGTGATTGTTGTTGTTTGTCTGGTTTTTTTTTCATCCACAGTTAGTTATTGGAGCTATATCACGAAATATTTGCCCCTTTCATGAGCAGTCACTATACTATAATGACACATCATGAAATGACAATAAGTGATAATATTCAACATAATATTATGTTGCATATTGTCACTTCCTACACAACTTTAATAGTCATTCCACAAAGATATCCTGCCTTCATTCTCTTGAGCCTGAAGTGTTTCATTGACTCTAAAGTATATTTTGATGACCAGCTACTAGCCCCTGTATGTCAAAGAGGAAGGAAAATAGTATTCAAAGTGTAATATTCCTGTTTGACTGATCTTTCAAGTAGCTTACAGAGTTCCGACAAACTTTTATCGTTAAATATATATCGTCAGTCTGTGTACATATGTTTATGTGATTAATAAATGTGAATGAAAGCACAATGATTATGAGACATTTCAAAGAATTCTGTTTTATTGCTATTTGAATAGTGAGTGCCACTTTTCATGTATCTATTGTCTCTCCTTTATCTCCTACATGAGTTTATGGCACTTAGTGCACATAGTCTGTTTTCTTTCATATATTCCACATTCAACAAACCAATCTATTCTTGCTCTTGTTTCTTCAGTCCTATCTTTCATATCTAATTAACTCTTCTCTATTCTTGTGTTTTGCTTATATTGTGTTTAACTCTGTTATTTATGCACATCTTATACATCTGTTTCTCTACTGGAAACACACATACATGCACACAAACTTTGTTTTCAAATGACACAAACACACACAAACAGCACACACACACACGCAGCCTGTATACAAAGAGCTTAAATACAGAAACAGATATATCCATTTTCATCAATTTGAGATATTTCAGATTCAAGCTGCTGAAAATCAAATATTTCTTGTTTTGTAAAGAGTGCAGTATCATTGAAAACAATGTATTTTTCTCTTTTTAATGATCTTACTTAAAAAAAAAATGAAATGTAATTCATTTCCTTTGCATACAAACTCTTAATATGCATATGCATATATATTTGACAATTCCATACAACCTAAACTTCACATTTTCTATCAACTCATGCATTCCCCCACTTGGGATACACATCAAGGTCCTTACATGATTTGGTAATGTCTATATCAAATATATGTGCACATATGATATACCACATAACACATATCACATATATTACAATATTGATTTGGTTATGGAGTCATAAGCCTTGATAATAAACAGTGGCGATTTCATTTTCTGATTAACAAATCTTCACAACAACAAACCTTGAGAATAACAAACTTTATTTCACTTTTTAATCAATAAATCTTGGGAATAACCAGCTGTACCCAAAAGAAAAGAAAAACAAAACAAAATAAAACAAAACTTAGCAATGCTTTAATATGTATACATAGGATGATGTACCTACTTACCATGTCACTTCTATTAACCCATTGAGGACGGGCTGATTTTGCTACAACACACATTTCCCATAGACACTTGCCCGAGTATACTCGGGACTCATCCTCAACAGGTTAATTGACCTGTTGCTTCTCAGTTCTGTAATATACCTCTGTTAATATTTGCCCTTAGTAGCCTGGGGTAAGTAAGGATTTGTATCAAATATTAGTGATGATACTGAAGATGTATCATTCTTATTTTCATTTTCTTCAAATTGTATGTCTGTACATTTTTCAAATAAAAAAAAAATGCTATATATTATATATATATACACACACACACACACACATATATATATATATATATATATATATATATATATATATTTATTTATTTATACACATATATAGATTAGAGAGAGAGAGAGAGAGATACTTAATCATGTGATAGCACTCATGTTTTTATCTAATATCACAGTTTGTAGTTGTATGTATTATACACATACACACATACATTATAGTATAGAGGTATCACCTATCTATCATTTTTTTGAATTCAATGACATTTTAATACTTAAAACAAATTATGCGGACATTTAAGCACTTAAACCACTCTAGTTGCATTTACAAATCCAATTGGCTTTGATTTTCAATTATTTCGGAAATGAAATATGTGGAGCGTACTTTGAAACAATGCATGCTGGACATACATCTACATTTGTACACTGTGCGAAGCGAGCATTTCTTGCCAGACAACCTTCACAAATAGCATTTATACGTCACAAGAGGGGGCTATTCAAGAAAATGATAGAGGCAAGACTGGGTTTAGCAGATGATTTGAAGCTTGAGGATGTGAGGGCACCATTCATGAAAGTTGTCAGCCCTGACAATTTGTCAGTCTCTGATATCACCACAGTATCAGTCAGTGACCAGAGCTTCTCAGCCAATCAAAACCAAGGATTTCACTGAAATTGTCAAGAGACTGAAAACTTGTCAGCGCTGACAATTTCATGAAACGGTGCCCTGATTTTGCGACACAGGATTTGTCTCATATTTCTAATATTGGTAAATCAAACAAATATACTGATGATGGCGTATCAGGGCAATTACCCCCCCCCCCCCCCCCCCCCCCCCCCCAGCTAAATACTGGTTTGTGATAAGGTTGGAGTAAAGATTATGGTTCGGGTTATGTTTCGGGTTAGAGTTTGGGTTAGGGTTATAGGATTAGGTTCAGGATTAGGATTAGGGTTAGAGTCAAGGGAAGGGTCTGAGGTAATTGTCCAGAGGGTAGTTGCCCTAGACCCTGATGACAGAAAGCATGCTTTACCAAATAATTTGGTTTATCAATGTTTAAACATTCACATGAACTTGGTCTCTATAGTAATTATGAACATTAAAGATTTACGGTCAAAATAAACACGTCGTTGAGGAAAACACGCCATTCCTTTTATATAACATCTGTCCAGATCTATCATCTGAGTTCAAGTTACCCATAAAGTATGTCAATGCAAAATATTATGATATTATGACTGTTATTTAGATCCTCTTTCAACTTTATTACATACAGTTTGATCTGGGTTTATTGTGTCTATACCTAATGGACTGTGATTGAGAAGAATTAAGTATTCAATACAACAAAAGTTTGACTAATGCTTGTTCCCTGAATTTGTTTCTAAGGCAGTTAAATTGTTGATTTGCAGTTTATGATAACAACTCAATTTAGATTGGCGACACACTGTGCAATTATTACTAGTAGTCTGAAGGCCAAACTCTTTACAATTCAGTACATGTTTTAAATTGAATTACATTCCACATTAATCCATCAAAACAAAGTCAACATGACATCTTCATAAAACTAAAATTATAAAAAATAAATGGATAAGATAACAAAAATAGCAATGGAGAGTAATTTCATGTGAAACCAATTATAAACTGTAGCTAAACAGGATGTTAAACTATTGATGCTGTACGTGGCAGCTAAAGTCTTGGAGGATGAGGAAAATGGGACCTTCCCTACCATACTTCC
This sequence comes from Diadema antillarum, assembly GCF_040938485.1. NCBI lineage: Eukaryota > Metazoa > Echinodermata > Echinoidea > Diadematoida > Diadematidae > Diadema > Diadema antillarum. Next base: position 1,448,358 of record NW_027271096.1, read on the forward strand.
TATGGCATACTGTCATTAACCTGTTGAGGACAGGCTGATTTTTCTTATAGCATGCATTTCCCAGAGGCACCTGCTTGAGTATACTCGGGACTAGTCTTCAATGGGTTAAAGAGTTGTAGGAGCACTCTCTCTCCCCTTTCTCTCCTCTTCCCCCCAAAAAGAGAAAAATAGAACAAGTATAAAATTGTCACGTGCAAGTAGTCATAAATTACAAAGACAGGGGCGAAATCAAGATTCCAGTTATGACGTCCTGATTTGCTTGGGCTAGCAGTAGAACCCACATCCTTAATGAAGAGAGTTACATTGCACAGCTCAATTGTCCACTGCCACAAAACACACGTCTTCGTAACCAGGCAGCCGTGTCCTGACATCACTCCGCTGTTCATGATCGGGGGCCGGCTGCGCGTGGAGTGCGCAAGCGGAAGGAGCCGCTTGACTGCAACTGCATCCACACCACGCACGTCATTGGGGCAGGCAGGAGGACCGAAAATAAGCGATGGGCTGAGCACCGCTGAAATTAAACATCACTTTGTAGAGGAAGGTGAAGAGGAAACCAGGTTGTTGCCTTCCATTTCCGCAAATCAAACGATTCTGAGTTCTTTTTGTTTTTCTCCATTTCAACTTCAAATTACGCAAGTGATGAAATCTCTGCGATATTTTTAGCTTCCAATTAAGAGTTTTGCCATCCATATCTCCCAATGTCTCTAAGTCTCTTTCCCTCGTTTATTAATGAATTTCATCAGAAAAGTACTGCATCATTAAAAAGGAAGTACTGTGATCTTGTCAACTGTATACTAATTCTACCTTTGTTCTCTTCTTTTTTTTTTCCTTCATGATGCTCCAATGCCCATGACCTTCCTGACATGACTGATCTCAGGGTAATGGACATGACAAAGATTCTTCACATCCAAATGGACAATGAATGTTCTCAGAAAATAAATGGAAAAAAAATAAGAAGAAAAAGAAGTTACATATGGTTTCAATAGGTTGTCTCCCTTGGCATATTTGGTGATTTGATGTGGTCTGAAATTAGCCGTTTTCTTTCAAGATTCTTCAAAAGCAATTATTTTTTATGATTAAATCAAACATTTTTATGGGGCAGTGATTGAATAGAAACTGTTTGAGCAGTGATGAATTATGTGATCATCTGTCAATAAATAAATAAATAAACAAACAAACAAACAAACAAACAAACAAATAAATTTATACATAAATAAATAAATAAATAAATAGATAAATAAATGAATAAATGAATAAATTCATGAATAAAACCTCCCCTACAAAGCTCAGGAGCCAATATTCAGTACACTAGGTAATCATTAGTTTCAGTTAATACACTGGACCTTCGTTGCTAGGGTTACGGCTGAATAGCAGCATTTCTGTCTGTAGGTCAGTCGACTACCTTTGGCCTTTAACTTAGACCTCTGGCTGGAAATTTACATTTTAGCCAATGTTCAGTGACCTTTATTGGGATATTGCCCCACATTTAGTCTGCACTACAGATTGTACATCTCATATTGATGCCAGGACCAAGTCTCCCATAAACCACATCAATGACTTTTTCTTTTGTCATGGTAACCAGATATGGGGAAGATTGACAGATGGACTTCTACAAAACTCAATGTCTTGGTAATCCTTCAGCAGTGGAGTCAGGAAAATTAATCCATCAAAACATTAAATATTTTTTTTGCAAGCAGGTCATGTGATGTCTTCAGGAATCCTCCACTTGCAACTTATACCAGAAGGTGTAACTGTCATCCACTCTCAAAATGGTTGGATAAGAGAAACAAGATGTGTTTTTATGTGATACTACATTACGTGAAATACACAATGGATTTGGCGTTTGCAATATTCATGCATATTGCTTTGAAATGAAAATGGAATCCAAAAAGGAATGAATGAATAAATGAATGAAGTAATTCTCTCTCTGTGATATGAAGTATCCGTTTGAGTGACCATCATGAAGTTCATCCTACAAGACCCCTTGAACTTTCCACATTCATATTTGTTGAAGAAACTCATCCTACAAGACCCCTTGAACTTTCCACATTCATATTTTGTGAAGAATCTCATCCCCTACAAGACCGTAAGTTTCGAGACTTTGTAAAGGTATTTCAAATGTACGACTCACCAGAGTTCACAACAGGCTAAATGAGAACATCCAGGGCTTGCCTACTCATTCTGTGGTTGGAATTTCTATCAGTTGCTTATCATTTTATGTGGAGTTTATTCTCTAAGATACACAGCAAAACTAAACTTTGACAAAAGGAGACAGAAAAGAAAAGGGTTGCTTGTCAGTTTTGTTTCGGCTGACACATGTATGACAAGCCCACCAAGCGCAAAAAGTGCATGCACACACGCTGCTCAATACGTGAGTCAACGTCTCAAGACAGGAAATCGTGCTTGAAGACAAAAGGAACCAGGGAATTATCTGAAGCCACTGCCCAGACACTTCTGGGCCCCTTTTTCGCTTGATTCCATTCTTCTTTGCTCTTATCATTTCCTTTGAAATACTTTAAGAAAAAATAGAACAAGAACTGGACAATTACTAGGGTTGGGGGGAGCTGATCTGTCCATGGTTATGGCCCATTTCCTGCCAAAGGTACGTCCACTGCCCCCCCTCTTCCCGCCCTCTACCACGCCTCTCCTGGGGGATGCCTGATCGACCTTGGCGTCTCTTGATGCCCAGAGACCGTATAGCGCTCGGAAGACGGCTGACAGACAAGTGTCCGGTGGCTCTCCATGACGAAAAGCTCCTCATATCTTCTCTTAGAATCTACTGCAAATGTTACATTGATCTGTTTGTGATTTTTAAGAAAAGAGAGATCTCATGCACTATAGTATATACTCTTGAGACAGCATCCAGACAGTTCAAAGATCTTGCCCTCGTGATGGAGTTCCATCAAACGACTTTCCTCATTCAATTCTTCTCCACTCATGCTGCCTGGATGCTTCCTGGGAATTTGTTCAACTTCTATAAAAACATTTGAAAGAATTGAAACAGAATAATTTTCCCTCGTAGCTGTAGAGTTTAATGGCTTAGCAGCACTTTATTGGGTAGTAAAGCAGTAGCGGTAGAGGTATAGTGGTGAATCAAGGGTTAGGATGTTAGGTTTTTCTCTCAGGAATTTGAATTAACCATTTCTGTGCCAGTGACAATGTGGACATTGTGTACACTTAGGACTTTTTCTGTGGTAATTGGCTTTCAAGGCATGATACACAGGGTTAAACTGGTATAGGGATTGGTTTGGTAAAGACTCTTGCAAATTATTTGACACAAAACCCGATGTGTACGGTAAAACCAGAAAATTTTGTGTGCACGAAACTTTCATGAATTTCATGAGCCAAGATTTGCGTCCTTAGAAATTAAGTGTCTGTTTACACAACGCATCTCATGTCAGAGGTGATTCACGAAAGTTTCATGCTGCAAAAAAAAAAAAAAGGCCATCGGCTTCACTTCGCGAAAGTTCCATGCTACAGATGTTCTGGTTTTACAGTATATTACACTAAAAACATGCACAGTTATCGTACCAACTGGTATACACACAAACAAACAATCGAATGAAGCTCTGAAGATTCCATAACATTCTTCTATTGTATATCATAGGGGAAAATAAAACTCTCTACTGCAGTTTATTCAAATTTACTCTGTTACAGACAACCTGTATACTAGGTGGAGTCTCACTTGAACAGCTAAATGAGCCTTTGTTGTTCATTTACCCTCTTTAACTCTTTATGTGCCATGGTGGAAACCCCCTGTGTGCCACATTATTTTGAGAAACCAACGATGTCATGCATGGAGAAAACATTATGTTTTTCAAATCTACGTTACTTCTATAGATTTTTGTTCTGCTGTATATGTAGTAAGTAAAGTTGTAGAGAAAATGCTAAGCTTTATTTTGATGTATAAATGTGTATCACAAATCTATCTTTGTTTTTCTTTCAGATGACTCGTATACTTAAATTACTGTAAAGGCATAACTATTGCACACCAATTAAGAGTGACAGAAACTTAGCATTTACACCTAAATCCAGTAGGGAATACCGCTTGTTAGTCAATAACAACATAAAATGCAAGCCATATGTTTTCATTGTACTGCGGCATTTGGCGATTTATCAATCGGTTTGGGCGGGTTTGCGCATTTGAGCAGAATATGCGAAGTTGGCACGCCGTCAACTGAGTCGGACGTGCGAACGTGGCACATACAGAGTTAAGAGTCTGGAAGCCCACTTCTGACAAAGCCCTTTGTTTCACCTTTACCATCATGTTCAGGAAGCTGAATGGTTGTACCTGATGGGGGCCCCCACTTCCCGAACATGCATGATTCAACAAAACAAAACTTTAAACAAAAACAATGGAAAAGGGATTAAACCAGACCCCAAAAAAGACTTGTCTGGGGTTGTGTTTTGAGTTACCATGGTGTTGAGGGCTTTCACAGCGGACGGATCCGTGGAAGTCCGCCTAATGCCCCAGAGTTTATTTTTCATTCCTACGGTTCTCCACACTTGGGCACGCTGATTGTTAACTGGATTTCCATGTCTTGTTTTCTCGCCCAATAGTGTGCAACGGCGATGATTGTGAGTCAAGTTCGGGCTCTTTCGATGATGCAATTGCAGATAAGAAAATTGGCCAGTTCTTCCTCAACAGCCTCCGGGCATCGAAAACAGAAATGACTGAGTAATGTATCCTGGGATAATTAGGCAAACTTTTTTTGTTGTCGTTGTCTGCATAAAACATGGCATACAGCATGGATAAACAGCTCTCGTGTAAAGACCATCAAAGTTATCAACAATTCAACAATACTTTTTACCTCTGCCAAGGGAGGAGGTTATGTTTTCTTCGGCGTTGGTTTGTTGGTTTGTTTGTTTGCCCATGTGCAAAATAACTCAAAAAGTTGAGAACGGATTTGGATGAAACTTGAAAAGTTGAAAAGGTGAAAAGTTGAGAATAACACAAGGAACAGATGATTAAGTTTTGGTAGTGATTCAGGGATTTTTATGGATTTTATGAAGGATTTTGATATTTTGGCAGGTAGGGTCAATGAACTTGGGAGTTACGCTGTGCGTATTTGAGGTTTTTCATGCGCGCACTAAAGTGCGTGCTCTATTTTCTGCTAAGGCGAGGCGCACCGCACAGGTGGAAGTTGATGACGTAACAAATACTTCTACAATGGGAAATCAGGCGACTTTCAGCACGCATATGTATGGGTGGAATTCACTTATCTCTATGATCGGTGGTAGAAATGAGCTGCTTGGCGGAGGTCTGTGCTCTCAGAATGCTTCTCTAATTTGTCATGTTTTCCCTTTTTTTTTAAATATTCTAAGCTACTCGGGTCTTGTAGCATATTATACTGTGTATTGCAAACTTGGATTGCGGAGGGTGATTTGAATCGTATATCAAGTCATGATTCCAATGACGAGCCAAAGGTGTTTTTCATAATCACGATTCTCCAGAATTGAGGAACAAAACAGTCATGTGTAGAGATTGACCTCTCAATCGTGTTTTGAGGGGCGGAGTTTACGGTGACCTTTCAACCGCTTCTGCAGAAAAACCGCGCTCCTCAAATGCTTGTGCTGCAGTCAAGGTGTGTGCTACAATGTACTTATCGTTCAAGAGTGATTGATAGGAACTTGCATAGAAGCCACACCTCCTCTCCTCACTCTGAAATTAAAAACCAGAGAATCTGCGAAGTCTTCCTCAATCATGTGTACGGACGATAATTCTAATCATATTTGTAATAATAATTGTGATTCTGCGTTGCAACTAGTTTTTTGACCTGTGTGAAAACGGATAAAGAGTACTTTCATGTGTTGGACAAATGATCATTATACTGAGAAGCTTTTAAAGTATTTTTCATTTTGTTTCACTGAACTTTTTGTTTTCCGTTTCATCAAAAAGAGACTCTGGATTAAACTGGTTTCTTATAATAACTTAAAGCTAAAACTATTAACCTACAAGTATACATTAATGCATATAATATGAATGTGGGATACAAATGATCGTCTTCCATTGAAAGTGCTTTGAGAATGTAAATAGCAACTCGCTGAAAGTCATTCTGTCATCCCCTAATAACTTCTCCTTCTCGAATGGCACAACGTGGCTGGCTCGTTTTGAATAAAGGGGTGGAGATAGGGACAATCTGACAAAGAGAGCCAAATTCAACCTCCTTCCCAGGAGTCTGTATAAGAGCAAAGGCTCAAGTTCTTGATCTCCGCCATCACTCATCGCTAAGGAATGCCAGCATATCTTCAATCATGACTTTGACCACAGACCCTCAAACCACATCTGCCATTGATGACACTATTTAACTAGCTTGTCATATGCCACTTTTTTTTCTTTTTCTTTTCTTTTTTTTTTTTGGGGGGGGGGGGTTAAATCACTTCTACCACCATCTCACTAAAACTTTTTTTCCATGATACTTTCAATCTTCAATATGTCTTCTTTTTTGGTTGCAGCATGCAATTCCATATGTCACAAATTAGATGTCTTTAACTTGGTCGGCAGTTCCTCGCAAGAAATCGGGATAGATTGTATCCAAGGTTTTGAAATCTGGAGAAAATCTCATCCCTGGATGTATTACCGATGTTCATCATCACTTCCTTTTGCTACTGCTTATTAGTCTGTTTATGGTGAGGATAAATATTTTTGGTGAAAAGGGGATAAAATGATACATTCTTTGGATTTCAGACCCTTGCTTAGGACTTAGGACTGAAGGACAGTGGTTGTACAGATTCTTTGTGTGTCAAAGAGCAAGGTACTTGGAAGAACGTGTGTGTATATTTTATGTATATGTACATAAATATAATAAGAACTAGAAATGTCGCTAAGGCGACTGGTATGCCTCCGCCATAATGCATGATTCTCCTAATAGGTCTATAGTACATGTAGACTATGTGTGATTACATTTTCACAAAATTGGCAAAATATTGAAATGACAAGTTTGTCACAAATATATTGAATATTCACCTTCCTTGACCTACATTTGTAGGTTTAATTGGATGAATAGGAGAGCATGTATTTGGGGATTTAAGGACTTTAACTTGACTTTGACCCATTCATAAGTTTATAATGCATTGAGTAATTTTCAAGGTATGGAGAAAAAGTGCAATTTCTGTATTGAAAAGTTCATTGTTACCATTTTCATCTGGCCTTTGACCCTAAAATTCATAGGATAATCACTGTCAGGCACAACATGCATAAATATGTAGTAAGTTTCAAGATAACTTGAGCCACTTCTGAGATATGGAGGAAAAAGTTAGTTCAGCACTTTTCCTTGATCTTTGACCTTTTGACCTTTGAGGCAAACAAAAAAAAAAGAAGAAAAAAGACAGTTACCAGAGAATCTCTATTAGGTTATACATGCATACACCAAGTGTAAAAAAAAAATAATAATCCTGCTGGCATTGCATAAATATGAGGGAAATAGTAAAATTTCGAAGTGTTGCCCTTGACCTTTGACCCCTGACCTTTGACCCATGAACCCTAAATTCTCTAGATAATCACTGCCAGTCAGTACATGTATATATACTAGTACTATGTTCCATGAAGATACCTTGAACAATTTCCAAGATACGGAGAAAAAAGTGAAGTTTTAATATTTTTACTTGACCTTTTGACCTTTGACCTCATGACCCCGAACTTTCACCAGAGAATCTAAATTGGGTAATACATGTATACACTAAGTTTCAAGAAAATATCTTCAAGCATTGCATAGTTATGGTGGAAATAGTGAAATTTTACGTATTTGACCTTGACCTTTTGACCTTTGACCTTGAGCACGTGCACCCAAAAGTTGATAGGCACAACTTCACCCCCTAATACACATACATGCCAAGTTTCATTAGGATACCTCAAAAGGTTTTTTAGTTATGCTGTCCACAAAATTCATTACGGACGGAAGGACGGACGGACGGACGGAAGGACGGACGGACGGATGGACGGACGGACGGACGGACGGACGGACAACCCGAAAACATAATGCCTCCGGCACCACTTCGTGGCGGAGGCATAAAAATCTTGTACGTAAAAGAAAACATGAGACATGATCTTTAAAATTTCTGAGTCTTCATTCTCTGAGGAACTTTTGCCCCACATTTCTTTGTTTTGTTTTGTTTTGTTTTATTTCTATGTCTTTGTCTTTATCATGAACTCTTTTCCACTGGGATGCACATGAAACTGTAATGGATCTACTGATGTAAAAGTCATGCTACTCTCAGAGTTTACACAAGACACTTTCTCTCAAAAACACCTGAATGAGTACAAAGGAGACAAAAAAGAAATCAATACATGTTGACACAAGCCACAGAGCTCTTTGTTGTCATTCATTCCATACTTGTTAGTTTCACTGCATGTCATGTATTTGCTTTGTTTTTCTTATATTGATTTTACATTGTCAGAAGGGTCTTCTACCTGCCATGACCTCTGGAATGCACTTGGATTCACAACCACCACCTGTTCCCAAACATATGCAGGTAAACAGGTGTGGTGGATGCATTAGCTGACTCTGATGGGGCACTGACCTCCACATGATAGTGATCACAGGAAAGCATAATGCACATGAAATCTACTTCATTCCATTCACATTGATACAATACAATGTTTTTCTCAAATAAACATCAACTTTTTATTTATTTTTTTGTTCATAAAAAGAAACAGACAAAAAAATTGACATGCATTCATGAGCTTCTTGAGGCACTGACTCTCAAACACATTTTCATTTCCAATACGATTTATGACACATTCAAGTATGAATGTATTACTATATTTTTAATGAACAGTGATAGATTGTCTCATGCGCAAACAAGTTTTCAGACTTTTAGCTCAACCTGTTTTTTTCTTTAATTTGCAGTACTGTAATTGAATCTTTGTGAACTGTATTATGACTTTCAGATAAATGCTTTGCTTGGAAAATCCTTTAACATATCATGCCACAGTAAATGATTGACGGGAAATCTAATGATTTATGTTTATGAAGCCCTTTTATCGCCGTGATATGGAAAGGATAGGACTCATTCATTTGATTGAGTTGCATGGCTAACTGAAATCCAATTCAACCAATTCAGTTCATTTTCAATCATTTCTTGTTGGGGGCAAAACAACATTAACGACTGCAAAAACCTTCTCATTTGGTCTTGAATTTGATTTTGTGGAATGACATTTAGCTGCACGTTAGCAGTCACGAAGCTTGTCTGGATGGGATGAACGGGAAATGATTGCAGGTTAATATTGATTTATTAACAGGAATCATGACATTAAGTCTTTCAGCATGTCATCTCTACTGAGTCACCTGTTTTAACCCTTCACACACCTATCACACACCTATGCAACTTAACAAAAACTTGTAAAGATACTTTGGCATTCTTATCTATTCCCCTAAAAAAAAAAAAAAATCCTGGCAGTGATGCAAGATGAACAAATCTACTCAAACATGATGATATGACTCAGAAGGACAGTGGAGGCAATAGGACTTGAAAATGTAACCTAATCCCTGTCAATCGAACAATTAGTCTCAGAACATTTGGCCTATCAATGACACAGTGATCCAAGAGGATTTGATAATTGGAAAACAAGGCACAGTATGGGTTAATGCTAAGGGTATGTTGATCACTTTCTCACAACACGTGATGATGCATCTGGATGCAATACGAAATCAACAACAACCACAACAAAATGGCTGTCTCCATAGCAACCATGAAAACAAGTAGTTACTTTCTAAATGTCTCTGTGGCAACCATCAAAATATATTGACATATCTTTAAAGAGTACCTCCAGTAGCACAATTTTCAGGTAATTAAAAAAAAAAGATTGTCACTTAGCCTAACAATCATATTCAAACTAACCTTTGTCTTCAAAAGGAGAGGGTTAAGAAAAGAAAACATGAAGTGTTCACTTTGCAACATATAAATTTCTATATCTATCTGGACATATACATTATATGATTATGAACTTAACATTTGTTGACTGCATTACCACTCTCATGATAATGATGATGAGAATAACAATGATGGTGGCAATGATTACAATACATTTTGAATGTATTGTTGGCCTGAGTACAAAGTTGGTGAACTATAGATTTCAGCACTACACAGACACATAAATCCCCATCAATTTTGCATTCATTTTCACAAGCTCGGTAATATTGTATATTATCTGGCAAACTGGATTATGCATGAAATTTAGAACCAGATAAAAGAGACGTGATCCTGATTCAAACAAAATCTAAAAGAAAATATGTTTTAAACAATAAAAAAAAAGACTAGTCAAAGATTAATCATGAAGCAGATTTATTGGAAAGGGGTAACAGTTTTGTTATTTCATAGAAGTTGATGCCAATTGCCCAATATTACTACCTGGTAATGAGTACATTTCACTCAGTTGAGGAAGGTACAACATCCTTTATCACAACACTAGGATGCAGTTAAAGGACGGTTGCAATACTACTACTACTACACTGCAAAAAGTCCGGTGTTAAATAGTGAACACCGAGCTGGTGTTAAATTTTCGATGCTCATTTATGGTGTTAAATTAACACCTCCGGGTGTCATTTCCAAATTTTAAACTGTTTTTTGAAGAGTTTCTTAGTAACTGCACTTCTTGTTGATTTTTGATTTAAACAAGACGATCAAGAATTTTACATTAAAATACTAGATTTTTGAAAAAATGTGAAAATAAATTTACACCAAAGTAACATCAGCTGGTGTGGTCTCTTATTGAAGCTGGACGGGTGTTAAACCATTGATATTAACACCAACAAATATCAAATCAACACCATGTGGTGTCATTTTTTAATTAACACCAGTACAGTGTCAAAATAACACCAGGTACAGTGTCAAATTAACACCACGAAGTGTCAGGTGAACACTTTTCAACACCATCACAGTGCATTTCTAACACCTGTGGGTGTGGTCCTTTATTGAAGTATGATCGGTGTTAGATTTAACACCCGTGGTGTTAAATCTAACACCGATGTTTTTACAGTCTACTACTACTACTACTACTACTACTACTAATAATAATAATAATAATAATAATAACAATAATAATAACAATAGTAATGATAATAATGATAATAATAATAATTCAAAATACGACATAAAAAGAAAATGTAAAAATCTTGCAAACTTGAGGAAGAAAATTCATCACCAGGCATTCTGTGTTTACAATTTTACAGATGTCAGTCTTTACTTCTCAGGATCTGCTGCCTGTAGAAACTTATCGTCAATATGAAACAGAAACCAAACAAATTTATGCAAAATGATAAACTTCAGAAGGATGCATCACACTTTCACTTTCTCTCGGGTACTAGTACACAAAATAGAGAGAGAGAAAAAAAAAACATACAGAAAAATACTCCCTTAACGATTTGAACAAAACCATACCAATGGATCTAACTGAAATCAGATGTATACTTTTAAACTCTGTGAGCTCAACTTTCTTGGAGCTCTCGCAAATTCCATGGCGACATGTCACTCAACGGTTCACTTCCTTCGACAGTTGGGTTTAACAGAGAAAAAGGAAGATATGTGACAATGTGTCACTGTGGCAGCCGTAGAACTTGCGACAATTATTACGGGGAGAAGTCGGCAGGGTCCGGTGGCACCATTGTTAACCTCTTCATTCCTGTGTCTTTGTCATCTTTGGGGGTTTGTCTCGCTTTGTTTTGTTTCTTCGTTTGTTCCTGGGAGGGAAAGAGCTAGGAAGTTTTTGTCTGATGCGGATATTTTGTGTTCTAATGACACAGACAACAAAGGCTAGAGATCTAGGAGATTCGGAGTCCGAGAGAGGCAAAGTTCGCTGTTGTCAATGTAATAGTTTTGGAATTTTATTTTTCCATAGATGTTAAATATGACAGGGAGAACGGGCTCAAATATTTGCCACATCTGGTTTTAATTCAAGGAAGGGCAGGGACATGTCCATCTTTTTATCAGATGGAGACACAGTTTGTGGGGGACAAAATCACAATAAAGTATATAAAAAAGAAGAGATAAGAGGAAAGAAGGCTGATGAATTCTGCAGTCTCCCTAGAGTCGGCCCTGCACTATTACGTTTCGGCCTTGAAAAATGTGCAAAGGGTATAACCTTTGTCTACCATAATAGGAAACGTAATCTAGTTCATGCGACAATGTAATTGTAAAAACAAAAATGAATGAATGATGAATAGAAATAAATAACATTTAGCCATTAACAAATGTGATAGCCATCAGCAGCTGTGAATGCTAGATATATTGGTGGCCACACCGTGGGAATATACCTTTTTTCGCCACTAAGAATTAATTTTGCACATTGAAAGTGAGAGGTATCTTTCATGGGAAGCCTCATATAGATATATCACAAAGGAAAATGAATGGAAGAGGGAAAAAAAAAGTAGGTTGTATGAACAGCATATGAGATAGAACAAAGCATGATAAAGGATAGAGAAAATATTAACATTCTGATTCACAGTAAAAATACTGTAGAAGTGGTGATTTTTACACGAGTATATATATATTTTTTTCTTTGCGCTCAGCCTCGTTAGATAGTTCTTTGGGCTCAAAATAACTAGTATGATATATACAGCGTGTAGCAAGCAACAATTTTTACATGTTTTTATTTACATGTTAGTTTCATGTTGCATGAAATGCACAAAAATTTCACTTTTACAGTACTTTCCACTTCCAGCAGAATTCATTCCTTGGATGATCTCACCAGACATTAGTTTTGTTTTTGTTTTGGTTATGTCATTCAGCACCCATACATTGCTGTGTTACTGACCATTTTAATTGGTTTCAATCTTTGTTCTGAAACCTTTTTCAAGTGTATTATATTTGTCATTTTGATGCACTTCATATAGAGATATGCAAAATACATGAAATGAAATCAAATGAAATGAAATATATGAATCTCTAAATGTCACAGAAAATATTTACCCAATTTAATGCTATGATCACTATTACAATTGCTTTGATTAAATGATACAGATATGCAAAGCAGAAGCAACATTTTCTCATTCTTTCTTTCTTTCTTTCTTTTTTGCAATTGAAGATGACCTCACAGTCCTGAACATTTAACCTGTTGAAGACCGACTGAATTTTTTTCATTTTTTTTAAAACATGCATTTGGCATTTACCCCAGCCCGAAAATACTCAGGACTAGTTAGTTTCCAATGAGTTAAAAAGAAGTTATTTTACTTTTTTTTATGGATGATGAAAAAAAGAGCTCATACCATGTTATTGTTTTCTTGCCACTTATGAAGTGTAATTGAAAGAGTGGTGTCAAAGCATAGATGAAGACTTAAATTTGATGCCAAAAATCACTAAAATATACATGTCTACATCCAAGATACACATAAAAGAAGCATGATACCATCTCCTCAATCACAGATCATTATTAGCATGACTGATGCAGAAATTGTCTCGCAAAAAAACAAACAAACAAACAAACAAAACAAAGGAGGGGGGAAGGTGACTTCAGAATGCTTCGTACTCACGTGCAAATTTCTGGTTACTGCCCAATTTTGCAATAATGCGGATAATTACCCACATCCTGGTCTCTCTTTGATGCAAACAATTAACCCTTTCGGGATCAAGTTTGTGAGATGTTATTCACATGTAATGCAGGGAAGCTGTAAGTGGTCATGTAGGAGTTAATCCTGGCTTTTGATCCACGCCAAGGCTACTGGGGAATTAGCAGCTAGTGTCAACTTTGACGGGTTGGAATTGACAATGTGCCTGTTTGTGGTCTTCTTTTGTATTTCAATGAAATTATGAAATCAAAAGATGATTATGTCATGCAATTTCACTGAAATATTGATTCATCGTGATGCATTTAATACATGCAATATCTAATGAATGTGATCATGTTGTCATCCTGTTTCTAGGGATATTGCCATATTTTCAAGGTTCCCCCCTTTTTTTCCCAAGGTACCTTTGTGGTGGCATGTAAGAGTCTGCAGAATATTTAAGCAGTAGTTGTTGTTTTTTATTGCATTGATCTTTTCTTCGATAAAATGATAACGTGGGTAGCTTTCCTATTATTCTGTGGAAATTGTGTTAATTCTTTCTTCTGAAATGAAGTAAAAAAAAAAATGAATCAATGGAATACCTACTCAGTCTGGAAAAATGAAAGTATCAAAATCGGAAATTGATCTTTAGTGACTTCATGTGGCTTTGTTATGACAGGTCAAATAATCAGTTGAGCGGGGCTGTAAACTGGAAATGACTCAGAAGAAAGAATGAACAGAAGTAAGAGAAATGATCAAATATAGAAAGAGCACAACTGATAAATGACAGTTGTGCAAATGAAACCAGACGCTACAATTTTGCCCAAAACCGGAAATCGTCTCCCATTAATTTGGGTTCAAATTCCTTGGGCCAAACTGCCGAGATTTACAGGCCAAGAGAAGTCATAAATAACTAGAGACTGGCATGCCGTACGGATGATCAGAAATATGTACACATTATATGCCTCGTGCACCCCACTTCCCAGCAAAATTGAATTGATTATACGGCCAGATTGTCTCTCGTCTGGGCTGTGATTTATGTCTGTTTTGTCACATCTCATACATTTCACCTTATTTTTTTTTCTTTCTCAAGAACTGGCTATGCATTTATTGGGTGTGACACATCAGACACTTGGCCGCAAAGCACAACAATAGGGCAAAATTTGTTCTACAACACCCACACAAGGTTTCAGACTTCAAAATAACTTTTTAAAAGACAGTGAGAATCAACTTCTGAGAAAGTGAAGTATCGCAGATGGACATGTTTTGTTTTGTTGTTATTTTCTATATTTCTTAAATCTTTCACTGTCTTTCCATTTTTCTCACAGTCATTTTATCTTCCTACCTATCTATCATTTCATAATGCCATCTTTCTCTCACTCTCTCTCACACCTTCTTTCATCCTTATTTATCTGCGATTCTAATCACAATGCTCCAGTTGTCACTGGATTAAACAAACAAACAAACAAACAAACAAACAAATTCCCCATTAGGAGATCCATATTTGTCACTGCTTGGGAATGAGTAAGAGCAATTTTACTTCTTCTGCGGCCAGAATGAGTGAAAGGAACTTTTATTGGTTGTCTAGACTGCTTGGAATGTGTCCCAAGATATCTTGTTCTTTGTTTTCCCATTTCTTCAAAAAGGCTGAAAACGTAATGCAAGGTAAGCCTGTAGGCAAATATTTTCTGTCCTGTACTTATTTATACAGTTGATGCACAACTCCTTTAGGCTGCTTTGGTATGAAGCATTTTTAACAAGCTCAATCATCTTTCTCTTTTGGAAGGGTTGTGCACACCTGTAGATGTCACTGATTTCCTATCTCTATCACCTTACAGAATAGAGATCAAACTTCTCCCCTTTCATGGCATTTACTTTGTGCTACAGGTTAAGACATTGCTCAATGATCTAACATCATATCAGATCTAGCTTAATCTGCAAGATTTGTTTTAAGAAAATTTATACCAAGGACATACTTATGTAGCCAAGTTTAAAATGATTCATCAGTACATTCTTTTTTTACAATTTCATACGAGAATTATCCTTAATTCTCCAAATTTTGATGAATATGACACCAAAATATCTTGAACCTGAATCGTATCTTCAACTTATCGTTCTTACAAGTATATCAAGGACAAAATTCTTTGAAAGCTCTGTGAATGAGGCTTGAGGAATATCAACTGCATGAAAGCTCAATAAATGAGGCTCATAGGGTTAAATCAAAAGGGGAAACCCACACCTTGTCTCCAACCCCTCCCCCACCCCAACCAAATCTTGAAAAGGCTGATGGCATCTCTCAGTTAGCTGGATGACATTTCAGCCATAAGTGGATGCTGTAATTTGTTGCCCTCTAGCCACATGAGAGTTAGCTTTAACCCTTTACATTCCATGGCACTTAGCTTTATTACTAACTTGTCAAGCTTTTTCAACCATATTCAAAATATCTATCCAAACTTAGCACAGTTGTAGATTAACAAGCTCAGCTCAGGTGTAGCAATGTATCTTAGTCTAACAGGAAGGCCGTAGTGATATGATATGGATTAGGGGATTAGATAATCTCTATTCATTGACAATAACTGGTGCCAAACATCTTTGCCAATAATTGACAAAGAAAGCACTGTAGGGGTTAAAAGAGAATTTATGTCCAGTAGAAAGTTCTGCCTTCTAAAATTAGTACAACAAATGATATCTTCCTTTGAATGAATGCAAGGAAACAAGTGAACACCATGGCAAATATAGAAGCAAAGTGAATACAAAACAAAACAAAACAAAAAATCAAAATTAATAAGAAGAATATAAAATCTATTTTGGACGTTGAAAAATCAACCAACATAGCATTCTTTTGGTATCTGAAAATAGAGCATTGTGGTAATGTGACTGTAACATTGCTCGTCTAGCACTTTTTTTTTATTCATTCATTCATTTATCTATTTCATTTTTTTTTAAAGACAGAAAACTTGCTACAAGATCCTGTTTGAGATGGTGACATACCATTTGTTCCTGCAACAATTGCTCCAGTCTTATTTACTTAGGGTTAGGGTTAGGGTTGTGATGGGGTTTTAGGCTTAGATTGATGAGAGGATTAGGATTAGGGTTTGGTTATGTTTGTGGGTTGGTTTTATGTTTGGATTTGATAGCATACTGGTATTTCATGGGAGCAATTGTTTACTGCAGGAGTAAATGTCATGGAACCATTTGAGATACGTACATGCAGTATTGTTATTCTTATACATCTTCAAAGAAGTCAACATCATTGTGCTAGTGGAAGAAATGGCATCATAACCTTTAATAATGATTAATAGATTACTGTGCACATACATCAAATGATACAGTAATATCTCTATGATATTACAATCCTTCTATCCATTTGTATAATCTCCTATTTGATCCAATTCAACTCACTTGCTGCTATCATGCAATGGCTTTCATAATTTCTTTTAGCCTGTTGAAGACGAGTCCCGAGTATACTCACGCAAGTGTCTACGGGAAATGCGTGTTGTAGCAAAATCAGCCTGTCCTCAGTGGGTTAAAGGACCCAACATTCTTACTTGGGCAAAAATGTCCCTAAGAATATAATATGTCATTATTCAAGTCCAATCATAACAAAGACATGCTACATGCATCCATGGGCATCTACTGCCTGGGTGTAAGTTTGAAGGCATGCTTTATTTGTTGACATTCAAGAGAATATTAGAGCCATTTTTATTCTTTTTTATTTTTTATAATAGACGGATCTCCCTCTGGATTATTTGTGAATCTCATTTAAAGCACATTTACCAAACTACTGATATTTCTTTCTTTTCTTTTGAAACTGCTGGTCTTATGTTTCTCTAAAACTTCTAGGCATATTTGGGAAAAGATTGTCATTGATCTTGTTATCACTCATTTAGTGCATTTCCCTTTACCACTTTCTGTTCTGAGGCGATGAAGTGGCAAAGTAAACAAATACTGATAAAAGTTATTGTATGTGCGCAGAGCAAACAACATCACACCATTCACCAGCAGGTGCTACACCTTTTGTGTTGCCCACAAACTTAGCTTCATATAGTGAACAATAACATAACATAATATTAAACTCAATATCATATCATCTCTCTACCCCAACATGCAGATGCAAATATTAGCACAGACATGTAAGCATCAATGCTGAATAAGAACAAAGACATTTTTTTTTTTTTTTTTTTTTTTTTGGGGGGGGGGGGGATTGCATGATTTGTAGCCAGTGTCTGCATGATCAAACATACATGTGGGACTAAGGGGAAACATATGGTTGGCTCTTTTTTTTCCACTTGCCAGTCATCACTACTGATCTATTATTAAAGTGATGTTTGAATATCTAGATTGCCAACCAAAAGCCAGCTACCACAGAGGATTACTTGACACAAATACCACAACCAATCCCCCTGCTCCACAAAATAAATCAATGATGTGGTCTCAGTTGATACTGTATTTAGTCATTAGAATCTCCCGCACGTTGATGAGAAAAAACAAGATGAGATTACTTGTAGGTTTCCTCAGTATATTCACAATATATGTGCATCAACAAATTCTATCTGCCCATAGTTCTATTTCTCTGTATAAACTGGTTTTGGTCTAATCCGATTAGTGAATATACCTGTGATGTGGAATTGATATTACAATGATAATGAAAATATTTATCACAACTGATGAGGATTTGAACATTGCAGAAGATGTAAAATCATTTCGTCTCAGCTCTTGCACTCATCTTGATTTGTAATTATATATCAACCATAAAACCAGAAATTTTTATGTGCGTGAAACCATCGCAAATTTCACGAGGTGCCAAGATTCGCAAAAGTAAAATGCATGGGGAAAAGGTCATCTGCTCCAATTCATAAAAGTTTTATGCTGCAAATGTTTCTAATTTTACAATATGTAACACTCCCAATATCATCTTCATGGACTAGTATCAAATATTATGTTTGCTTCCTGAAAAAGTGGGGACAATTTTCTTAAAGGGAATAGAAAAATGAGAATCTAAATCTTGTTTCTGCAATTCTGACATTTGATTGCTTGGCAGTGGAATGACTGTCAACTGCTGGTAAGTTTTCCAAGACCTTCAAAATTCACTTTGAAAAGACTTCAGGAGAAGATTCCCCCCCCCCAAAAAAAAAAAAAAAAAATAATAATAAATAAAAAAATATATATATATATATACATATATATATATATATATATATATATATATATATATATATTGATAAGGTAGTCCACGTGTTGGCAAGATAAAAAGATAAGTAACAAAGCTGCAACAAAGTTCATGCTGTATTCACCAATGGTTAAATGTTATTTATCTTTACATGATAAATATTTTTTTTTTTGAACGGAGAATTTGCAGTGTTCTTTAAAATAAACCGTTGGTGAATACAGCATGAACTTTGTTGCATACATACATTATAAATACATAAATACATGTGGCCTGAAACCTGAAACATATTCATATCACTGTCTGCTGGTAGAGGGTCACCATATTGAATTCTCACCAGAGTTGTTTATCATCATGTCACACAATATTCAAAGTGACAAATGAAGATACAAGAAAAGAACCTCCCCCCCCCCCCCCCAAAAAAAAAAAAAAAAAAAAAAAAAAAAAAAGAGAGAGAGAGAAAAGAAATTAAAAACAAAAATGATGCTCTAAAAGTCTGCATCCAGACATGGCATCCATTCTTGAAATGTGGCAAATTCATTAAAGTCATTGTGCTTCAATGAGCATGACCTCACACAAACAATGTCATCAATAAATGACAAAATGATGCCAATCAAAGAAGCCTGAATATGACATTCAACTGCCAAACAAGTGAAAAATGAAAAAAAAAGGAAAGATATTACATCTCAAAGACTGGACCATCCTGAGCCAACAAATTAGGGGAGGGATGATGGAATACTGGTGAAATCGCATCATAAGCAGTGGTTTTTCGGGGGCTGAGTTCTTCTATGAAATTTTATCATTTCTCTTTTAGGTTTAGAGGGACTAAACTTATCCTTTCTGCATCATTATGTTTGCATGATAAATATTTTTTTGAACAGAGAATTTGCAGTGTTTCTTTAAGGACCTCTAATAAGACTTTAAGCAGCACCACCATTTTTCCCATCCCCCCCCCCCCTTCCCTTGCAAAATTGTTGGACTGAAGTGAAACTGGTTGGTTTACTTAGCCACAACTCATCACAGATGGTGTATCTTTATGTAATTGATTAAAACCCTTTTATTAACATTTACCTATGTAGTGAACGATTTACAGGTGTGTGTGTGTGTGTGAGTCCATAATGTAGAATACATTTAACTGCAATGTGTGGCTCCCTCTGTTGGCCAGAAGGAGACACTTGATCTGCACCTGCCCTGCTTCAGCTTGCTGTGATCTGAAACTTTCATATCAGTGACATTCCACTTATGTACTCAATTTATGGGATTTACCTGACTCCTATCACTCATCACCGTCAGATGTGATGCATGACTAACTAAACAAACACAAATGAACCCTCTGGTTGACTCCATACAAACAGACAATGCTATGCTAGCACTGTGACTATACAGAATTGAAGATGCGTCAAATGGACACGTATTTTATTCTCCAGAATCAATTTACAGAATACTCTCTTTCATAGACTACAGCTTTCATTTACATGTATGCCACAACTTCCACATCTCATAGATCTAGGGTTGATACCATTTGCGTATAGAAAATATCTATAATTTGATTAGTTCAAGAATGTTCTTATCAATCTCTTATCTAGGAATACATGTAAATCAACATATCATCTCTGAATCTGATTGTACATATATTTAGAAACTCACAAGTATCACAAGCCAGCATCAAATATTTGCTACAAGTTGTTTTCTGCATCTCCTTAGCATGCCAGGAATGTTTTCAGAATTGTTCACTGAGGCTGAAGCCCCCTGTTTGCCAGTTGCAAATGTTGAGGGAAATAAATGAGATTATGTTGAACATCAATGAGTTTGAAATGGTCATGATAAGACAAGTAGTATGATAAACATAGATATCAATTTACATACAGTCAAACCTGTCTATAGCGACCTGTCTACAGCAGTCATCTGCTGTATGCGACCACTAAACACAATTCCCTCAAAGAGAAAAGCCATACTAATATGAACATATCTTATTGGTATATTGGTGCTGTCATTGTTTTCATTCTAGTGTACCACATCCTACAAGCTTGGCTTTCTAGTGGAACACTCTTTTCCATCATTATGATTACTTACTTTTTTTTTGTTACCATGACAAAGTGTGCATTGTTTCTTTTGTTGGTTTGTTTTTCTATAATATCACTCGTGCATATACTTTATATTGTATTCAACGAACTGTCCTTAACAGATGAATGAAAGTCAAATTGACAACTTTGAATCATGTTTTCTTTTTCTTCTTTGATGGAAATAAATAAACTATTGAATTGAATTGAATATTAACAACCTTGTATATAGCGGCCACCCTTCTCCAGCAGCCACTGTTTTCGTCTCCCTTGGGAGGCCGCTATAGACAGGTTTGACTTGATTTTACTTACAGCCAGAAATTCTGTGCAAGAGAAACTGGTAAACATTTAAAGAAAATGAGGTATTTTCAATTCAATCATAAGATAATGATGTTTTACTAGAGGGATGTTTCAAGCATTTCTATGAGCAGTGATGGGATGTACGGCTGACATAATGTTAATCCTGCAATAAATCGCTGAAGTTTGTATCAGATTTGACATGAAAACCACACGTTTGACAATCACAATTAAACAGCAAAACCCCAATCTGTTGGTAAAAAGAACAAAAAAGGAGGGACTGCATAGCAATGTGTATGATTATTCACCGACTGTTGACGTCATGGACATACATCCTTCTCAGTATAAGAGTGACTGAAGGTCTATTACAAATCGTCTGAAAAGGCCGTGGCTGACCACCAATTTCCTCCTATGTAATATCTATAGGCTGTTTTCTATTTAACTGAACTCCATTGTCCAGATGTACATCATGCATTGATTACTGTTTTCATATTCCATTGTGTCATTCATTGAAATCGTCCCTGTTCCTTGAATCTTGTAATGAGAATCAGCTTGATATATTGCTACTCAGTCTTGAACATATCCGTGTTTCTACTAAGCCAAGTATTTGTCATGAAATCTGTGATTTATATCCATGATTGATCTGCACCTCATGAAACATGGCACATCTGTTTCCTCTTCTATACGTTCATTTGTAAAAAGAAAAAAAAATGGACGTCATTTGTTAGCCTTTCACTTTTGAAAAGGAAAAAGATGGCGTAGAACATTTCTTTTCTGGATCGAGAAACTCCTGACAAATGTGATATGCCCTGTACAATAGCTGCTCCAGGTTACTGAACTTTGTTGGTGTAAGGGGGAAAAAAGGGGGTTCACTGCTCCTCAAGCAGGGGGTAAGGGAGGGGGGAAGTGATCTGACTTGTGTGGAAAAACTTCCCCCCTCGGTCTCAAATGTGCCACCTCCTCCCTCGCTCCAGGCCAGTTCTCAGGTTTGCGCTAGCTGCAGCCAAGTTCTGCCCAACCCTGCCTCAAAGGCCGGCATTTCACAGAATCAACATCTCATCACCCTCATTATAAGAGACTGTCTGTCAGGAGGAAATACATCTGACTTCCGTCTCTGAGGTGACAACCTACCTGACCGGCATCAAGGTCCTTCTGAAAATGTATTAAAGTTTTTAAAAAAAAGAAAAAAGTTCCCCTCTATGAATATTTCATTCACGAAATGATTATGTCTTGCTCATTTGAGAGTAATGAGACATTATTTCTTTTATTGTCGCAGTTTCATACAATCCAGACAATGGATGAATAATCAATAGCCTTTTGTTTTGTCCTCCCCCACCCCCAATGTAAATGATTCCATCCTGTCCCGTCGACTATTTCTGTGTAAATGAGCCAAATGTGCACAATTTTCACACACATACTCATACCTACGGACATGAAATAAATGAGGCCCACAGAGAGCTAAAAAAAGGGGACAGGGTGGAGGGACTGCCAGGAGTGGACATCTCAAAAGGAGGGCAAAAGTAAATTCTGATGAGAGCAATTCTTTCTCAGAGGAGATCTGAGCCTTGTTCCAACATCCGGTGACTGCCATGATGGCTCGCAGTGTAGACACATTTCTGGGTCACCCATAAATTGTTTGGCATCCTTCTTAAAACAATGTCACGGAAGAAAACTATTGATGAAGTTTCATTGATGGAAGGTTGTTAGGTAACTGAACTCTGACTCGGGTGTAAAGAACCTGCAGTGAACAAAAAGTGCAACAATTGTAACAGCAAATTCCTACTCATTGTTTCCTTGCCAGAACCAATTACAGGTTCTGATTCAAGTTTTAGAATGTCCATCCATCATGGTATGGCCTAGCCTTTTTCATAGGCCCTTGGGCTATTTAATTGACAGTTTTGAGTACAGAGGGCCAAGACTCAGAACATCAGCACCAGAGTGCTTTGAGTTCTGAGACTGTGATCATTATTCATGGGGGTTTGTAGAAAGCCTACACACCACAACCACTGAATAAATCAGACTAAGTGACCAATGGAACAGCTAGATTACCCCATCAGCTATCGGTGTGAACATACGCATTATGCATGAGCTTCTTTGCATGGAGTCTGGCTGATTGGTAGATATCTTGACAAATGCTGACAAATATAGGAAGTTTGTCACAATTGACATACTGAATTGGTTGTAAATTTTGGACATACAATGGTTTAAGTTTAGAAATTGCTGCACAGGACTTTTAAGGCTCTGTCACTATGAGGCTTGCATCTTGCTGGTGGGTTGAGTCTTGTCTTGGGTGATGAGCTGCTACTCACGCATTTTGCAATTCCCACACAAAGAAGGAACTTGACAAAGGCTAGGTATGGTCATGAACTATGAAGTTGTGATGTGTGTTGCATCTCATGTTACAAATTAACCTATACCTGTATCTAACTCATAGACCCCCTGAGCGTTGCACAATGCGTGTTCACTATCTTTACCTCAGAGCATACACATAAATGGTCTAGCTACTCAAAGCGGTCACAGAAATAGGTTCCAAAGTCCACCAAAATCTCACCTTCCCCAAGCCAAAAAAAGGAAGAAAAAAAATACAACTCATACTTTTGACTGTTGTGGTCACTCTCATGAATACTTGAGCATTTCAATGATATACATTATCTGTTTACTCTCAATATGACGTGTGTCACAATCCAGGTATATGAGCTATTATATGTGACCCTGCACCTCAAAACAAACAAAAAGTCGCCAGATATGAATTTCTAGTTAAGACCATATTCTGAAAGAGCAGACTTTAAGCTTTAAAATGATGTATAACTCAAATCAAATGGACTCTCCTAACCTATCTAAATATTGGGAAGAAAGCACAAACTCAGGAAAAGTGTGAACTGAGAAAAGAGGCTCTGAAGTACAGTGTCTATTCAAGCGCTTAATCTTTACCAAACCGTGCTGGCTGTGCGATGAATGGGACAAAAAACAGGAAGTAAACCACCAGAGTAACAACAATGAAGGGATTATTAGATTAAACTGAAATTAAGCACGCCTCATTAACACATTCTGTCCATAATTAATGCCAACTTTCAAAGCAGTAGCACTATCCTTTCAAAAGTTATTAGAGTTGAAAGTGAAGAGTGTGGACAAGTTTTTTCAGAAATGAAAAAGGGATTCTAAAGACACACCTAATCACACTATTCTACTAAAAATGTTCGAGATAAACTGCTAAAAAAACACACTTTCCTGCTCGTTTTATGATACCAAATTTTAGCATAATGTAAAAGAAGACCCGCTCTTTCAGAAAATATGAAAAAGTCAAGTTCGGCTAGGTTGACCCATTTCACTTATTTTCAGTCCTCACGCATAATCAGTGCGTGCGACTTTATGTTCGTTTTGAGGTGCACGGTCACATATTATGTTTTCACACAGATCAACTTTGTTGAAATTAAATGTGAGATCCATATGCTTCTCTATATAACCTATTGCACAAATGGTAACATTTTGCTTCAACTTGCTTTGCTTCAACATCTGAGTATGCCTCACCTCTAATCAGTGACAAAAAGATCATGAATATCAGAAGTAAATCATAATTATCAAACACTCATCCACAATATTATGTAGTACTGTCTTTTAATTTTTATCTTGATCATTGCACTCTGACCCTTATGTTTTCCACAAATTAAATCCCTTTAATTTCTTGTCCTTGCTTGAATATAGAGCTTCATGAGTACTTGATATCAATATGTTGAACTTCAGGCACAGTGATGAAGAATTGAGGCCTGTAATTTGTGTGAAATGTACAGTATTACCATGTTATATTCTAAATTCCCGAAGGCAGTGAAGATACATGTATAATGTACATGTATATGGTTCCATGTCACGCTTTTACTGCACAAAGTGGGGATTTCCAGCCGAGGATCATACACAAAATTTAAAATCAGAGTACCAGTCAAGAGTCAATTTCTTCCCTCATCCATGTCACGTAACGACCAAACACAAATATAGCCAATTGTTGTTACTCACGTTCGGGAAGACTGAGAATCTGAAATCCTTTGAGATTCAACCAATTACAGACTGGTTTATTTCCCCCTCCTCCGTAAAGCTCCGTAAGCTTCTGGCTTCATGAAATTCATCTCAATCCCGGATCTTTTCTCTGTGTGCCATTTCCCTTTTTCCACCGAATATCATTTTGAGATTTCCTTCGAGGAATCTATCATACTTTATAGGGCAATGCCTTTCAGTAATTCCATATTTCACAGAATATATATATATATTTTTTTACTTTGCTCAGATTGACATAAGACTCATATGTAAACTATTTACACTATCCAGATTGTGTTGTCAGCTAAATTGCATCCTCATGAATATGATGTTTTCACCATGAATACTGATGTGTTGTAAAATATAATAAAAAAGTTTAATTTCTATGAATTGAAGAGATTAACTTATTCTAGTCGCACACTTTCCGTGCACCATATGGAGTGGATCAGGGTACATTACATGACATATGCAGCTTAAACAGGTATCGTCAAGCATTTGTGGTAACACATGAACAAGTATCGATGCAACCAGGATGGTGCGATTGCCCTGCGTAGCCCACCATATCTATGATGCACAAGGCAGCTTCCATTACTTATTAAGGAACAGCGAGATGTCAAGATACATGGATAGACTTGCATCACATACAACCTCCACATTGCATTCACACATCACTGTATCACTTGGATGTAGGAGCTGAATAAGAAACGTCCAATGCAAAAGTCACATTCTTAAGTTCACTTATGCAGCATACTTTCTTGAATCCTGGAGGATTTCCCCTCTTGGAAAGTTTGAGGTGCACCCCAAGTCCAGAGAGATGAGGAGAGTGAAATGTATCACTTATCCCTGCTTGCTGACTGCTTTTGCAAATGGGATAACTGACAAATCAACATAAAAAACAAACCATGCAAGAATATGCAAGAAAAATCAATGTGATGTGCTTCTTGGCAGCCACAGAAAAATTGTTACAGTGTCTCAATGAAAGAAAATGATGGGCATCAGAGAAGATGTTCAGAGTCTTGTACCTAGATACAAGGAGATAAAATCAGATTTGATCTGATCTTAACAGAGGAGACAGGCAAATTAACACATCCTATAGTGAAAGAATCCTTTATTTTCCCATTAATATTGTGTTTTTGTGACTTACCTGGAAAAAGGAATCACGGATGTCAGAATGCCAAGATATGCAAAGGAAAATTAGAGAAAGAGAAATTGATACATTAGCTGATTTCATATAATACACACATACAAACATTTTATTTAGAAGGATGTTTAATGTTTATAAGTACCTTCAAAAAGAAGTGTGTTACACTCTGTCCTGATGGCAAGCTTGATTGTTTTGTAATGTCGTAACTCCTAACCCACCACAGTTTTATCAATAGCACTTATAGAGTTATATAAAACTATTGGGGTAAGATTTTTTCCCCACTCTTATCCTTTTTATTTTCTTTCCTTCATCTTTTTCCCATGAGCCTCAAACCAACACCAAGCTTCCGTATTGCAAAAGTATGTCATCACGACTTTGACGGGTAGGGGGCAGTTTGGCATTTTTGGTCAGGAAAGGTCTTCCAAGAAAGCCGGTTAAATATTACACTAAAGTCACTCTGAGGGGATAGGCGATCAGACACACTCGATCATCCAAGACATATCGGGCAGTATTAAGTGTAAGCCATATGCATCATGAATTTTGAATGATTTTTATTCCTTTTTATTTTTCTTTTTTCTTAATGCCAAGGGTGAAATTGGGATCTGAAATAACCCTATCGTCTTGGGCTGGCTTTTGAAAACAAGTTTGCCATTTAAAGAGAAAACACCCACATATTTCTACTCAAATCCTATTTTAAAGGTATTATTTACCATTGGGAGCAGTGATCTAAAAAAGAATTTGAGTTATTACATTTGATGCATATCGGTCTGTTGTATCACAATACATCTTACCATATAAAAATTGTACAATAAAGACTAAAATATAAGGAGAGATCATAACTTTTCTTACTAAACCATAACTGCAGATGGTTTAGTCTAGAAACAATTTTATCATACAATTGTATCTATTGTTCACATTTTGTATATTTACCAATACTTAAAAACTGATTATAACAATCACAATTTTTACATGGGTTGTTTCTATCCCTAAATCACATTTTAGAACTATTTTGAAGCACTAAAGATGAGTTTTTGTTTCATCTGCAAATGGTAAACAATGCCTTTAAGCTGTATGAAGACTAAAAGCTGAGCAGAAGTAATGGTTTTTAGGTGTATAGTGATTTTTAAGTGCATTGTGATCCTTGGTTAGATATAGAAATTGGAGCTTTATGTTCCCTACAGCATACTACTGGCTAAAATGATTTTATGCAGAATTTCTAACTGCTACAGATATTATATAAACATATCAAACTTGCAAGTTCCACATGAAAACGACAAACAAAAACAGTCGAAGTAGTTCTGCCTGTCCATAAAGTATATTGGTAACACTTATCAATTCTTTTGAATTTTCATCTGAGCCTTTAAAAAAAAAAGGTTTACATATTTGGTCTTGCCTTGCTACATATATTAGCCAATGTACCATTTATCAAGACCTTTGATAAATATATAGAAAACTGCACTGACAAACATGATCAGTGTTGTTTTATTGAAAGAAAGGCAATAACATAAGCTATGTTTTGCACCCAGAGACACATATCTCCACATTCCTGCCCCCATTTTCTCTGTCTTCACATTTTTTTCTTTCGCTTTCCATCACTCTCTCTCTCTCTCTCTCTATTTTATCTTTAAGTCTCTCCTCCTCAAGTTTTAAAACCCTGCTGTAATTATCAGGTTTACAGTGAATGGAAAGCGGCACAAATTCCTTTCCGCTGATACTACAATCAACACAATTCGCAAGCACGTCGCTTCATCTCCTTAAAAAGATTGGCCCCTGCATTCCACACTTAATAAGGTAACTTGCACAAAACGTTATCCTCAACGAGTCTTTTTTTTAATGTCCCCTAAAGACACAACGTGTCCATAATATTGTATGATCAAAATACCACGAAGAGATGAAAGATTTCTTGGCCGATGTGGTTCGTGTCATCAGCACCACTCGGTCAAGGTGGCAAAATCTGCCTGGACTCTTGGCCTCCAGGCTACTGAGGGAGAAAACTGACCGAGAGAAACAGACAAAGAAGACGACGGACATTCCGACACAACACTGCCCTCCACACACTGATTAAAAAAAGAAAGAAATATAAGATAAATCCTTGTGTAGTAAATGAGTTGAGACAAGATCAACACTAGTACTTGGTAGTACAAACACGTACACGGAAAATGACCAAATGTTTGTGGATTTGCACGGATTTATAGACAATTTGGTATTTCAACTATTTCAAAAATTTTGATGGAAGTCTCAGTAAGAACTGGGTCACTGTTTTCTTTCATAATTGTGGGTATCAAAATTGTGTATATATTTTACATGCCTTTCTTGTAAATCAAAGGAGGGAGCAGACGAGACAAAGTTACATGAAATATGTTACTCCTGAAAAAACAAAGGCCTAAACAAAAATATTAAACAATTCTACTGAGATTTACATAACCTGAAAGTGAGCTTTATGGTTAACCACATTTTGATAAGATTTACAATGTAATGCAATTCTTTATGATACAGGCCTTCCCCTTAAAAAAATAACATTTAACATCCCTGAGTAAGCCTATATTCTGACAACTACATGCATGTCTGATTTGAGTCTCATAACTGATGTCTAATATTTGTTGTGTGGTGTGTTTTGTTTGTTCACTTGATTATTTTTTTATCTGTTATTATGTTTTTATCTTTGTTTTGACCTGTTAGGCCTACATCTACTTCATGGAATAATAACTCCCTTGCGAGGTTAAGAAATGATCCAAAGTACTTTTGTAGGTGGAGATGGCTAGGATCTGAGTGGCCTGATATCTGACACTAATGGTTTGGGTGCCAGTGAAGGAATATTTCATTTTCAAATCTAGTCATAATACCTGAGCAAGAATCAGGCTCTTAAGGGCTTTTTACACTTGTGTTTCTTAACCCCGGACTTTCTCTAACCCAGGACTATCGTTAGTCCCGTACCAATTTTTTCAGCTTTTTACACTCGCCAATTAGTCCCGTACTATCTCTTGTCCGGGGCTAAGGAGAAAACTGACCTTTTTACACTCGTATTTCTTAGCCCCGGACTTTCCAAACCACATGAATATTCATAATTACGCTGTGTACTGTACACGTACACGCACGCACCGGCAGCACTTGATTACCTCGTTTCTGATTGGTCAGTGAGGGTCGGACTTCCTCTCCGTCGCTTAGCCCAGGATTATTTTTTCGTTCTGTTTACACTCACTTGCTTGGCACCGCAATTGCGGTGCTAGCACCGCAATTGCGGTGCTAACCCCTGCTATTTTGCAGGGCCAGATAGTACCGTACTATCGGTGGGGCTAGCCCACTTTGGCAAAAACGAGTGTAAACAGAAAGTGGGCTAAGGATAGTCCCGTACCAACGGTGGGGCTAAGGCCCCCCCTTAGCCCCACCGTTGGTCCGGGGCTAAGCAAAAATTTACAAGTGTAAAAAGCCCTTTAATGTTCTGGCCCACTGGTGAGATGTTGATGGGAATTATTTATGGAACAAAGCAAAACTACCAAAATGCTTGTAATCATACACGTCATAGCGTTACAGGAAAAATTCATGCAAGCATCAAATGTCTCCCATGTTTGTGACATTCTACTATTTCGGTTTTTATGAGCCTCAATCATGGAAACCCAAACATTTAAAGTCTGTTCATCATTCCTTGACTTATTATATATTAGTTACCAATATATCATTTGGATTATGACTAACAGAAAAATCTTAGTGACAAATAATTAAGCTGTTATCAAATTCTTTACTAAACAGAGTAAAATGTCAATGTACTGACCAGCATACCCTTTCTCTGCAAGTATATAGTTACAAATCAACAGTCCCTGGCCACTTGCTGTACTTCTATTTCCTGACAACCACTCCAGTATAAACAACTTGCAATGTAACAACTTTTTTTTTTCTGATCAATAATTTTCTGTTTTGTATTTGTCATTATTTGCTACTGTAAAATTTGCCTTTATCTTTTTATGCAGGGCATAAAAGCATTAGAATTGATGTAGTGTTTTTTTTTTTTGTTTTTGTTTTTTTTTTTTTTTTGTCAAAAGTGGAATGATCATGTTGACTTAAAAGTCATTACACAGGAACCAGGAGAACTATGTGCACAACATAGTGAAATTTATCTAATCTGGAGGTAATGGGATAGTTCTCTGAATACTATATGCCAAGGTAATGAAGGCATATGACACAGAACAGAGAGAAAAAGATGACGATTAAAGGTAATGGGAAGGCAGGATGAGCACTAATTATTGTGCAGTTCCACGAAAGGGCCCCCACATTAAGGAGTTAACAGGAATTATCAAGTAAAGATCAAGCTGACCATGTTTACTATCAGACATCTTTCAATTACCTACATCACATACTCAACAGGTCTGAAAAGTCCTTTGTGAAAACTATAAAAACTGTTTTGAAAAACATGTTGTTGTTTTTTTTGCAGGGGGAACATACATCGTCAAGTTAAAACAAACAGAAAAAAAACAACTAGGGATATTTGTTTTTCTTTAACTGGCAATCACTTTTTTGTAAAAAACAGAATGTATCCAACTGTGACTTTTGTAACGTTTTCATAGCTAATGGCAAATGAAGTCAAATTACATCTTGATCATCAGTGTATTTTTTTTTAAATAGAAGAAAAATGTATACCTACTATTACCTTGCACCTTAAATACACAAACCTATCAACTTAAATTCATGTCATTATTCTAACAGCTTAAACATTCCAAGATTTATCAAGGTGTATTCATTGGTATGAAAACAATAAAGAAGAAAAACATAGAAAAAGAAAAGCTCCACTATTTACAATCCTTGCTCCCACTGCCAAACAAAAATGGGATGAAGATATCAAAACAAACATCTAGGTCTCAAGATAATGTTTATACACCTAGCCTCTTGTTCAAGGTGTGATAACATACACCATTTTCTACCTTGACCAGACTAACTGCAGAGAAAACAAATCTTTACAGGAATTAGCAAAACAGTTTCTGTCACGTTTCCTGCCTTGCCCGCCTTGCGGAGATCACTTAAGTGAGATGTATCCTCCTTATTTCACCAAAAGTTTCAACAACAAAAAATCACATGAAACTATTAGAGCTAAAAAGGTTCATCATGCTTTTCTTAACACTCAATACCCTAGCTGTGTTGGTACATCAACATTCTCATATTAAGCACGTCAGCATGTGAGCATTTCAACATTTCTTTTTTTTTTCTTCTTCTTTTTTTTTCTTCTTCTTCTTTAAAAAACAAAACAATAGGGATCTTAATCCTGAATCTGTTCAACATATCTTACTTACAGAGCAGCATGACCAGATTATATTCAATTTTGTGTTAAAATTGGTGAGTCAAACCACTGCTCAAACAGCCTGCCTGGTTCTGGGGGAAAAAAAAAAAAAAAAAAAAAAAATATATATATATATACGGGGAATTTGAGAACTGTCAGAGTAATGGGTTAGATAGGCACTGCTTGAGAAAAAAAAATGATGTCAGTTCAGATGCAAATTCATGGAAGAATACATCACATCAAAAATAAAAGCTAACCTATAAATTATGGAAAGTCATATTCAAATCAACTAGACTATGCCCATGGACTGCTTAAACAGTCCTCAACTTGAAGGTTTTATCAAACTACAAATGTAAGTCAAGGATGATGTAGCCAAAAGAAACAAGAGCGGTAGTCTCTTTATCATAAACTGTGCTAGCCTTGTCTCTTTCCATTTTTGAGAATAGTACCACTTCTAAAAGAGCAGTCTTGATATTTTTGGGTGATATATTTCAGGGAATCTCTCGTGACTTCAACCAGAAAAGAACATGGCGACACACGATAACATCCCAACTTCATGACAAACTTGTTTGGGAGTTTGCCAAGAGCTTTCAGCCAACATTACAACATTTCACCCCTGAAGGACATAATCAGGTAAAATTATGAAATAGGATGGCATTATGCAATTATGGCAGACCATTTCCACTTGGAGCTTATCAATGTATTTATTTCCTGAATTCCTACTCTCTTTGGAATGAGATTTCTGATAGAGTCATGCAAAATGTCACGAAGGATTAAATCATCATCATCATCATCGATTCCATCCAGTGGGGTAACCAAAAACTCTGAAAATTCACCATGCCAACCCAAACCCAAACCCTGCTGTTATGGTAGCTTGAATTACAACACAAGAGCATGGAGGAAGTGGGTCATCAAGCCAGTCCAATGAAAGAGGATGCTGGAAAGAGGGGAAACAGACCACACCCCCTAAAGAAGGACAATGGTATATGGAAGCAGACCACACCCCTAAAGAAGGAGAATGGTATATGGAAACAGACCACACCCCTAAAGAAGGAGAATGGTATATGGAAGCAGACCACACCCCTAGAGAAGGAGAATGGTATATGGAAACAGACCACACCCCTAAAGAAGGAGAAAGGTACTTGGAAACAGACCACACCCATAAAGAAAGAAAATGGCATAAATATGGTAACTGGCATCACAACGATTGATGACCAAGTTTAAATAAGTATGTGTTTGTGACAATGTCACATCCATTTTAAAGGTCCTAATCATTTCAAGGCTGATTTTGGTTGTAAAATTGTGCAAATAGTTGAAAGGACTCTGTATACAGTAAGGGGTTGACTACTCAACAAATTTCTTGATGAAAAGTTGAGGTCAAGGAAGTCAACAGAAGACAACAAAGAAATTGTATCACATGTGTCACATAAGATATATAACTCAGAAAGTAGCAAGGCAAGTTGCCAAACATGCCTTACCAAAAAATAAAAACACATATTCATGTGTAATATTACACTTGTATTTGATACCTAGACCCCTTCTACCAAACCTGAATATGCATAAAAATGTCAGAAGGGTGAAGCAACCACAAGAGACAGGAAGTTAAAGGAAGATGGAGAGACAAGATATGGAGATATACAACAGGGACAACAAAATGCAACCAAGGAACATACTAACTAATATTCCAAAATAGTATATTGCATGTTTAATCGCCCAGCTCAAAACCAGCAAAAGTCACGTATAAGGATTCTCTGTGATGGACTAAAATAAGTCATTTGGGTTGGTCAACTCTGATTTTCAAAGTTTGTCTTACCCGGGAGAGTATTTTTTTTTTTTCTTCAATTCTACCTACTGTTAAAATGTGTTGGCTCAAAACAAAACTCAATCGAGATATCAGCAGTTTTTTCTGGACCATTTTTTCTTTAATTACTATTAACAAGATATGCTTTCACTGGGCAATGGAACATATTTTCAATTTTCAGTTACTTGTGAACAGCACACCTGATGGACTCTACTTCCTTTCCTATGAAACTACACCTCATAATACTCTCTTATTTTTAATAACAATCACTTTCTGAATATGTTAGGATGGTTCAATTTTAACAAGTAACATCTTAAAGCTTTAATAGAGCTTATTCTTTTGAAATATGTAGAAAAGTGGAAATTTAATTTGGCCTACTTTTTTGTGGGTTTTGAGCTGGGTGATCATATATATTTCCTTAAAGTCCATTCATTTTCCAAACCCCAAAAAAGATGAATTTCTTGATAACACCTCTCTCACGAGGAGGTCAATGCTTCCCGGAGAGTGCCCCCAAGTGGTGAATTATAGTCTAGTCAGTCTAGATCGACACCCCCCCCCCCCCCATCTCTTCCTCTCTCTCACTCTTTTTTCGGAAAGAGCTATTCACCACCGCTCCACTTCCAGTGATCTCTCTGCACAGCGGCAGCAGCAGCAATAAAAGTGTGAGTCAGATAAAAGCTGTCCCATTGCCTGTTCCAGGCTTAGAACACCTTTTCATAGATACATAAATAATTCCCCCCTCGGCAGCGACTCGACTAGTATCAGTTGCATCGCGGCACCGGACGGACCAAGAGTGACAGGACCGCTTCATAAACCTCTCGCTGGCTCCTATTTTTCCAAGCTCTCCCTCTCAACTTTTTTCACTGTCTCTCTCACTGCGTGAACCCGAATCATCACTTCACTTGGTGTTGTGAATGAGACGCAAAGTTTACTAGAGCTTCCTCTTGTTGAAGTAAGAGAAGCTTTGTGCTATCTGTGAGTTGGGAGGTGTCTTTGCGGAAAAAAAAAAACACCCTGGAAATTCCAAAAGAGGCGACTGAGAGAGAGAGAGAGAAGACACACATCCAAAAAAAAAAAAGCAGAAAGAAATCAGAAAGTTAAATGGAGCAACTTTGATCTGGAAGACGACAGACACTTTCACTTCCCATCAGAGCGAGAGAGAGATCCAAATCTCAGATCTGTCTGCGACGACCCGGGATACGTGTTGCCGACCATCAGATAATCTGCCCCCGCTAAGGACTTCGAGCCACTCTCGGGCGCACTTCGTCCTCTGGATTTGGAGATTCAAGGAGTATACTCTCAGAACACTTCAATCCGTCTCTCTATGCTGAGGAATTTTGCTGTGGATTTGTAGGTGATTTAACAACAAAGAAAACAAAATAAAACTTGAGTGTTCCATCTCGTGGATATTTTGCAAAAAAATTTGAGGACAGAATGCATCCGATGGAGGTAGTTTTGCTGGTGGTGGCCATGCTGGCATGTATGGTTCATGACGCCATCGCCTGCAGTTGCCAACCCTCACATCCCCAAGATCACTTCTGCCGGTCAGCATATGGTGAGTCTTTTAGAGTCCGTACAGTACTGTCTTAAGTCATTCCTTCATGGATATCTTGCTAGCTCTTCTTTTTGAGACAATTTCTCAAAACCTGCAAACTTCTTTTTCCCTGTCACTCATACATGATTCATTTAATTTCATTTCATTGCCTTCCTTTATTCACTTTCGTTTTAAACAGAAAATGTACAAAACATATCATGCTTTAAAAAAAGACATTTTCTACATCCGTAAGAGTATAGTATAATCACACAATAAAATAGGTTAATTACTGTAATGCATTTAAACATTTGTCACTTGTTTTGTCAGTTCTCATTTAATACCTCAAAATATATCACAAATTTACCAACTTTTGTTTAACTCTCTTTATCTGACTTAGAGTGACTTACATCATGGTGATGTATTTGCAAATTTCCAACCACTTTTTTATCCTTTCCATATCTCAACGTTTATCAAATGATTGTGATACATTCACCACTTTGGTATTTTTTTCTATTCTTTTCTTTTCTTTTTGCCAGTTCTTGTTTGTACCACAACACATTATTGCCATGTCATAAAGATTGACTTTTAATTCAGGCCTCTGTGGGTTTTCCATTTCTCTGAGCAAACACTAGCCAGATGCCATGTCAACAATATACATTGTGCACCTGTGATGACAATCGTACATTTACGGATTCAGCCGTGGTCCCCAGAAATAAGTCACCGTGAAACGAATATATTCCATTATCATAGAAATGTTCTGCAAACAGAGAGAACATGATGATAATCACACTGCACACCTATTGCTTTTTGTCAGCGTGGGGGTATAAAAAAGGTTTAAAAGATATTGGTCTTTGAGAAGAGCTAGAGGAAAAAAAAAGTCTGTATGGACTGTAATCTCCAGACAAATGGACAAAATGGCCACCAAGATATTTTAACAACGAATTCTATGTTTTTGGATTATTTTTATTTTCTGTTTGTTTGTTAGCT
The DNA here is from genome assembly GCF_040938485.1 of Diadema antillarum. Lineage (NCBI taxonomy): Eukaryota > Metazoa > Echinodermata > Echinoidea > Diadematoida > Diadematidae > Diadema > Diadema antillarum. The sequence continues at coordinate 1,484,118 of NW_027271096.1, forward strand.
TTGGTTTATGTTTGCTTGAAAAAGCCATGTCATGCTACAAAGAAAGAACACTTCCAAAACCAATCTTTATCCCACCCAAGATTCCTTCACTGAGATACATCGGTGGGGGGTTGAGCTTTCTCTCGAAATACGAAACAGATTCCATCTCTAGTTGACAAAAAAAAAACTAGGTTTTCATCAGTCTACCCCCAACTGGTTTAAGCAATTTTTAGCTGGTGTCTCACTGGTCCTGAAATCAATACTTGGCTAATCCAAATTTAGCTGTACTCAGGGGAGGGAAGCTCCTTGCCTCGCATGACAGCGATTCTGCCATCTTCTCTTCTTGTTGTCTTCACGTTTGTGGTTGGAAACAGACCGTGCAGTGGTTGCGAAAACTTTAAAAACTGGAGGGGTGAAAGACAGTAGGGTGAGATAAATTCCTTTTGACTTTGCTCAACTCCTCCCCCCCCCCCCCCCCCCACACTTCATCCAAGCGATGGGCCACACTAAGTGAAAAACACATTTGAGAATTTTTCATCAAAAGTGCTTCTGTTGCCCCTTTGTTCTGTTTTTATTTCAATGCACATCTATATTTCAGCACCATTGGAAACAACGAAAACAAGAAATCATACTGAATAACTGATTTGAATGGGAGTTATGCATTTAGGAATTAAATTCACCATGCCAAATGTTCACTGATCAAATAGCATGAAAAATATGTTTCACAAAAGAATGTAAACTGTAGCTTTGGCAAGTTTTTGTTCCTCAAAATAATCAGTAATGTCAAAGTACAAATATCTTCCTTGGCAACATGACTTCTCTTCCGATAAATTGTGAGCAACTTGACATATCAATGTTGACACAGTCTGTCATGAATGGTCGTATAGACTCGTTTGTTTGACTTTTACCCACAATGGGATCATCAACAGTGACCCAACAACACTGACAAGGAGGTTTACGTGATATATTTTACGAATAGCAATAAAAAAAAAATCATGAAATCCATTTTTTCTTACCAAACTGACAAGAATGAACAAATAAAAAAAAACAGAAAAGGAACTAAAGCTTGGAGCAGTGGATTTGAAATGTTTTGAAAGCATATTATTTTTCTATACAACAGATAAAATCTTGAGTGCTTTATTGAGAGTGGTCTGACATCTACAATGCCTTACTGGCTTTCAGAACATTCCAAAATTTAACTCCAGGTGTTGTGTTGAGCTCATTGTCACCCTTTCTTTATTATTGCTTTCATGGTAACCATTTACGATTTTATCAGTCATGGACAGAACAGGTACAAGACTTTAATATTGAAGATGCATTCTTTCACGCATCGGGTACATTTTTTTGGTTTGTTCACGTAAAATGGCAGTAAAGGTCAGGGAAGGTACAATGTAGGAACTTTTTTTTTTCCTTCTTCTTTTCTCTAGAGGATATTAGATTTAGCGGAAGGTGAATAATCGTACATCATTTCATACTTCTTGGAGGTATAATAAAGTTGATTTGTTGAGTTGTAAAATCAAGAGCAAGGGGATGTTGTGTACAAGCCAGAGAAGGTTACTCAACTCTCTGAAGTAGCCCCTGGCATTTGCCGCTTCAAGCTGAGCATCAACATCCCCTTTTGCATGAATACATGAACCCTGTATCCGTTAAAAATAAAGAAAAAAAGGACAGCATTCTCTACTTAGCCCCCCCCCCCCCAATCGTAATAGTACTAATGACAGATGAGACAGATTGGAAATAGGAAATGCACGTTGCGAGGCACACGTAGCACAGGACTCTGCCACCGGAGGCACATGCGGTACGGTAAGCGTCATTGCGTATCTGTGCGTGGTGAGACTAACATTGCCTCGAGGACCGGTGGGACAATCATATACAGCACTCCACCCCTTGACAACGTCATCTGAACATGACCCTTACAATGTGGCGAGGAACGTCACAACAATATGTAGGGCTGAAGATAGGTGTTCTTCCTTATGACATGTTATATGAAAGGACATTTTTAAAGGGAGTCTTTACCCTCTTATCTTCAGTTAAACTTCTGTTAATTAGGCCTCTTTTGTTTTTCATTTCAAGACAAGTGGCTCTGTTGCCCTTGCTAAAATTCAAGAAATACAGACGGTCAGTGATATTGGCATTTATACACCACATACAACATCATATTCTAGTGTCCATATTGCATAGACTGACATTTGAGGAATGTAGCTGCATTTGTAAGAAAGACAAACTTGAAAAACATTTTCCTGCACGTTCATTAACGGATGTTACCCTCTAACCCTTTGGTTAAGTTAGGTTATTCACCTTGTTTGTTGTCATACCTCAAAAGATCTTGAGATCTCGGTAACAATTGAGATAATATCTTTATGATTCATTTTGGCTTACAAATATTTGTTTACCAAAAAAAAAAAGGGTAATAAAAAAATCCTTGATCAATTCAAGGTGTGGCTGGCCTTGTCTACAAAGACTGTGGTACAGACGTATACACCACCAACAAAGAAAACGCTGCCGAAATTCTTTAAGGTTGAACAATTCAAGAATTTCTGGCTCCAGGACATGTCAATGGATGTAAAGAAAGGTGGTTTAAAGCAGTAGATAAGGTTTGTTATGTATTCAGACTGATATTCAGTTAAGAAAAAAAAGTGGGGCTTTTCCTGTTTGTTGAAATATCTTTAACCTTCAATGACTCAACCTGTATGGTTTTGGTAGAGATCAATAAATGTGAATATTTCAACCCCCGAAGAGACTTTTTCTTTCCAGCCATGATTCAAATGTGCTATGCACAATTCATCAATACCAGGCAATGCAATAAAAACGAATTATCGCAGGAAGCATGTATGCAGTCTGCACAGCTTGAGTTTTAAGTTATTGTTACACATACATGCAAATTTATTGATTTTTTCTTTTTCTATTAAGGCCATTTTTTTTCACATTTTCAACCTTTTACCCTTTTACTCATAATGATTCAATGGGGACAGAAATGAGCTCATATACAGTACAAAGCTGTTGTCATGGCAACTCCTATTACTGTTAATGATTTCATGTGAATAAAAAAATGAGTTCATAACAGTGTTGAACAGTTACCATGGTTACAAGTGTTCAGAGAAAGCCAGTTCAAGTCCACACCTGTTCACATGGATACGTTCTCATTACACTGGGCAACAATTTTTAACTTTTTGAATGTTGTCTTAATTTCTACAACTGATTCAGGGTATTTTTGTAGCGCTGAATCAGGAAATGGCATCCGTTTCTCTCCATCAGGTCAAGTTTTTGTGTTAACCCTTTGAATACTCAATTCTGTGATTCCCATTGACTTTGTACAGGGACCACTCACAGTGGCCAACAGGTTAGGTTGATTTGAAAAAAAAAAAGATCTTGTGACAAAATTGATTACATTTTTGTGGTATTATCAGCTGATTTTTGTCACATATATCACCCTAAATATACTTTTAAGAGAAAAAATGTTTTTCCAACAACATATATTGATTACCTGATCTTAGAAACATCAATTACTGTAAACTGAATGGTGGGCATTGATAAAGGTAAGTACGCGTAAATTGCATGTTGCTTCACCATTGTTCAAACTTCAGGGCTTGAACTTCCGTTTCTTCGAACTCCTGGAATGCTCAGCATCAGGGAGGTCTCTCTTCAGAGTCAAACATTAGTCAGCCATCATGACTGCGTCCCAGCGACCCTGATACCTGGTTTCCATCTCTTTCATGTCCTGATGGAATCTCTCTCCCTGCTCGTCACTCATTGAACCCAGGTTCTCAGGAAACTGGTCCATATGTGAAAATAGGTAGTGCATCTTGATGCTCATGTTGCAGCCAAGGTTTCTGAAAGCAGTCAGCATGTTGTTGACAAGTTCTGCGTAGTTTCTGGCTTTAATGTTGCCAAGAAAGTTCTTCACTACCAGAACAAATGCTTTCCAAGGTTCCAGTTCCACTTCATTCATTGAGTTTTCGAACTCTGGATCTCTAATGAGCTGACGAATCTGAGGACCATCAAAGATGCCAGCTTTCTTTTTCTCCATAGACAATCCTGGAAAAGCCTGGCACAAGACTAGTAAGTGAAGCAGTCACCATCCTTGTCAAGAGCCTTGGTGAACTGCTTCATTAAGCTGAGCTTGATGTGCAGCGGTGGGAAGAGTATTCTGTCTCGGTCCACCAGAGGGTCGTTGATGACATTCCTTCCTTTGCAAGGCACTAATTCCTCTCGTACAGGCCAGTCCTTCTTCATGTAATGCAGAGTACGGTCCCTACTACCCCGCATGCACAGAAAACATGGGTACTTGGTGAAGCCACTCTGTTGTCCCAACAAAAAGTTCACCATCTTCAGGTCAACACAAATAAACCACTTATGCTGATCATAACCAATTTTCTCCAGCATATACTTCACCGCTTCATACTTCTCCTTCAGTGTAGTTGAGTGAGCGATGGAAGATTTCAAGGTTTTTATGACTACAAACTGATCCCTTTTCGACATAATCACCCAGAACTATCGGACCCGAATACTTTTTGTCATTAAAATAAACATTTCCAATCAAAACAATCAATCAAAATGGCATTTTACCCCCACCGACTTCTTCTAAAATGCTCCACACATGCGTTTATGTGAACAAAAACGTAAAAAACGACATGTGGCCGTAGCTCAAAAACTTGACCTGATTGAGCAAAACCAATGAGATTTTTGGATTCAGCGCATCAAGTTTACCCTAAATCAGCTGAAAAAACGCAGACAACAAATTTGTTGTTGACCAGTGTTATCGGCCAAAGAGTGCAGCCACCACCGAGATGGCTGTTAGTCATCGGGGCTCTTAGGATCGTACCCGGGGAAAGGGAACAGACATAGGTAAATCATCTCTATCAGTTGTCGGGAGCCTTCAAAAAAAATTGGGCAAATCAAATGAAGTAAACTGTGACTGAGAAGGAACCCGGCAGACCTTAATGGGAAGAAATGGTCAGACGAAGGCGGGATTATTTGAGTCGGGAGAGCAAGTCATACATCCCAGGAGCCAGTGGTGATTACGGTTCCATTTTTTTTTTTGCTTTTTGTTTGTGTTTTTGTCTATGGTATGTAAATAGGCGACGAGTACCAACCGCTTCCTCCGTAACGTCAAACACGTGTCCGTGCAGACCACGTCTAAGGAAGGACTGTCACGCAAGATGATAAGATACTGGCATCGTTTTCCCCCTTCTATAATCTTCTTCCTCTAGCGTTTTTTTCTATCTCTCTGTCTTCCTTTTGTTATCAGCATAATTTTAGTCTCGCTGCTGTGTCCAGACACAGATTTGGCACTGGTCACAGTGCACGATGATTCAATTTACAGCCTGTTAGATTTCTTTTTTGTTTTGTTTTAGACATACTTGAACTTTACAAGGCCAGGAATGTCACTTGCAAGAATGCAAAGAGTGTGTAAGTGTAGAGGTATGAAGGAGGAGAAATCCTGTTTTAAACTCTCTGCAAACATTTGTGAATACCTCAAACACAGAACATTTAAACTGCTGAAAAAATAAATAAGTAAAATGAATGTACAGAGTAAGGGAAAATATTTTCAGCACCAGATAGTGGGGTGGCTTAGTGACAAATATACTGATAATCGTGACACGCCGGACAAAAGTGTCATTTTTTCCTCAGACATTTGTATATATATAAAGATCAAAATTAGGGGGTGCTCCAAGAAATCCACTAACAGAAAAAATGAGAAAACGCCCTTAATTTGTACATAACAATAATGTCTGAATTCAAAGACTATACACAGGACATTCGCCAGGTTTCTGTACAATGCAATGCAATGTACATGGTTGCTAGTCTTAAAATTCAGACCCATAATACGACATATTATGTGCATGTTTACAGTAATACACCATTTTTACTGGTTTTCCTATGGTAACAGGTGGTTAGTCTGTGTTGCAGACCTGAGGGAGGTGTGTTGGAATAGTCCAGTTTTCTTAAGCACCTTTTCATTAAATAATTTGATATAATTTCTGGTAAAGGATTTTTTTAGTACTGTCTACCTCCTGTAGAGAAATGGCAAAGAGTGACATGTGACTCTGGCTCAGATACTTTAAATCTTGGGCAATGACTTAGCCAGGTGTAGGACTATGTCACAGCTCATTTTTTCTCCCAGAACTACTAGTTCACCAGTAGAAGAGCTGCATATTCCATTGAGAACTTAAGGTTTTGGGTATTGCCATACATATTTCCTAACAAATTTAACCCGTTTCCTCCAAGATTGTGTGAATTCCATAGGTTTAGCGCAGGGATTACCTGGTTCCCGTAAGCAATTTTTATTGTCCGCACTTCCCCTCTCTATATGTTTCTTATTTCTTATGGGGGTTATTCAAATGTTTAAAAAGGTTAAAAGTTTGTTTTCATAGATGAAGTTGAATTTAGACAATTTGAATATTTTTAAAAATATATTGATATTTGTAATTTCACTCATAAAGACTTAAAGCGGTTTGAATATTTTTGGTCTGATAGCTATGTATAGACATGTTATTAAAAAGTAAAAGCAATGTTTGATTGGTTCACATTATCCAAAGAGGGTGGGATGTAGTTGGCTGGTGAACAAAGTCTATGGGGGAGTTTAAAAAGTTGATAGAAATAAAACAAAATCGGTATAGAGCAGAATCTAAATCACAATATAATATGACAAAATTCCCGACCCCAAAGGCGGTTGATTCTATGATGCTTTATGTCAAAATACATTTCACCAAAATACATGTGATTGATAGGAGGAAAAAGTATAGTACATTAAAAACAATATAGTTCAACTAACCCCATTAGTCCAGCAGCATAATGAAATGATTGTTAAGTTTTTCGCCTTGTCAATTGAAGATGATGTTACATAATGACAATTATCAAAGTCAGCTAGATCTAGTATATCAAGAAACCAAAAAGAAGGGGTGGGGTGGGGAGAGAAGAATGAAGTAAGTTATTAGTATCTGTAGTTTTGGTTTTCAGTATATTCATTTTAATTTCCTTAATTTCCGTTAGGTCATCATGGATTGGAGCATTTGTGTACTAGTAATCTGCCAGGAACAAAAACAAGAAAAACTTAAAGGTCCTATACACTTTTGGGAGAGTGACTTGAAAAAAATGTTCAGGATATCACATTTTATGCATAATATGTGTAGGTCTGGGGGCATTTCATGAAGCATTTTGTCCGACAAGTTGTCGGACAAATTTGCTCTCTGCCAATCAGATGCAAGGATTTCTGTAGTTTGTAACAGTCTGTCAGAAAAATATCTGACCAAACTGCTTCATGAAATGCCCCCCCCCCCTGTTGTATCACAAGACATCCTACCATAATTTTTATACAGTTTTTGCAATCAAAGCAAACATATAAAGAGATATCAGTATTTTTCTCATTAAAGCATAAATGCGGACGGTTTAGTCTGGAAACATGTTATCATAGAAATATTGTTCACATTTTGTGTTATCAACAATACTTAACATTGATTATACAGATTCATTTTTACAGAGGTTCTTTCTATCCGTAACTCACACTTAAGAACAATTTTCAAGCACTAATTTTGGGTTTTTGCCTTTAATTATCCACAAAAAGGAGGACTCAATGCATAAAAGGTGTATGCTTTATTTTTGGAAAATGTTGAGGAGATCAGGAAAATTATATGGTTGATGTAGATTTTGGACCTGAAGGAGCAGTTGAAGCATTTTTAAGAAACAATGCCTTGTGGCATCGTTCTTATCATCAAAAATTAATAATGACAAACTCAAATGAAAATTGGAGGGGGGGGGGGGAGAAAAGACGAACATATTGACATGAGACAGCTTGGTAAAGATTAAACGCTATAATAGACAATGCAGCCTCTTTTCTCAGTTCATACTTATCCAGAGTGTGTGCTTTCTTTCCAGTACCGGTATTATTATTTAGATAGGTTAGGAGAATCCCTTTGAATTGTGTGATACATCATTTTAAAGCTTACAGTCTGCTCTTTCAGAATCTGTCCTTAAAGGACAAGTCCACCTTCATGCACACATGGATTCAGTGAATACAACAATATTAGTAGGACACATCACAGAAAGCTTGGAAAAAATCGTATAATCCGTTCAAAAGTTATGATTTTTTCAGGTATCTGCACAGTCGCGGCTGGATGAAAAGACTACCACAGTGTATGATGTCACATGCGCACATTCTAAGGAAAATAAAATGAGAATTTCACAAAACCATACTTTTTGAATAAAGTTCACATAGTTTCTTTGACTTGCTACTGACGTATGTCAAGGGTAATATTATTCCCCCTGCCTTCTGAAAGAGAAGTCGAGTATCCTTTTGTAAGCGAAAATAATTTATGTTGAATTTTCTTTATTCATTCTTTATATCGTTGTACACATGTGACATTACAAGGTATAGTAGTCTTCTCATCCAGCCTCGACTGCATGAGCAGAAACTTCAAAAATGCATTACTTTAGAACGGATTGTCCAATTTTCCTCAAACTCTCACTGATGTGTTCTACTATTGTTGCTGCATTCACTCAACCCACATGCTATAAAGGTGACAAATCTTTGTCTGGCGACTTTTTTGTTGATCAATTATACCAACCCTGATGGAAATCTCTTCAAATTCATAAGTTCTGAAGTCTCCTTTAAGTTTAACCAAAATCTATATATATAGTTGCCATGGCAACATACCACTTAACACTAATGAAAAGTATTTCAAACCTCTATACATCCCGTCGATCAGTTGTACCTATTCAAATGGAATCTCTTCCAAACTGGAAAATAGCCTCCTGTAACTAACTTCAATAAAAACCCTAGTTTTGGGTTGCCATGGCAACGCACAAATCAACAATTATATTTGACCCCTGGTTTATACTCTTGGTACCTTCTATACAACGTTCATATCAAATTTTGTGAAAATTGAATCTTCCTCCCTCGAGAAATAAACAAAAACATGATTTTTAGAAAAAGTTCATTGACCTTTGACCTTTTACCTTTGGAAAATTCACTCCAAATTCAATCAAAATATTTTACTTGTTCTCAATATTCTTCCTGCCAAGTTTTATCCAGATTGGATATTCCTGACCTGAGAAATAGTCAAAAAACCAATTTCACAAATAAAGGTCATTGACCTTTGACCTCTGACCTCCTTCCCAGCATCAATTTTCTTGGAGCACCCTATTTTTTGAGAAGGTACATCATGAAGTACCTTTGGTGAAAAAATCATGCTTTTGTCCGCCGTGTCACGATAATTTCACTAAGCCACCCCACTAAGATGTTTCAGATCTACTGTTTGACAAGTATCCCCCGCCCTGTGACAGACGAACATTAGTGTCTCCTTTAAGCCCAATTACTCAACCGGGGATCTATTCCAGATATCAACAAGGTTGGGTGTCATATGCACCAGAGACACAGTTTGACTTCCCAGTAATTATCCCCGCCTCCAGTTCTAACAACGTAGGTGTACTGGGCGAGCAAAAGCTTGAGGCTGATGAATATCAGGGTCTGGTGGAATATATATTTATATATTTTCTCCCTTCAGACATTGTATCGCAGAGTCACATACAAACCAGAAACATTTTTGGGTCATGAAAAAGTCATTTGGAAAACAGGGCAAGGAAAGACATACAAAAGAGCAAGTAAATATGCATGTAAACTCAGACATTTGGAATCCACTACTTCGCTTCAAACTCACCTTGAACAACAATTGATGATTATATGTATATGAATATAAATGAAACACAAATTTGTTTATTTGCATAAAGACATATATACAAAGAGTTATTATTCTTTAATATATTCCTGCATTGTTCACTTTATTTAAACAATTTAAACAAACTATAAAAAAATAGGTAAGTTTGAATATAGACATAGGCCTACATGTAATACATAATTACATACTCAATAAACAATTATGTAGGTTACCTACTTACAAAGTATACAATGTCGCGTCAATCTTGGCTTCGACTTGAAAGTGTGCTTGTGATGAAAGGCAGTTGGTAGAGATGAATGTGACAGTGAAAGTTCATGGTCGCCATCAATATGTGGGGTTCTCTCTGCAGTACGTGGCTTTGATTTCAGGCCTCTCAGCTCCCCTAACAGACTGACAGCAGTCACAGTGTTACCTCTCCAGGTTTGTTTGTTTGTTTTTTTAATATTATCATTCAGAAGACATAGCCCAAGAAAACAGCACATGGCGAACATTCAGTAGTCATCCTTTCATTACATGTTACTGGTGACCTTTACGCAACTACTCATTTTAGTCCACTCCCAAATTTCCCCCTGTATGTACAGCAGGCAGCATAAAACATATACAGGACCTTACATGGTGAATTTTGTGCAATGTCTTCAAATTATTTTGCATCGTTCTCTGTCTTCTAGTAATTCATGATTTTTTTTTTTTCATATAGAGAGCCAATGAACATTTCACTATTTTCTTCCATTTTTGCAGTCTGTCTAGTTCAGTGTACCAACTTTCTAACTGCTTAATTTGAATCGATTAAATGTTTTTGTATTTTGCTAGCTTTTCTCAGAATAGAGCATCCAGTTGAATAATATGCTTAAAGGTAGGGGTTCCCTTTTACAGACCTCCCAAAATGCAGCAAAACATTAAATATGAACCTCAGGGGACTTGTTTAGGCCACTGCTGAGAATTTCGGAAGTCAACAGTTATCTACAATTTGAATAATGCACAAAACTCAACTACTCAGTAGTTCTGTGTGTCAGCCACACTTAAGCCTTTTTGTTGCAGTCTTCTGTATTTTTTATCTATAAACACAAATCTAATAGTATAAGAGCTGATGTAATAACATATAGAGTGTGTGGCAAGAATGTATATAGAAATGTTTGTAAGTTTTGATGAACTTTCTTCACAAAATATACATGATGGACACATATGCAGTACATGGGTCTGCAAAGATAGCCTAGTAATGTACTGGAATTTACGGTGAGCCCCGAAAAAAATTCAATTCAAAATCTAACGGTCATTAAAAGTGTACTAAATGTTACCTTCCACTTTCAATACTTTATGGGAGTTTCTAAAATGATACTCTCTTCAACATACCACTGTATTTATACAACTCTTCATTTAAGGCATGCAAATGGGATTCCCTACCTTTAAGCTTCTGTATGCGCCAATATTTCGCGAGGTTTTTCTTTTTGCAAATTGTGCGAGTCAGGTGCTATTCGCGAAATTAAAGGTACACAAAAATATTGACTCTGATCCTGATGTGAGTGTGACATATGCATGTACACTTCTCCGTTCAGTACAGGCCTCCATGATCGCAAATTCAACCACTCGCAAAATCGTCAGGAATTCCTGATTCCCGAAAATTTACACTCGCAAAATACATGGCGTATACAGTAGTTTAGTCCAGTTTTGGAAAAATTTAGTAAATGTAAACCACAACACACATACATAAATTTGTAGAGAGAGGAGGGGAGAGGTGAGTTTGGACAGCAGTTGTTTGAGCCAAATATGTAAATGGATTTTTCTGGCCAGCAAAGATAACACAAAGAAAAAAAAATATCTTAAAAGATACACCTTTAATATCAATTATGGTCTAGTTTTCAAGGGCAAGGTGACAGGGAAATATGAAAGGATAATAAAGACACGTATGAAGGATAAGTCCTCATTCCGTTGAGATCCTTCAATTACTGTCTGAAGTGGACTTGGGTAATTGGCTTGCCAGCGGGGAGTTTGCTCCATCTCCCCAGGTACGACATCGTCCATTTTGCAGCTTGAGTGACATAAGAAAGATCATGTGATGTATTCTGTCAGCTGTTTATTCGATTGCCCAGTCATGCTAACTCCGTGTATGCTGCGACAACAACCAGAAGGAAATGAGTGACAAATTGCCATAATGATACATTTCCTTCATAAGTATTAGCGGCAGGCTCAATCAATTGCATTTCCAAACAATGCAGCAGAATTAAAGATACATAGTTATTGATTGGTTAAAATTGTCCATTATCTTTTATTTTCTTTCTTTTTTCATAATTCATACTTATACGACTCTCAAAACTGGTATTATACTGTATATATTTAAATGGCTCATCCAGCCAATCACTTAAGAGCAATACAAGTATGAAAATGATTTCACTTTGAGCTATGACATCATATCTTGTGCAGGTTCTCTTCCTATTATCCCTGTTAGGTACATTGACTTTTACAGTGGAATGTTGCAATATTCTGCACAGTATTTCATATCAAAATGTGAATGCAAATTTATTGCAAAATGCATCACAAAATATCTTGGCATTCACGGTGGGAATTCAAACTTACCACAAAATACATATGTGAGATTTGTGTGAAGCGTGTCATGAAACACCATCGATCGAACAGCTGTGTATTTCTGATATGACCTGACACAGAGAACTGTGTCTTTTTCCCATTGGAGATGTGCAGAAGCTCAATGCTTACCAGAAATACCAGAGTATTTTGTAAACGAGAATGGTACCGGGTGATTTACTTCAGGTATTAGTCTGTTATTGTGATATTTCACCAATGAGAACGGCACCAACAAATTACCATAGTATACTGTATACGCCATATATTTAGTGAGTCTAAATTTTCGCGAATCGGGACTTCCTGACAATTTTGTGAGTGGTTAAATTCACAATCGTGGAGTTTAGTACTGAACGGAGAAATGTATCCTTGCAAATCAAATTCATATCGGGATCACAGTCAATATTTTTGTGTGTCTTTAAATTCGTGAATAGCACATACCTGACTTGCGAAATTCACGAAAATAAAAACGTTGCGAAATATTCCGCATATATACAGTTTTATAATGGTAATTCTAATGTGAACGCACCTATCGAAAACTAGTCCAATGTCGCGGCATTCATGAGGTAACAGTTTGACCTTGAAGAGAACTGTGGCAGAGAGCTAATTTTCCACCAGAACTTGATGAATTCATGAGTCTTTTTTCATCTGCTGTCTTTTACAACAGTCTCTTCCACTACATTGGACCTCATAAATTCAAATGAGCAGTTCTATCTGTTCATTGCAATGACATTGGACGCTCTGTTACCTTCAGCCATAGAGCTACTTCATGGTTCAATCAATGCTCCTGATTTGTCTTGTTTTTTGACATTGTGGTGACAAATGATAAAATCTTTCAAATGAATACATTCACCTGCATTCAGGCTTTTCAGGGAAACATTCCCAGTGGATAGATTAAATATAATTGCTGATTTGCGGGTATAATACAACATTCTTTTTAATAGCTCTCCTAGCTCATTCTGAATTCATAAAACAAGACAAATTTCTCAAATCTCTGTGGTAACCATAACACATTTTTTCCTCTATGAAACACTCAATTGAGAAAATCATTAGTGGCATTTTCAGAAGAATGATTTTCAATAATCTGGTAGTTTATTAATTGTACTTCACAGTCGGGCTAGATTCACATTAGAATGAGTGTTTCATGTGACATTTACTTCACAAGGGCAAACGGAGGGCAGGTTGTTATGGAAACAAAGAGTTCAACACATTAAACATGACTTAAAGTCAAATGCTGCAGTCTAATCGCAGATCACACTCGAGACATACAGGGTGCTAAAAAAAGAGACAGTCTCGTTAGCACACTTATCTTAGAAGATGAATTCTTTCTTAATCCACCCCATCACATTCTGCGGATGAGGTGGATCGACAACAAATCCTACAAGGATTCCACTGGGTGGTACTGGGTATCGCGGTAAAAATAGACAACCAAGGATACGTGAGGGGCTTCTTTCTAAAACTTTTTCTTAGGGATTCGGTGGCACTCATGCTCCTGTCGTGTAACAGGCCAGATTTGATCGCCACGGTGATCAGACAGATAGGTGGGAAAGCGGCTAAGTCTCATCCCTCAGTCTCGCCCAATGATGGATCCTGCCTGATGAGGAATTGAAGACCTCCAAATCAGACTTCTTCAGCATCTTAGCTCTTCAGCTGGCATGATATGATACTATGTGCTACATCATAGGGCAATTGATACCTTTAACAACTGCCAAGCTTTTTAACCAGCACTTTCAGTAATCAAAACTTGATCTAGTTGTGCCCTGCTCCATAAGGAAGACCATGGTGACAATGATTTTAAGGGGAATAGGTTATATCAATGATTAGTGTCCAGACACCCATGTGCCAATCAATACATAAAGCACTCCAGAGTGTATGTCAATCAGTATAACAAGCACAGTAGGATTAAAGGCCTGCATTTAAGGAGAATAAATGGATGAGTGTATACAATGTAGTCTGGTGTGGTATAGAATACTGAACGTGAAAAAAAGAGAGAACTAAACAAACAAACAACACAATTCTTTAGTGCTTAATATCTCAGATAGGATCAATTCTATTGACTACTAATTTTCAATATGATAGATATTTTGATTGACAGTATTCAACTAAACTTATTCTTGTGCATGTACAGTTTATGTGCCGAGCACTGTGTGCACAGTATATGCTATCTTTAGAGAAAATTATATGATCTGTGGCCTGTACACTGTTATGATGGATCATAAGAATACCTAGATGATGAAAGGGGAAATAAAAAATTTTGAATTTGAAATTGATGCAATACAGAGATAACATGTCACTTGTTACCTCTGCCAGTGTAAAAAAAAAGAAAAGGAGAAAAACCTTTATCTTTCAAGAAACTTTCAAGTATATACCACTATGGCAGTCATGTCTAACGCTTAGTAACAAAGCCATATCCTTGATAATTCATTTCCTATGTGTTGTTGACAAGTTTTAGGAGCTGACGAACACTCCATTGCTTTGGCACAGGGGATCAATGATGTATACAAAACCACACTGTCTATACAAAGAACAACAATTTTGCCCAGAGAAGAATTCGGTCAAAGTAAGCTGTTAATGAGTGAGTCATGCCGTGGTATCCTTTCTAAACCACAGAGTGTTTCTTCATTCTTCACTCCACAAGTCTCAGCAGGACTTTTTTTTTCTGTGTTTCATGAATAGGTTTGTGAAAATAAAGATGGAAAAAAAAAGGAAAAGGATGCAAGGGGTGATTGTGTTTGGTCATCTAAACACACCTGACTCATTGGTTAATCCTTTCACAGCTCAGATGCCATTGCTCCATGGGCTCACCTCACCATTTTAATTACAATATGTCTTTATAGGAATATGGTTCAGTTTTGTATTCAAAACTGCAAAGCAGTCTGTAAACACATAAAGGCCACTCAAATGCTACATTTAGGATGTCAAACAAATTTAGTATATAAGAACATGCATTTTGTGAGTTATAATCTTAAAATTACAGATTCTAACCACTTCATCATCTTGGGAACCAGCATCGAGCATGCTGCAGCAGATAATGGAAATAATCACAATTCATATCGTTATATTGCTCTTAATGGTCTAATCTAAAGAGATATGACATACACAGATCGGTATCAAGACCCTTTCCTTGTATTCTTTCTCTCTGCTGCAGAACAAGTATAAGCTTAACTCTCTAAAATCTCAAATTTAAAGATTTTAATGGCCTGAATGGGCCACTAAAGATAAAAGTTAGTGTTGAACCCTGCTATAGCAATGAACTTAATTTGACAGATTTGTTTGGAAAGTATTGGGGTTGTGTAAACTTACAAAACCGATCAGTATCTCCCCTACTCCGCCCTTAACAAGACTTCACCTTAGTCACTAGAAGTTGTTGTCTGTCTGCTGCAGGGGCGGATCCAGGAATTCCGTAAAGAGGGGGCGCGTTTACAAAATTAAAGGGGGGGGGGGCGCACACACCCCTCCCCCCATTTTTTTCTTTTTATTTCTTTTGTTTCAACAAAAAATAAAGGGGGGCGTGCGCCGGTTGCGGTCCTCCCTGGATCCGCCCCTGCTGCTGTTGTGTTGTATTGTATCAGGGAAGACCCTCAACATAAAGGCAAAAACACAAATCACGAAAGTAACGGAAGTAACAACTGCTTTTGAAGACAGCAAGATAGCCAGGACCCTCTTGACATGAAGCTGTATAAAACCTTTGCATTGTTTGATTAGCTCAGGGGCTTCTAGCAGCTCCAGAGCAGCCTCGTATGTTAAAAGTTAAACAAAAACACTTCATAGAGAGCAATACATGGCAAATTTCCTTGAGCTCACTCTGGAGGAATGTGAAACATTACCACATTCTTCAGAGAAGAATCATCTTGTTACTACTGCAAGAATGAATGAGGAAAATGGATATTCATATTTTTTGTATATTTCTCATTGATTCCTTAAGGTGTGGTGTGAGATAAATGTACATGTAGTAATAAGACATTGAATGTAGCTGTTGGTGAAATGTTATTGAAATCATCGCCAGGCAGGCAAAGAGAGAGCATTTATACAAGAAAGGCTTCATTTTATGATGTTACAGGATTCTTCATTGACCAGTGAGTGGAGTAGAAGCCCCAGGGTGGCGACTTACGACCTTTCTGGGTCATTAGTCCTTTTCTCTGATGCATTAGAGGAGGTTTCTATCAGTAAAATGGCCAATTGTCACTTAAAATGTTGGCTAAGGACAACTTAAACCACCTCAACAGTCAGTGCAATACTATTTACAGTTGTGTATCATAGGGGTTGCATCATTGTCCATTTATGATGATCGCAAATTGTTTGGCTTGAAAAGCTGTACGTCAACGTTTCAACCTGCTGCAAATATTAGTGCCACAAACGGGACGTCAAAATAGAATACAAAACTCACTATTTCTTATTTTGAATACTCAATTGAATGCTAATAAGGAAAGTATACAAGGATATGCAAGCATACACACCACTTCTAACTTTTAAGTACTCATTTGGAGTAAGCTTCATTGTGAAATGTGATAAAGGTTTTCATTGTTAAGGTCTGTGTTACAATAGAAGCAATCACAGCAAGTTTTAGCCTTCTTCCCAAGATTTCCCAAGTCTGTTTGCTCCCCACCCCCACCCCCATCTCTCCCAAACCCCTCTCCCTAAAAAAACAAAAACAAAAACAAACAAACAAACAAACAAAACTACCGAAGACAGCACATATACTGGGCTCTTGCTCAAGCTCACTTATGAGTAGAGTCAAATTAAACTATAATAAGGCATTCTGTTAATCTTTTTTTTTTCATTTTCTTCATTTCATAAATACTGAAGGCATAATCAAGTTGTCTTATGCTATTAAGAAAGAATGCAATTTATCACATAATCATCAAGTGGACATCAAGGATTTGATGTTTTGCAATGAAGTCTGCCCTCTTAGCTAAATGTATGATCGGCCCGTTTCTGATCAAGACCCCCTGAGATGTTGTGCCGATTAGATGAAGCCGTATACCCGCCAAGGGATGTAAAATGGTTGTGTAAAGGATCTAAAGGGTTGGGGTTATAGTGGGTAGGACCGGAGGGGCATGGTGACACCCCTCTCCTTTACCTCGCCCCTCTATCTCCCCCCCCCCCTTCCTCTTACCTCTCCACAGTTACCTTGACGGCCGCTTCCTTCCTGTGTGTGTGTAGTGGGGCGTAGCGTGCGGATTCACTGACAGCACTTTTTTCTTTGCAAAACAACTGCGCTCGCTCACGAACTCCTTCGCGATCCCTCCCTCCAGAGAGCACATGGAGCAGAGATCATACTGTCTGCTGTATTTCCCCCCTTAAAACTATATATAGCGGGATGGCGGATGATTTTTTTTTCTTTGCCTTGTTTCTGTTGTTGTTGTTGTTGTTGTTTATCTCCATTCCTCTTTTCTCTCTTCAGCTTATTTAGGCTTTTGATTGTTAACACAGATCAGCACCCAGAAATACAAGAGCTTTACAAATAGAGGTTGACTAAAATGTTTGTATTGTTTTTTATTTTGTTGTTGTTGTTGCTGCTGCTGATGTTGTTTTGTTTTGCTTGTGTGTGTTTCTGTCCAGCATGCAAGGATCAGCTTTCCTTTACCTGCTAACCCCCCCCCCCAAAAAAAAAAATAAATAAATAAAATCCCCCCCCCCCATATCCTGTGGTTAAAAGGAATAAAAAAAAATCACTGAATGACGAATTGGTGGAGTATTTCACCTCCCATATAAGGAAACAAAGCAACTGAAGGGGACAGTGTAGTAGGTGTATGCACTTTGTGCTGACAATCTATTGAGAAGGAAATGTTCACACAGGAAATTTGTAACAAGACAATGTTGCGTAACAGAAATGGGCTTTTCCAATTCGAAGTTAATAAGTCATTTTGAATGAGGGATAAGAATCACTAAATTCCTTTTTTTTTTTAAGTCAGCTGAATGACGAAGATGTACAGTATGGGGCCTACTAATGATGGAAACTACTTAATTTCTGAATTTTGTATGTTCTAGAAAGTTAGGATTTTGACTACCAAGTTTGATTTTCACACCCATGTAAACATGACCATAATTTGAAGCTTGCTGAAAAAAGAGAGAGAGAAAGTAAACATGGTCCCTGGTAGTCAAAAATCCAAATGGAGGATCTCATGAGGAATCGACGTGTACACCAGTATTCATGACCAATTATCGGAGGAACTCTTTTGGACGTAATGTCTATGTCATTTCTTGTCCTCCATTTTTGTGAAAGCTGTCGGAAGCTGGGTGGGTTTTCAGGAAAGTATCCTTCCGGCTGTCATTTACATTAAAACCACAGTGACAAGCAAATAAGTGACAATGAATCATCTCATGGACCAATGTGTATTCACAATTATTTCATTCATTTGTGTGTGTGTGTGTGTGGGGGGGGGGGTGATGATACAATTTCAATCTTTAAATATCTAATCATGGGAACATTGCAGATCATGTCAGGACATGAAACCAAATCATTTTTGTATCAAGTTAAAACCAGATGTATAGAACCCATTTTTTGCATATCATTGTCCATGCAAAATAAGACAAGAGTTTGTGAAGATCTCACATACCATCCGTTCTCTTGTCTTTAAACTCGCTGGCAATTGCCCCAAATATTTTCCACCAGTTCAACCTTTTTCATTACGGTCACTTCCATCACCTTGAATCACATACCATGTGGTGAAGGAAGAGCACATGTAAGAGAGAGGGAGTATGGGAGAGAGAAGATGGAAGAAAAGTGCAGCATCATGTGATCAAGTCCTTCAAGATTAATCAAATATGCAAATCATCCCTCTACTAATGAGACCACCTACAAATCATACATGGCTATGACAGTTGGATCACTGGAGCAGCCGTCATGAGGAAAGTGACAAAGATAAAAGATTGGTTCATCATTTCTATATGGCATCAGCTTGCCACTCTGTGACCAACCACTATCCTTACAGAATGATGATACTTGCCCCTGAAACAAAACATTATCGGTGTGTATTTTACTGGTACGAAATACCAGTATATCGATCTAATTTGTGGGCATATTTTCCTCACATACAATAATAAACCAATCACTTGCTGCCTCTTATAGTATATTTACACCATGTTCCTGGCGTCCACGGCCATTGCGTTTCAGCTAGGCCACTGTAGACAAAACGGGATGGACGTGAGACGCGGCAGGAGACAATGGGATACGCAAATGTGATAGTTTGTCATTGTCTTGACTACCATGTATACCAGGAAAGATTTTAAACTGTCAGAAAAGTTTACCAAAGCAGTCACAGTGCAGATAAGAAAGTGGAAATACGTTTTTCACAATAAGCTTGAATGTATACATGCATATATGTATCTATATATCTATCTATCTATGTATCTATTTACTTATTTACATATTTACTTATCTATTTATTCATTTATCTATTTATCTATCTATCTTCCATTCATTTGTAAGTCGATATGATAGTAAATTATACAGACAAAGCCTAAAATCTTTGCGAGGGAAGGCTCTTACAGCTTTTGACAAAGAAAAAAAAAATCCCTTTTATGGTTTGATGGGACTAAATATTACATTGCATTGATTTAACACCAGTAGGCCTACACGGAAGTGGAAATTCCCTTGCAAATGTGTCACCACTGCTTAGACATGCTTGAAAGAAAGAAAGAGAGGGAAAAAAAGGATTCCTAGACTATCACTTCCTGTGTTGATATCAGAATAATTACGTTCTAACAATAATCAATCGACGGGAAACAGCTCCGACTTCCCTACATTGGCACGACTTCAGGCTTAATTATCAAATTATGTTGAGATAAGTAACTAAATCAGGGAGTATGCAGACACGTTGGCCTTTTCCATTATCTGTTGGGTTACGACTTCACGCTCCTCAGAGGCTAAAATATACCGCCATCTTGGGACATTAAAGTGCTTTAGTATGTAATTCAAATTCTCCAGTGATTAAAGATCCATGCATCAATTTGCGGTGTACTCTGGAGTTCCTTCCGGCTAATCGTGGGACAATTTTCTTTTCTGTGAACATGAAAGTCTGAAAAAAAAAGAAAAAGAAGAAGAAGAAGAAGAAGAAAAAGAAGGTGAAGACTAGGAGGGAGGAAATTAACCATCAGTGGACATAATTTTTGTCTGCCTTCTTGACTGGGGTGAGATATTGGGAAATATGAGGTTGTGTGGTCATTATATGCAAGGCCAATTTGGGAATGGCCACATTTAGTCATTGGGCACCAAAATTAGGAATCCACCCTCTCCTAAATTGTAGCAACCACCTATATCAACCCCCCCCCCTTCCCCCTTTACATGTACACCCTCCGGGTTAGTAATTAAATGTCTTCTAAGGAAGTCTAGGTAGCCATACTTACTCTATTATTTGCTTTTACAATCTGTTGACATTCCTGCATGTTCTCATAATTCAAATTATGAGATAATATATTGTTATGTGATAAGTTTATGTCATATATTCTGGTGTTACATTCTATGTCCATGGTATGCATCCCAGGTATTTGTTGTGTGATTTTATGGTATTATAATTGTATATGTAATATATCATATTTGCATATTGATCTTTATTCAAAACTTTAGTAAAGAAAAAATAGTCAGAAAAGAGAAACTGGATCACTGTCTACATTTTAAACTGTATTCATAAATTTCAAAGCCGTACTTTTCTATCACTTTATTTACCATATGTTTTGTATTCATAAATTTCAAAGCCGTACCTTTCTATCACTTTATTTACCATATGTTTTCTTCCCACAAATTATCATGCAAAGTTTTGTGACAGGTAGTTAAGAAAGAAGCGCAATGGAACAGCATGTTATCTTAACATATCACTTTTATAAGTTTTCCTCTTTTCCCCAAAATATACAGTTATCTGGAATTCAAGATTTGTGTTACGTTTCTAGACTCAAGGCTATCAGTTTGAGCATTCATTTCTTCCTTCCCCCCTTTTTTCCATATATCTCTGTCATGCTTTTAAATTCTAGAATATCGTAGCTGATTAACAGGACACCAGCGATTAAAAAAAAAAAACAACTCCATGGGGAGCAATCTTATGTATTACATTCATCAGCTTTTATCGCCACCCTCGTTGTCACGACTACATCCTGTTTCCACCTGTTGCACTGTCATTATCAACACTACCTTAAACACTGCAGCTTCCTCCCTCTTCTCCATGTTTGGGCAGAGTTTTAGATATGCTACTTTCCAAACAGCTTGAATCTGAAGATTTTCGTTGTTTTTGTTGTTTGTTTGTTTGTTTGTTTTTTCTTCAGCCATGTCAAGCATTTATAAGCTTTTCATTTTACCTGATTCTGTATTTTATCCTCCCTCCCCTACCTGCCCACACACATTCACACACACACACTCACACACACACACTCACACAAACACACACACACACACACACACACACACACACACACACACACACACACACACACACACATACATTTGGCCAGAATTCGTTTTTGCCTTGTAAAGGAAGCCTCCGGGGAAAAACCCTCAATGAACAAGTTTTCTTTTTGTGTTTTTCTTCTTCTTCTTCTTCTTCTTCTTCTTTAATCCTAGTTCATATCTGACTCTTTCACTTTACACTGAGTATGTTAGTACTGATTCCTCTTTTACATCGAAATGCAACTCCCTGTTAAGTTAAGTTTCAAAAAGAGGTACTGAAAATTTCATGAGGTGTTGATTCCATTGCTTTACAACTCTCTCATTGGCTTACACCAAATCTCCCTGTTCACCTCCTCATTTTCAAAAATGGTGGAAAAATGTGTTATAAATCCACTTGAATCAAATACATTGTAGAGCTGTCAAACTTAACAGTGATGACTTTAACCCGGTGAGGACGGGCTGATTTTGCTACAACACGCATTTCCCATAGACACTTGCCCGAGTATACTCGGGACTCGTCCTCAACGGGTTAAAAGACTGTAGTTGCTTAATCGTTGATGAAATATGATTTCTGTAGTGTTTCAGTACGCCACTACCTTATTTTATTTGCAAATAGAGGTGGGAGTATAGCATAGTTTCATCATATGTCTCCATTTTCTTACTACAGTGTATTCTTTGTTATATCTGGTTACTTAATGTGGAGTTGAACATGTAATGGTATTTCACTATTTAAAAAAAAAAGAAAAAAAAAGAAACTGTGGCTATCAAATCTGCCAATCATTGACATGACGTTGAGTAAACTGTGGGATATTGCAACAGATAACCACCATAAAGGAAATATGCCCCAAATTTGGATACATCACATAACTGGTTTATCTCAGTGGTCATACCACAAGACTGATTACCCCCATGGGAGCAAGATGAGTCAAGGGAAATTTTACCTGGAAAGAGAGTGGACAGTGTCCTTTCAATACTTTACACACTAAAGAGATATCGCTGCTTCCTTGACATGCACCTGTAGTAAGTTGATAAATTAGAAGGTTTTCTAATTTTCTAGAAAGGAGAGTGTTTCATGTAGTATTATATTCCAACAGTTCTTATGTGACAATGTAATGACACATTCACATCAGAAGAAGATTGAATGAGAGGAAGCCGCTAGACAGAAAGATACGATGCAATTGTTAATTACGTGTTCCCAGTAACCTTCAACATAAATTATTGGTTCATGCACTGTAGATGCCATCTATCCCAGTAAAAAAGCAGATCTTGCATACTGTAAAACATGATATATTCGCGGCATGAAATTTTCGCGAATTGGAGCCGACAGCCTTTTTCGTGGCATGAAATTTTCGCGAATTGCTACTGGCATTCAATGCATGTAGTGTAGGCAAAAGCTTTCGTGTGCATTTTAATTTCGCGAATTTTGGCGCTCGCGAATTTTGGCGCTCGCGAAATTTGCGAAATTAAAATGCACGCGAAAATTCCTCGTTTTACAGTATATGCAAGATTCAAGTGCACTTGGCAACACAAACAATGCATCATCTGAAACTTCACACATCAGTAAGCACTGAGCATTGTGCATGTAATAGGCGTTTTCACATCAGCCCGATGTTTCGAAATAGCGCGCTATTTTCTGACTTGGGAAATAAAAAAATATCGCGAGCTTGGATTTTTATCGGGCTGATGTGAAAACGCCTAATGAGAAACTGTACGTCTGTGCATTCACAGAGGCATTAATGCCATGTTACTTAGAATGATCATCAATCTGCATGATATAGCATATGTCAAATTATCCTACTCCTGCCTGATGATCCAAAATGTGGTCAGATAACACAGAAACAAGCAGGATATCAATTGAGGAAATAATGGGCTTTCCTCTCGGCTGATATCCGGAATCTATTGGCACCACGGGGATCGACGCTATAATCCGACCCAATTCCGACAGCACTTCTGGCTGGGTCCAGAGGACAACCCAGGAGAAAATTCCCCTCGAATATCATAAATATTACACAAATTGCTCAGAGGACCTTCATGATTATGCAACACAAACCATCAGATCGGGAAAGATTTGCCAACTCTGTTTTTCTAAAAGCTATTATTTAGGAGCTGTAACCACAAAAAGGATAGAGCCAATTTCGCAAGGGTTAGAAAAATAAAATGCTAGATTTTAGGGGTGAGGAGGTGAAGACTGCTATTTCCAAAATCAACACTATATCAAAATCAAAATCCCACCAAGATCTAGGCCAGCTATGTGAGGTATAAATCAAAGATGGCATTGATTTGGCAAGAACAAAGGTATGAAATTTAATATGTGTAGGAAAGTATACAGGTACATGTTTGAAGGGAGAACATTATGAAAATTTAAACATTATAGTATATCAAGGATTATCAATGTAAGAAATTTCGACATTCAAGATTAATCAGAAGGTCCCAGCCCTTTTCAGCTGAAAGATGCCATCAACTGGAAAAATACAAGGACATCTATCCCAATTCTTGCTTCAAAGGAGTAACATCCTACCGGTCCTCTGCCTACAAGGTTAAACTTTGCTTCCCCATCCCCTGCACTATTTTCCCCTCCCGCCCAAATATGAGGGCAAGCAGGAAGGGATGAAATATGAAGCAGAAAGAGCAGGACAGAGCAAGAAAGAGCAAGACAGAGAGAGAGAGAGTGAGAGGGGGAGGAAGATGAAAGAGATGGGAAGATGGATACAGAGAGAGAGAAAGAGTGAGAGAATGAAGGAGGGGGAAGGGGAAAGGATGGAAGATGAAAGATTGAAGAGGAGTAGGGAGAGAGAGGGAGAGGAATAAAAGGAGATGGTAAGGGAAAGAAGGGGAAAGAAGGGGAAAGAGAGGGATGGGAGAGGAGGCAAGGAGAGAGAGAGAAGGAGGGGGATATATAAAACAAAACACAGAAAGAGAAAGTGGAAAGAGAGAGACATGGAGGGTGAGAGAAAGATAGAGAAAAGGAGGGAACAAGGGGGGAGAAAGTTACAGAGACAGATAGGCCCAAATGCACAAAGGTGGTTTAAATAATTCATTCATTCATTCATTCATTCATTCATTCATTTTTCCATTTCCAACAGAAACATATAAATATTTTACAGAAATTGAATACATAAATTTTATCATAATACATAATAAAGGATAAGTTTAGGCTTATCTTTTCTTTCCTTGTAGTGTGGATCATGATAATGATTTTTCCGTTTTCCAAACCATGGTTTACACAAATTTCTTCTGCGTAAATATGATTGACAGATTGCATATGCCAACAGTAAATTGAATTTGAATTTGAATTTGAATTTGAATTGAACAGTCCAGTAACAAATGCACATTGACACACGCATGTCAAAAGTATGCCTATTTCACGCTTATTTTAGACCATGGTCTAAATTCGTACCATGGTCTAAGTTTAAACCACCTTCGTGAATTTAGGCCATAGAGTTGAAACATGAAGTCAAACTGGAATAAGAGGGGCAATAGGAAAAATTATTCTAAAAAATGACAAGGAGCAAGAATTCAGAGCCACATGAACATTTAGATTTGAAACATTAGTGGCAAAATAATGTGAAAAAGGAAAAATGCACTTTACAGTGAACGATGATTTATACTTCAACTCAGGAAGGTGTAGCATAATTATGATCATATAAATTATATCAACCAGCCCAGACAGAAGAAGAGGAAGAAGGGAAGAGTGAACTCCCAGTGGAGAGCATCTTGGCATGACCGAAATACGAAAAAACGAATGTTCAAGGACATCAATATTTATTTCTTATAGTCATAAATTTACATTTTGTAACTCTTTGGAAACAGCACCTTGGGGAGTAAATGGTTTGGCAAAACATTTCACCATACCAATTTTGAATACAAACTTGTTCATATGATGCAATCAATCACTCAAACAGAGAACATGCATGGTAATGAAATAAATCAGCAACCAAAAAGCAACAACAAATGAATATAAAATATATTCATACACATCACTAGACAGGGCAAATAATGAAAAATATGATTCCATCATAATGCTAGGATTACATTACAATCCCGATGGACATGGTAGTCCTATTCACCAGAAACATAGTGCACCATGGGATTTTGCCCAGTTTTTTGCCCCGCATTCAAGTTTTGGGAGGTCATTATCCCACTAAGTTTTTCATTGTTTATCATGGTATTCGTAATGGGCCACAGGGGAAAAGAACTACTGAGTCCCAAAGGCTTAAACGTGCACTATGGTCTGGCCCTCGAACTCCAAAAGTGCATGGACCTGGGGGGTGTTTCATCAACGTTTGTCAGCGCTGACAACTTGAATCACCATAGTAACAGTCAGTGACCAGAGCATCTCAGCCAATCAAAACCAAGGATTTTGCTGAAATTGGTCAGTACTGACAGTTGTCAGCGCTGACAAACGTTGATGAAACACCCCCCTGGTGTCACATTTTTCATTTGTTTGTTTGTTTGTTTTGGTTTTTATCATGGGATTGATAAAAAGTTTACTTTATCACTTGCTGTGTGAAGCAAATTACTGTGAGTATTTAAAGGAAAAAATCAATATGGATTGATCATTACTTTCCTTGCAGTATCAATCATGACAGTGATTTTTCTCTCGTTCTTTTTTAATATCAACACGTAAGAACCAACAGTTTTCACATCACGTTACATTTTGAAAACCATTTCAACTCTGGATGTGTATGAAAGGGCCTGTAGAATCTTGGTTAAATCCCACAAATAATACAAAACTTATAGCTTTGAAGTTTTTGCAGGAAAACAGTCTACTGAACAAACTAGAAATTTTAATGATGGTCAATGAATCATCACAGAAAATGTACATTTGTCAGAAACAAAAAATATGAGCAATTAAACTTGCTAGTGATTGGCTGTAATTAGTAGCTATGTAATCTCAATACATTAATTTCTTCCCGTTTGTCATTATCTAAATTTCTTTTGAGTACCATCAAAGTACACTGGATAGCCCCCCACGCACGTGCACCAACCGCTAGTCCTGAAGAGGGGTGCATTGCTATCACCTTGCAAAGTGCAGCATGCTAGACCGCAAAAACGGAAAAATAAAGAAAGAAAGAAAAGTGAAAATCGGATCTCTTCACCAGCTATTTTGCTCTTCCTCAATCACGACATTTCCCGCCTCATTTCCTTGGAAAAACAATGTCCAATTACCTCCAATTTCCTTCTTTCACTGCTTATCGTGTAGCTGGTGCGATTCTGGCCGACAGAGGAATGCTAAAAATAAGAGCTCGGGATCACTTTTCCCATTTTTCTCTTATTCCCCTATATATATTTCTCTCTCTCTCTTTTTCTCTTTCTCTTTATCTCATATACTTTATTTTCTTGTTCCTCTCAGTTTCAGTCACTCCAACTCTAGGAATGCAGACAGAGTATATTCCCTGATTCAACACCTTTGTTATGTTATGTTATGTTATGTTATGTTATGTTATGTTATGTTATGTTATGTTATGTTATGTTATGTTATGTTATGTTATGTTATGTTATGTTATGTTATTTGTCTTTCAGTTATGTATACATATATACTCATTTTCCTTTACATGTGAAATTTTGAAATGGAGACTGTTGAGAAGATTTGTATGCCTTAGTGCATGATGATAAATGATTTGAATCTGAATCTGAATCTTTTCATCTTCTTCTCTGTTTATCTCTTCTTTTCATTTTATCTTCATGTTTCCATTCTTTGCTTCCCTCATGATCTCCTCATCATTTTCTCCCTCTCTCCTTTTTTTTTACTGTGTTATTCTTTTTAGATTTTAGTGTCCTTTTCTTCTACTTCAGGATAGTTAAAATATAGCCATCATTTATTTATTTATTTATTCATTTTATCTTCTTTAAAAGCAGGGCAGTCTCATTCAGAGCCACAAAGGCCTGCTTTACAAGGGAGCATTAGAATATATTACAAAGTGAGCACAATAGTAATAACAAAAAACAAATAAAAAAATTGAATGAACATAAATTTGACAGAGTTAAAAATAACCAATTTGTTAAAAACCTAAAAAACAAAAACAAACAAACAAACACAAAACCATGTGATAGCATGGCATCTAACTACATACCCTTGCAGCTAGAGCAATGGGTGTAATATTACATCAATTTACAGTGTGGCATTATCGCCTATATTTCTTCAATGTCTGCAATGAAGAGGCTGTTGGAATAAACACAGGTAGCATGTTTATGGGTGACGCATTAGCAGTAGTTTGCTTGCAGCATATGAGAAGGAGCATTTCGTACATTCAGTTCTAGTTTGGGTATGTGTGATTAGCAAGAAAGAGAATACTGAGTGACATAGATAAAAGGATGTTTGGTCATGAGGTTAACAATGTATGGTGGGGCTAAATATTTCCTCTGAGCCCTTTACTAGTTGTTGTTGTTGTTGTGGTTTTTTTTTAATCTTCCGTCATTCTTTCCCTCATTCTTTCCCTCAACCTACATCTTCTCTTGTTTTTCCTTAAAGTCTCACAGTGTGTAATCCATTCTCTTGGATAGAAGTATCATTTTCAGAGGTGTTTTGAAAATGCCCGAGTCTAGCACATGCAAACAACTGTTCTATGATGCGGCTCTATGAGTGCCGACACCTGTTGCGCTACGTTCCTTGCGTATTGTTTGGGTGAGTGTCAGACTGACTGGAAGTCGAGTGCAAATCCGTCAGGGCCACTCTGTCAAAATTTCGCCTCTGGCAATCAAACAATTTCCTGTTCAATTTTTATCTCAAACAAAATGTACAAAACATTTCAACCATGATCTCTTCCCCTTTAACTTTACCGCATATTACTCAGTGCCACGCATGAACTTGCATCGGCACTACAAACTATGAAATGTTTTTAGAGCTGCATTAATGTTAACCCATTGAGGACAAGTCCCAAGTATACTCGGGCAGGCGTCTATACGAAATGCGTGTTGTAGCAAAATCAGCCCATCCTCTACAGGTTAATTTTCCCCATTGACAATTCAACCTTTCAAAATTGCATGGTTTCATGTCAGATGGACCTAAAGTACCTCAATGTACTGACATGACATATTCTTCTTCTTTTCTTTTTAGATTAAAAGTCAACAAGTGAAATGTTACAATGAAAACCAAAAGAGAGCACAAATAACAAGTGGATTTTCTGTTGGGCAATAATTACACCAAATAGTTGTATCTTCAGGTTTCAATCTTCTGTCCTTTAATACCAGGACATCCTTACCTTTGTGTAACCTTTCTGTTTTTCTATTGTTAGGAAGTATAATTATAGAATGATGATATGGAACATGATTATTCAAATGATCGGCTGAGAGCAAAGCACGGGACAAGTCTTTGTGTAAAATGTCGGGGGGGGGGGGGGGGGCATTTAAGTTTTTACTAATGACTGGTACTAACAACCGCTCAGTGGTATCATTGCTTAAATACATGACTTTGTTCAATTCAGTTCTTGCTTGCCATAATCACGCTCGCTGATGTCACAGTTGCCTCAATCAGCTGCAGACATGCCCTCAATCCCTTATTTACTGTAAATGATTTCTAAATTCCTGTTCAGTGTGTTTGGAACATTTCTTCACTCATCTTGGCTTTTGAGCAAATTCTACATGTAGCTGATTGGTATTTGCCTAATTAAAGGTAAATGAAACATAGTTTACAGACCCAGTTTATAAAACAAATAATGCACTAGTTATACTTGTAATGTTACTGGAGATGCAGCTCACTCTCGGGCATTCACAATGCCATGTCACATACCTCTGCACCTTTTGTGCATGTTACACCATCGTAAATACCCTCGAGTACGCTACATCTCTTCTAATGCACTCACACCTGTGCATTTAATTATAGTATACTGACCTGACTTGCCACTTCATCTCCACAAGGGCAATGAGTGATTACGCTCATACCCTCACGTTCAATGACATACCACGTTTACCCATCAGCAGGGATGGCCAGAAACAATCAGTGACTGATGAGTAAGTGATCTTCTTGATCCCAAAGCCTCGACACCTCATTGTCTTGTCATGTTGTTCTTCCTACACAGTACACAGGTACTGCGTCTTTGATGCTTGCAGCATGGCCACATTTGGAAGAAAAATTTAGTAACAACAATAGAATACGCTGGCAAGTTTCAGCCGAGCTGTGGACCCAGAAAAGGGTTAAATTCTGATGATATTTGGCTTCTTTCTTTTTTTCTAAATCACAGACATTTTTAGCAAAATTCTCATAGTTTTGAAGGGCCTTCCTTACAGCCACCATGTTTCAGTACAAGGCAAATATAGATATCCAGGATTTCTTGCAGTCTGGTCAGTGGATGCAAGTGGTTCATGCTGGCTTGAAGCGAGAAGGGAAAAGATTAATTGAGTTCAGGGTTTTAGGAAGACAACCCTCCATATTTGTAGACTATGAAACAAAAAAAACAAAATAATGATGCATGAGAGAGTCAATTTCTTGATATACCATGTATAGGCATTTCGAATGAAAGATTCAAAGAGAGCAATGCCATCTGGGTGCACAGAGATACACATATATGTCTTGTGAAGTAAACTTTGATAAGTCAAAGGTTCTGATTACATGACATTAGAGGGGCAGATTTGAAATATAAATTGATTTCCACTTGACCAACAGCCCTACTTAATGTTCATAGTATTTTTTTCTTATGTGGTAGAATGGGTAATCATGCCAACCAAGGTCTTTACACTATACTAAACTCTGATATGTCTCTGCATTTTAATACATGTGGTGCCCACATTGAAAGTAGACCCCAGCATGTGTTGGTACGCCTACGTCAAGCAATCCTATGCTTAACAATTAACGTCTGTCAAACTACACTTGGCGGTCAAGTAATCATGCCCACATTCCTCATAGTAAATGGGGTTAAGTTCATTGCAAATCATACTTTGTTCATTTATGTCATCTTTTGTATTTCAGTTCCAATCTGCTTTGATGCAGTCTGAATTGTTTAGCTGACAATGCAATGTAAATGATATTAAAAATAAAAACAAAACAAAACTGTGATGACAGTAAGATAGAATAGTAACCATATTCTGCAAAACAACAAAAACAAACAAACAAACAAACACAACAACAACAATGAAATAAACATGAAATAGATGTATAAAAAAGAAGGAACCCACTTGAAAGCAATGCCCAGTAGGATAACTATTCAAGTTTTCTGATCGGCCAAATGGCTTAAATATAATGTAAATATCAAGCACTTTAAAGGGAACATAAACCCGAAGAGCAATGTGGATTGAGTGAAAGCAGTAACATTAGTAGAACACATCAGTGAAAGTTTGAGGAAAATCGGGCAATCTATGCAAAAGTTATGAATTTTTAATGTTTTGGTGTTGGAACTGCTGGGTAAGGAGACTACTAGAGGTTATGACGTATGAGAGGACTACAACATGAAGAAAATATAAAGGGAATTCAATAGAAATTCATTTTTCATGAAAATTACACATCCCATCAACTTGATACTGACATAAATGTTAGGGGTAGCACTTATTCCCCCTGCTTTCTGAAAGTAGTTAGTCAAGTACTCTTTCATTTTGCTATAAAAGTGATTTTTTTTTTTGTGGAATTCCTTTTATATTTTCTTTATATTGTTGTCCACTCATACATCATAACCTCTAGTAGTCTCCTCATCCAGCGGTTCCAACACCAAAACTTTAAAAATTCATAACTTTTGCATCGATTGTCAGATTTTCCTCAAACTTTCACTGATGTGTTCTATTAATGTTAATGCTTTTACTCAATCCACGTTGCTCTTTGGGTTTGCGTTCCCTTTAATACATAAGCCCTCTTTTGGGTGAAATTGCCAATCATGGTGTCATAGCACAGCTGGACTAACACTGTCACTCATGACATGCATTAGATGAATCATAATTGTTCAGTTTCCATCATGTCAGATAAAAGACAATTAATGCTAAGCAGGAGATAAGCCTTAAAAAAAAGATGAATATTGCAACATCTTTTGTACAAATACACCTGTACATGTTCTTAACACAAAATGGTCGTATTATTTTATCTAGCTGAGCGACTTCAACAACAGATGGTCTTGGTTGCCCATGTCCCTTGACTGAACTCTGACTGAACTTCTTTTAGGGCAGTTTTGAGGGAGAAAGAACTTGGTCTTTTGACAGATCATTTGACTGAGCTACATAATTATTACCTAATAAATGTCACAGAAACCAAGAAAATTGTCAAGAGATGGTTGTTGATAATTTATTAACTCACTTATTTTTACAGTTTCGCATCAGTATTGGTCATATACGGCAACATATTATGAAAGGTCAATTTAGTATTCCATTATCCTTGTGAAAGAGAAGATCAGGTTGAAGTAAACAGTTTTGTGACAGAAGGATGTAGGACCTATTTGTATAACTTTTTGCCCTATCATATTAAATAGCCATTTTTTAGTCATTCCAGTCTACAACATCTCAATCATTGAGGGGCTAAAAGCTAGAAGTTCTTCAACCTTTACCATTTCCAGTAGACAGATGGTGCAGAAATGCTTGAGAAAGTGGTTGTAATGGCAACATGATATCGATAGCAAGGTCAGTGCCTGACATTGATCATGTGACCTCCCTCCCCCCCCCCCCCCCACAAAAAAGACAAAAAGTTCAGGGTTAAGGCTATCATGGGACACAAATTAAGCATGGAATGTGTTTGTGTATGAGAGTTCTACTTACTTTAATTGGACAAGTATCAATGGCAAAAGGCAATGACCACTCCTTTTTTTTCCTTCATATACATACAAATGTAGCTCTTTCTTGTCCCCCCTTTCATCATGTGTGTGTGTGTGTGTGTGTGTGTGTGTGTGCGTTTTTTTTTATTTTTATTTTTCATTTTGTTCTCTTTTATCTGTCAGTGAGTGACAGAAAACAGGTTTGTCAAGGATGAAGATGTAGGTTTTTCACATTCACAGAAATAGATATTTGCCTATTGGAATTGTACTATTACAAAGTCATGTTATTTTGCTTGTTGGGGGGGGGGGGGGGGGGGGGGGGGGGTTGGGTACAGAAAAATCAGTCAATCTTTAGCACCACCCCATTACAAGCTAAGGAATCTGCCAACCTATCCAATATGTTAAGTGAAGAGGACATTTGAATTTGCTATCAAGGGAGGCGGGGGAGAAGAGAAAATGAGGGCGGTTTGGGTGCGATATATATATTTTTTCTTCAATATTTTGTTTCACTTTGTTGGTTTCGAGTGGGGGCTCCGAATCCCACAAGAATGGCAGCCAAATGGTAAGTACACACAACCGGGGGATTACTTCCAAAATCAGAGTCCCCAAAGATTGGATATTGATGAGATTTCAGTCTGAACTTCATCACTAGAAAGAGAAATAGGGGGAGAGCACTTCAAAACATATCTCAGGTGTGGAAAAGCAGCCCTTCCCTCAGGAACACTTCCTGAAGAAGAATTGAGTGGAGAAAATACTTGTACCGCGGACATTACAAATTTCTGGAAGCGAGGAACATGTATACCTCGCCTAAACACATGGAAAAGGATTTTGTATTCTGAAGACATAAATTGTATTTCCCCCCAAAACCCTGGCTTGCCATCCATCAGCACAACAACAACAACAACAACAACAACAACAACAACAACAACAACAACAACAACAACATCATCTACTACAACAACAACAACAACATCTACTTCAACAACAGCATCATCATCATCATTGCAGTAAAGCACAATTTAACATGTTGGGCTGATATTACCTAGTACTGGAAAAGTGGTTTCTTTCGCGGTGGTTTTATTTCCGCTCTTTTCACGCTTTGAGGTTGAACCGCGAATTTAACATCACGCGAAAATGTTTTGAAAGTCGCGCAAAATTAACCACGCAAGGAAATGTTTTGAACTCGCCGCTTGTTACAACGCTATTGCGCACATGCACACACGAAGATTCTGCGCATTGAGTGTATTGATGGTCAACACACACACAGCGATACCGCGCAATGTAGGTCCAAGCATGTTATAAAGTACTCGAGAGACAGGATTTCAGGTAAGTCTGCATTTAATTTCAATTTCTATTTCATAAATAAAAGAATAATTGGATTATAGTTTGGGTTTTCATGCGCAAAATAAAACAGTTTTTGCCGACTGTGAATTCACAGATTTTGCCGACCGCGAATTTAAACACACGCGAAAAAGTTGGCACCAATGGAAACCGCGAAAGTATCTGTATGCGAAAGAAACCACTTTTACAGTATGGAAAATGTCACTCAGCACAACTTGCCTCAAAAACATGTAATATCATATCAGCATTTCCTGTGCAGGAGAAACATCCTCCTTTGATCAGAGAACTCGTTAGTGCAAATTGCAGCTTAAGGAAAAGTCAAAGCATTAAATGCGTGACCGAATTAAATGTAATGGTGTTTGCTTTAAGTCACTGTCCACAGTTTGTTGACCTCAATGATCCGATATCTTCAGGGCAGACTTATGATGTTCTATGAGAGCTCCATTACAGGTTTGGAATCAAGATTGCAGAAAGAATATGGCTTTAGTGTATGGACACTTCATATTCATGTTTTCAATCTACATTAATTTCAATGTATGTCCTAACAAAGATGAAACATTTTGGATGCAGAATATTCACTGACTATGTATAAAAGTCCAGCTTTATCTTATCTTCATGTCAGATTTTCTAAGATAATCATACAGCAAAGCCTTAACAACACACAATGACTATGAAGAATAGAAGACAAAGAAAGAGAGAGAAATAAAATGAGGGAGAGAAGTTATGGCAGATCAAAGACCTTTTGGCAACATGGTTTCAAGACATCCAAATAACCCTTTTGTAAGTGCATTATAGAGAAAAAAATAAGTGCTAACCTCATATCTACCTCTTTCAACAAGAATGCAAACCCACTCATTTTGATTTTCAGTGTGATTGTCATTCTTTTTTGAAAGAAAGGCACATGAAGTTTTTTCTTCCACTTATCCTTTGCGTGGTGGCATAGGATGCGATCCTGTTTCCAGGGGCAACCCCCTTGCCAGCAAACATCTTGCTGTCCTCCAGAGACAGATAAACAAGTAGTCATCACACTGGCAAAACTTCTTGACGTTTAATCTGCAGGCACCCCCTGCAAACAGGTTGTGGACTTATCACATGACAAACTTTGAGAAGTTTCAGATGTGAGCATTCAGACTGCACAAACTTCAAGAGAGTTTGTTGGGGTTTTCCCGAGTTTTAGTGGGAAGTTTTGAGAGAAGTTTTGCAAAAAGTTTTTGGGAAGTTTGCAGTCACACTGGCAAAACTTTGAGAACTTAAACTTTGCGATGTTTTGCTAGTGTGACAGCGGCTACATAGAGTGAAATAGAAAGAGAGAGAGGGCGAGTAATCCATGCTTAGCGATTCACTTGTTCTTCATTATTATCGTTACTTTTTTTTTGGGGGGGGGGGCTGGGAGGGGACATTTCACTGCCTGTGAACCTGAAATCTATCACGGCTGCTCTTAAGTCTGCCATTGACCACAAAATTGGTCTGTCGCGCCGTACCATGATTGGTCCAAATTGATGCAAATCCGGAGATGGGGCTTTAAACAGCATATTGAGCTTGAGGTATGGTAGTCACAATTTGTCAAATTCCTGATAGACACGAAGAAGCCAAGGGGAGGGGCAAAAAAAGGAGGAAAAAAATCCTTTAAAAAAGACACAAATTATCCCTAACCAGGCCAATGCTTGCTGGAGTGTTGAATTAATTCCCCAGCTGCCACGACCAAGTCTACTTGATGACATATTGAGTTTAAAATATATGATATATGGCATGGTGCATCCACTTTGAGCCCAGATCAGACTGAGCATAAGAAGATAGGTAAGAAATGAAGGGGAATAAAGAAAGATGATAGTGGGATAAAAGAGAATTGAGAAGGATAAGGAAGCATTATCATATCCAAGAAAGAATAAAAGTGCCTGTTATGAATTCCTTTACTGATTTAACTCCAATTCTAAGATAAAATGTTTCAATTACACCATAAGAAAAAGAAAAATGAATACTCAAGTCATCAATCATTGACAATTTCTACATCTACTCATTCAATAGTGCCATGATTCAAAAGAGCAATCTGGGAGGGGGAGGGAAGCTTACAAACTTATCAGAGAAAAAAAATCATCTCTGAAACTAACATATCTGTCATACATGCAAAAATGTAAAGCATTGCTACAGGTAGTTTAATGTGGCTACCAAATTATGAATATTTGGAAAATCTCATCATAAGAACCCAAAATGTTTGGAAAAGTTTAATAAAGTTTGCACTCTTGCATGGAATTTGAAGGATATACAGTCTATACAAAGTGCACACCTGACCAAAGACACTTGCCTCTTCAAAATGTTTCTTGTAGTGGCAATTGAAAAGAACACTTAATGAATTAGCAGTTAAATAGGTAAAATAGGTTTTAAAAAGGGTAAAAAATACAATGCATGGTTTCATAATTGTTGCTGCATTTCAAACACAAAGGGGCGCAACACTGCTCTGTTTCTAGAATGTCTGCTGGAGATGAATTATAGATAACCTATCCTCTTTTTTTTTCTTTTTTCTTTTTTTTTTGGTTAGCCATCACTATCACGTCTCTGAGACTTTCCAAACAGCAGGAGGTAAAACTTGGGGTCAATAGCTTTTTTCTCCCCACTTTCACTTCATCTCTCATGACAGAAAAAAAAAACTCTTAAAAGAAGAGAGAAGCTGAAAAAAAAAAAACTTGAAGCACAGCTTGATCATGACTATAGCCCCTCAAGACTTCACGAGTTATAAAATTGATGGACACAGATGATTTTCTATGAAATATAGCCTGGGCAAAATGGAAAAAAAAAATGCTCCTGGACCACAATATTTATACAGCCATAAAAATCAGGATATTCAATCATAAATATCACTTGCATTTGAGTCATATGTCTGTCGGGAGTATGCCCCAGTGCGGATCCTTCTTTAAGCCCCAGCATGCTTTGTTCACCAGGGATTTCATATCCTGGTTTGCCTACCTGTAGTAGTCAATGCCCCGACACTTTAATTGTTAATGAAAAGTAATCACATTTAACTACTACAAGTAATTATCTCTTTTGCATCACGATGTCCTTTGCATGGGACTATTAATTTATGCCTCGATGGCTCTGATATAATTACTGCCAAGTTGTTATTGTGGTGCTTGTATAAGGAAACGGGGTCAATTATATAATGAGACAACAGTTAGAGGGATAGTAGGCCTACAGTTTTGGTTGAGACCTAACTTCAAGTTTCTAACATTTTTGTTGAGATAGTGAGAAACCTCTTATGAAATATGAAAGAGCCTATAATTCCAAGAGGAATTCAAAGTTTATTTGATGAAAATTGGTTCTGAAATGGCTGAGATACCCAAAACAGAGCGATCCGAATAAAAGGTGGGACCCACCTTTGTTTTATTACAATTGCTTTGTTTTACTCTGTTTTTGGATGTCTCAGCCATTCCACAACCAATTTTCATCAAATAAACTTTGAATGCCTCTTAGAATAGTATGCTCTGTACTATTCCAGAGGTATTTTCCTGGTATCTCACAAAAAGTCAAAAGTCCAATCCTCATCTCAACCAATACTATACCATCCCTAATAGATTTATATGTTGCAGTTCAGCAAATGGGCGCATAAAGGGTTAAGTTATAGAGGATCGTCACAGCTGGAGGAAAGGTAAAAACACAAGGGACTAGGAGTCACATGTTCCATAAAATGATTCAGAGTCTGCAATGCCGCAAAAGTTCATTTTTTGTTTAAATCTTCTACCTTTTTTGTAGTTGTTTTGGTTTCTTCTGGGGTACATTCAACATACTCCACTAGGAAAAATAACAGCAGTTTGATAAAGGATTAGCATTTATGGGACCCAAGGTAAAAGTATCAAATACTGCTTCTGATCTTTCAACTTCTTCAAGTTGCATTATTAAAATAGATGCATGGGATATATGACTACTAAGAACACATGCAAACCTGCATACACTATGTAACTGGCCAAACAAGTATGCAGGATTTAGAAGCTAGTTCATTACATACTTGAAATGGGTTTTCTTTGAATATATCTATGAAGGTTAAATACAAAATAGATTAAGAATACCTCCCCAAATGAATACCCCCTCCCCTCAATGTTAAGTTTAGATGTCTATAAGGTATTCAAACCTTCTCATTAAATTATTTTCCATTCCTGATGATGCAAGATTTCCATGCACTGCCTCAACAATATGTAGACTACAACATTATGAAATATAAAAAGATTTGTGAGTTATGAAAGTGTAAATATATATTCAAACCCTCATTGTAAAACTGAACGAATGTAAATGAAATCTGCAGATTTGAGTTTTGTTCAAGCTTGTCACCACACTTCCAAATTGCTTTCTTTTTTGAGCCCCATTTACGTCCAAGTCGTGCATGTGGCTTACATAAAGTGTCGCATTTTCGGTTAATTGTAGGGCCCACCCAGCTATGCCAGGGCAGTTGAGTGTCAGCCCCACTGGGAGTGACAAAAAAAAAAGAAAAAAGAAAAAAAAATGTTCTTGAGTCAAGGAGTACATATTAGAATCACATGTGGCACTAAAGTGGAATCAGCTAGAAAGAAGAAAAAAAAAAGATAATACAAAAACAAAAAATAGTGCACAAAAATATTCATATAAACAATATCAAACTGACCATTTAACATGTCAACGTGACAATATTTGTCGAAGTGTCATCTGCATCCGATTTATTAGAGTTCAGGAGTTCTGGACGAATGGATGGATGGATGAATGGATGGATAGATGAATGGATGGATGGATGAATAGATAGATGGATGGATGGATAGATGAATGGATGGATGGATGGATGGATGAATGGATGGATGGATGGATGGAAGGATGAATGGATGGATGGATGGATGGATGGATAAATGGATAGATGGATGGATGGATGGATGGATGGATGAAAGGATGAATGGATGGATGGATGGATAGATGGATGGATGGATGGATGGATGGATAGATGGGTAGATGGATTACTGAAGACAAAAGGACAGAAGGAGCATGTATTTCTTTGCAAATCGCCAACAAAACCATCGCCTTCTAGGTGCAGATAGGTCATAAGTGCATGTATCTTCCAAGCAGGATTCATGGTAGTTTTGTTGTGTGGGGATCATCATGTTCATGAAGAGCAGAGGCCTGTGTATACTGATACACATTCATTGACTTACGTTAAAAGGTAATACCAGAAAGTGTAGCAGACACTCTGTAAATGTAAAAGAAGGAAGAGTTGTGCACATTTATGTTGAGGCATTTATGCATCAGTCAAAACCGCTTTTTAAAGCCCCTTGCTCATATTTGCAGATGGAAAAAAAAAATCAGCTTTAGTGCTTCAAATAACTTATATAAAATGTGAGTTAGAAATCAAACTAATTAACATGGAAATGTTAATCGGTATAACCAATGTTAAGTATAGTAAAATAGACAAAGTATGAACAATAGTTTCATTAAAAACTGTTTCTACAATAAACCATTGCTGTGACAGTTTATTGAGAAAATTAGTGATATCTCCTTACATTTGCAGTTTTATAGGGATATTGTTGTACTGTAGGATGTTCTGTGATACAACTGAACTGTACTCATGCATCAAATGTGATAATTAAAACATTTTTTTCAATCACTGCTCCCAATGTACAAAAAGTGGCTTTAAACCACAATCACCTGAAGAGGATGTGGTGTGCACAGTGGAATGCCGCCTCAAGAGATGCGGAACAAATTATTCACAGGAAACAATACACGCTTCAGACGTGTTTCTCTCCAGCCGTGGAACGTGACGCGGATTATGACAAATTTACGACAACACCGCGACTCGTCGTTCATACGTCGGGTAGGTCTGTTGTGATCTTAAGACAATAACAGTTAATAAAAAGATAAGAGTTAGCATCAAACCAGCAACAACAGCAAAAAGCTACCTTCTGCCCAAATCTAACACACACATGACCGTCAAACTGCACAAACTGTACCTATATTTAGCTCAAACGCTCTGCTGAAAAACACGCAGTGTGCGACATTTGCTGAATAATTCTATGTCGGTTTCACGCTGGAATGACAGTTATTGGCACCTTGCAAGAATGTTCGCCAAGCTAATGGTAAGAATGAGTCTGACCCCGTCGGTTTCGTATACATTTTGATGCGGTTGGGGGTGGGGTAAATGAAAAGTTAGACAACTGATCGCAAACACCTGACTCAAACAGCCTTGAGAGTCCCTAAAGCATGACTGTGCAAAGCTTTGGATACCAAAAATAATTCAGGTAGTGATTAATTAAACACATGTGATGATGCGGGTCTTTCTTTCTTTCTTTCCTTCTTTCATCTGTTGGCACTGGAGTATTCATTCCAGAATAATCCTGACGCTTCTCTTGAGGACAAGATTTAAGCTGGACCGGGAAAGATAATCAAGGGACCACAAACATAATCATCATCCTTGGCTGGTGAATGTGTCACTATAGTGATCACAAAGAGAAAAGTCAAATTCCTAGCACAACAGAATCCTTTGCAACTGCAGAATTGAGTTTGAACAAGTTACCAGCAGTCTAAGAAAATTCATCACATCTCATGTAGGGGGAAAAGACATGAGAAAGATAAATAGTACATTCATTAAAGTTATATTTGAAACTATATTATTAGTTTTACAGCAGTTTTGCTGCACGACAACATAGTCATTAAAGAAGAAAACAAAAGAAATCAAGGATGTTTTCGTATACATTTAAATACAATTGTACTTGTATAATCATTTTTAATCAGATTGTGTAAATGAGTTTTGTAATTCTGTTTTGTTTGTTTGTTTTTCATGTATAATAATGTACCAAGTATGTAATTTGTATCATTATGTTTGGGGAAAATGCACCCTACAAGCATTGTTTATTTTTTCTTTCTTTTAGCATTCCTCTCCAAATCTCCAGCATTTTTGTATGCTAAAAATGTCTTGCAAACTTATAAATTCCCTTTATGTTACAATGTAATGCAGATATATTATGCACTTGAGTGTATTTTCTGTAAAATTTTACATCTATGTTTCTGTTTGAAATGGAAAAAAAAATAAATTGAATGTAATGAAACAATTAACTAAATATTGAGGAACTGCTGTGGTTCAGTGGTTAAGACCACAGACTATCAATCAGAAAGGTTCCAGGTTCAAGTCCCCTGGCTGCAGCAGTTGTGCCCTATGGCAAGGTACAGGTATACTTAATCCTCATCACCTAGTCCTTTGGAAGGGTTTTAGAACCATCTGTCCATTTGTGCTTGTTGTAAGCATTCATTTTTTTTCCTTCTCAGCCATAAAATAAAAAATCAATTCAATTCAGTTCCATTCAATCCCATTCAATTCAATTCAATTCAAATTCTTCAAGAGAGCTATGGCACGATTCAATTCATTTCAATTTGGTTGAATCAATCAAATTCTTCC
This sequence comes from Diadema antillarum, assembly GCF_040938485.1. Lineage (NCBI taxonomy): Eukaryota > Metazoa > Echinodermata > Echinoidea > Diadematoida > Diadematidae > Diadema > Diadema antillarum. Next base: position 1,525,125 of record NW_027271096.1, read on the forward strand.
ATAGAACTATGGCATGACAAATATGCAACTGGAAAATGATGTGACAGGGAGAGAAATGCATTAAGTACCGGGCATATTAAAAGCAGATTTAGTTGTGACGTTATACCAGCAAATTCATACCATACCAGTTACGAGTTTAATATAGCACTTCCCTCACGTATATCAGACTCACTTAGATCTGCTGAGTAATTCCAAGTGACAAATTATGACATGAATGTCTCCTGTGTTAATGTTCTCTTGGCTGTTAGAATTTATATACGACATAACATTTATCTGAAGAAGTCTCGTGAGACATGGCAGAGGAAGGCTTGTACCCTACGCAGAATGTAAGATGCATACAGTTTCATTTGACACTAGCACAAGGGGTAATTGGATAGCAGCTGAAAACTTGATATATCAATTGCAGCACGATTCAAAATATTGAAAACAAAAAACTTGTTCCACGCTAACTTGCTATATAAATCCCTAGTTTGCTTCCTTCTTTTGTGAGCAAGTAAGTCACTAGCCTTTTGAGCTGAGAAAGATGAAAATAAATTTTACAAAATTTGTATGAACAAATGTTATGATATTTGTTAAAGAAAAAACACCAACTCATTCTGTCCATTTGCAGTTGGTCAGTTAAAGTCAGGAAGGGTTGGTGCTACTCCATGAGATTCGAATGAACAGGTGGATACAGTGTGGGGCTTTGGGTGTGAGAACTGGTCATCAGATACAAACTTGAGAAGTGTGTTCTTGAGGTTAGTGACCTCCTAATGGTATATAGCCATTACGCATATGGATACATCTAAATATATCCATTTTCTATTCATATATGCACATATACGTGTATATGCAACAGGCATGACGAGTTCCTATCCTACATTTGGAACAAATCCTCTCACATGACATGCCATATGGGAAGCAGGGAAGAAATATTATTGAAGGCAATGAAAATGATATAAAATAACAAACTGTTACAGTAGTATCTATTACAGTGAAAACATATTTTTTTCCCTTTCAAAATAGAATTGAGATACATTTCCTCTATCCAAATAGTACCCTAATGTCAAAAAAATGAAAAAATAATAATAATAAAAAAAATATATATATAGTCTTTGCTCAGCTTCACATGCTTATGGTAAAGTAAGGCGAGTGACATCTATCTCTGTATGGTTTATCTTGGACTTTGGCTCCCAACTTGCCATGATTAAAAACTATATTTAAAAAAATACAAAAAATCATAATAATTTTTCATATCCTGTGGCTATTGATATCCCCATCAGCTTTACAGCAAAACAGAGCCAAGCATCTTTGGAAAACATAGACCCAAAATATCATCAAGATTGTGTCCTAGATTCACCCACGCCAGGTTACAATGGGTCAAATTTAGCCTCAAAATTACTGCAGACCCACAGGTAATGCCATCAGCTTTTGCCAATTTTAGTCCACAGAGAATCGATGGAAAAATGTCCGCTTGAGAGTACAGAACGATACGGATATGATGGACTGACTGCGCACAGGGGATAACAATCACAGTCCCACACAGTGTGATTTATTTCGCCGAAATAAACATGTCAGGTTCAGCCTCCATAATAGTTTGTTGGAATAAAAACAAACCAGGGGCTCATTTCACTTTGTGTCAGCTTACATGTACGTGATGTGTCATGTAAAACAACCTAGTTTTGTTTATTTATTTTTACATAAAATATGGTTATTGATCACGACAGACCATGCATTTTTGTTCTCCTGTTTTATTTAATGCTTCATGCACGCAGCTCACCAAAACATCTAAGAGCACAAATGTTCTCTGGTAACATTACTGCACATCCAAAACTCATTGACGCTACTTCATGCTTCTTCTTTCTCCTCTTTATGATTGATTGTTTCTCTATTCCTTTTTTCTTTTTCGTTCTTTTTTTTTTTGGGGGGGGGGGGGGGGAGGGGGGAGGATGTAGAAGTTCATCTAGCATCAAAGTTGGACATTTTTGCTAGCAATGAGTGCTGGCAGGTTGCCAGAAAATCAATTTTCGTCTGCCCCCTTAAAGCTGCTCAGGGGGGTTGTAAATTGATATCAAAACACTCTTCCCCCAATTTTGTGTCATAATGGCTTTTCCTTCTCCATCAGTTATTTTCCTCAATTTTTCTTCATCTAAGTCACGCTCAAAATCGATTTCAACCAAAGCTGCTGAGGAAGAGAGTCTCGAGAAGTTCATTTCTAAAGAAATTTTTGCTTTGATTCCATTTCAAGAACGTGTTTTCATCAGATAGTTTCATCAGGGTCACATGAAAAATAATCTCATTTTCAAATAATGAGGTACGTGTTGCGACGTGGAAAACAAGGAATTAATACCAAGAATCTCTGTGTAATGATTGTGTCTCCGAACGTGCCAAATTTGTTCACTGAGAACAGATATGAATAGATGATGTCTGCTGTGCTTATCTTCAAAATGTAGCTGGCATTTGCTTACCTATTTTCATGTCTCTAAAAGGGGAAGGTGATATCCTGATTTAGGCTCCGAGAGTCAAAGGAATTCAAAGTTTGTATTCTAAACATAACTCATTCTCTGTCCCCCCCCCCCCCCCCCCCACCACAGCACTCAACCAAATGGATGCTTACTGTGGCAATTAGCAATTGAAGCATGAAATCAAATGTGATTGTTGAGGATCAGGGCACATAGAAGGGTATAAGATCCTGCATTTAAAAAAAAGGCATGTAATCACAACTTTTGCTGAACTTTGTCCAACTGTGCTAAACTTGTGTTATTGTGGGGTTCTTTTTAGGTCTTCTTTTTGCAATATTTGTTATGTGACAAGAATTTCTTCTACACTGAAAAACCAGAAACATTTGCGGCATAAAACTTTTTGCAAATTGGAGCAGACCGCATTTTTCACGGCATTCATGGCATTCACTTCATCATGAAGACAACAACTTTTAGAGTGCATTTTGCATTCATGAATCTTGGCTCCTTGCAATAATAAAAAAAAAAGTTTCATACACACAACAGTTTCTGGTCCTACAGTAGTTTTTGTTTTGTGTTTTTCCTGGTCTGCATGAACTCCCTCAGAACTTTAGGAAGGAGAGTAAAAACAGCTATCCTCTCTCTTGGAGTTGGTGGAGGGATTCTGTGATATTCAAAGAACACCAACCTCTTGTCATAAAATACCACTTGCCAGATGGCATCTGCCTGAACAACATACACAAACAACAACTCTTTTTCCATGTTTTTATGTCATATGTGTGTGTGTGTGTGTGTGTGTGTGTGTGTGTGTGTGTGTATGCAGTGGATAGGGGGGGGGGAAGGAGAGTGTCAAGAATGTGTTTTATCCTTCTTCTTCTTCCTCCTCTTCTTCTTCCTTTTCTTTAAGCTGAAGAAATCACAGACAATTCCAGATTCAGGGAAGGAAAAAAAGTACCATGACAGAAATCAATGTCAACATTTTTTCATCTGTCTGTCTGTCTGTCTGTCTGTCTGTCTGTCTGTCTGTCTCTCCCTCCAACATATTGTACCATAGTTGTTGAGAGAAAAGGTGCTGTTTGATAAATAATCATACAAACAGACAAATCTCTGGGATCCATTCTCCTTCGGCAAAAGGATATGTTTGCTTACAACCCATTTGGGATATTTTGAATGGAGCTTGCTTTGATAACGGAGTGGATGTGACTGCTCATGTAGGTTTTAGATAACCCCAAAGGCAAAAATGGGCTATACCTTCTGGTTTGGAATGTGACATATTATCATGACAGCTGATATCAGCTGTGTTTATCTATTCGATGAAATTCCACTTTCATATCATGAGTTGTTGCTGTTGTTTACATTTTTTTTTTCTTTTGCTTTTGCTTTCAATCTGATGTCTCAATATGCTTCTGGTTATGGAAATATGGTTGTTATGTTACTCACTGTGTGTAGCACTATTTCAGGTTTAGAGGAAGATTTCATTTCTCACATAATCTCTGACAGCTTGAACAACAGACTGCTTTTAAGTGTTTTAAGCCAGAACGTCCGCATCTGAATGCTGTGTGGCAGGGAATGAGTCTGCGCATGTGACATTAGATGTTGTACTGCATGGGTGAATAAAATGTCACCTGAACGTCACACAAACCTTGGCGGTGTCGATGCTTCATAAAAATCTTACACTAAGCTGTCACTTGGCAGTAATCTTGATCAATTATTTGGGTTGCTGATATGCAACCATGCAATCCACAGCAATTAGTTATCACTTTCACTCTTGAATATGCAAGTTACATGTTTCTTTTATGCACTATATTTAATATTTAATCCACTGCCTACAGGAGCCTGGTGGGTAATGCATCTAGTCAGAGGAAGTTTGGAAATCTGGTGGGGTGAAGTAGCATTTCTTGAGTGCTACTAGATATACCTAGCTCATTATGATTTTAAGTGACTGCAATATAATGGATTAAAGCACTGTATGAGACATCAGAGGAAATGTAATTCATTGAAAGCTACAGGCTACTGGGACATACTTGCATTTTCCTTTGTAATGTGTTCATAGTCATGACTACATAACCACACTCTGATTACAAAGAGAGAGAGAGAGAGAGAGAGAGAGAGAGAAGTCAAGCTGTGTGAAGACATGTTTCCTTAAATGCGTTACTCTGTACTCTGAATTGTTTATTAGATATGTTATCATATGACATCAGAATTCATGTGGACTCTATAATATCTTATCATAAACTTTGTGAAGGACTCCTAGATTGGAAAACATCAAATACAATGGGTGCACACAAAAAACAGTATCGGGTTTAAGTAAGTTTTATTTCGTGAACCTTCTATTTTTCACTGAAAATTGCACAAATGCGGAAGATACAGATTGAACTAAATCTATTTTTCCTTGCACTTGATTCTTATAGTACACATTAAAGTATATATCAAGAACAAAATTCCACATGGTATCTAAAAAAACACAACACACAACAGCAAGCACTGAAGAAGTACTGGTGGCACATTGCTAGCTCTCCCATTTTATTTTAGACAAAACAACAAACAAACTTCAATATAACAGCTTCCTGTATCTAATTTCCTGCCTTAACGCAAAATACAGAGCTAGATAAAAATCAAGAATGTAGTCAAGAGTGACCAAAAAAAAAAAAAAAAGCAGGGAAAACAGGCCATTCATATTTTTTCTGTCCGACAGATACTTCAACAGGCCTAAAATGATTGGCCGGCAGGTCAACACTCTCCGGTGTTTGCGGCAAGAAGTTGTGTCGGAGACTACACATATTACTTCCCCGCCCACTTCCCCTCCCCCCCCCCCCACACACACACACACACCAGTTTTCTTATTACATCTTGATGATTGATGACTTATTTTATGAACGTATTACACTATCCTTACACCAGGCATTTACAGAAGTCAAGACTGTGTGGTCTCATACATCACAAATAAGCTTAAAAAGAAATCCTATTCCTTATTATTCCCCACTATTTTCCCCTGAGGTGTACAATGTATGTGCAAGGTATAGGTGGCCAGTGTGATATGCTTGTCATACATTGCCAAAATAGCCCAGACATCAGAACTGGAAAACATTAATGGCTTAATCACTCAAGACCATGTAATTAGAAGGGAGAGGCTTTAACTGCATTGACGTCATGGGGAGGGGGAGGGGGAGGGGAGGGGAATGAGAGTCTTGGTATATCAATCCTTACCCAACACCACTCTGTGCAGTATAGTACAATGCACATTCAAAGCATGGTTATCATGTATTAAAAAACAAAAAACAACAACAAACAAAACAAAACAAAACAAAACTAGTATATTTCTATGTACTTTTCATTTTCACAAGATTGTGTCCTTTTCATTATTTTAGCTGAACAGACATAGGGTGTATTTGATGTTCAATTTCCAAATGCACAATCATGGTAAATGGTAATTCGAAATGCTGTTCCAATACACTGTTCACATGGGTACAGTCTATGCTATTTTTCATTTTTCATTTATTTTTTTATTTTGTTTAGCTCTAGAAAGAGATGATTTCCCAAACATGTTTCCAGTGGCTACATTGTCCTAAGCAGGCAGGTCAAATTGTGGAGTGTGCCCCCCTATGCTTCCCCTGTATCCCTGATTAGAGAGAATTGCTGATCATAATTACTAAACACACCTTTTTGTGCATTTTGAATCAGCACTTTGAAGTGGTGCTTATATCAAAGTGTGTCAGGACACATCCATATTTTGCACTAATCTCATTTCAAAACATTGATTATGGACCTCAGAAGTTAGGCATAATTGCACGCATTTCACCAAAAATGGTTTTCCATTTCATTTTCACAAGAGTACAGTGTAAGTAAAGAAAGGAATGAGGAAAACAGGCCAGTTTTGGTAGTGGCATCTTTGTTGGGAGCTACCGTCTCAGTAAACATTGAAAATAACATGTAGGTGACAATTTGAAGAGTTTGTTCCCAAAAACCGATCAAGTTCATATTTGCCAAATGGAGATATTTGCAATTAAAGGTCAAAAAAAATAAAGAGAATAATAAGAAAATTTTTGCTTCTTTTGACCATAACTTCAAAAATGTTCCTTTATATTTAGTGACCAACATATCATTTAAAAGGTATTATTTTGCACTTTATGACAGAGACCGTAACTCAAAATCTTCAAAAATGGACTTATCCGTTCTTGCGAACAAACTCTTCATTTGTTTCTTCAGTTTAATTTACCATGTCATCCTAGCAAAACAAACATAAACTATTCAGTTCAATAAAGAAACATCAAACCTGAACAATCAATACTTGTCCACAAACAAATAAACAAGCAAGCTATCATAATGGAAAAAAAAACATGTTTCATTTGTAGAGGAATCATGGTAAAGAAATTCACTGAACAAACAGGAAATAAGAATATGAAAATAAACAAATATTCACTCTGGTTAGGCCTTGTCAATCCCTCCAATATCTACATGTACCTTGAAATCACAGATAATGCAGAGCTTCTCAGATCATATTACTATAACTTGACAGCACCCTTAAATGAGGCATAAAGTATACATAGCCAAATTATGCTTGAACTCTGTTACATTCAATGATTCTTAAACTAGCCAGCTCATAAGTAAGCTGAAACATTGGTAGCAGTCTGCAAATGTTGTCTTACAGCACAAAATTAATTGGTATGCCTGTGATCAACAAACAGTTTTAGTTGGAGTTTTAAAAGTTGGATTTTTCTGACTATGAGTAGTTCAGAAGCCTATTGAATGTAACTCCAAAGTTTCAAATGACATTAAGAATAACATCATCAATTTGATTGGCATAACAAGGCCACTTACTTTCAAGTTTTGATCATAATCTGGGGGAATTTTTCCTAACCAATTTTTCTCGGCATCTTTTCACCATAACAGATGTTTATGTTTATACGCAGTAAACACCATACTCATATTTTGAGCAATCTGGTCCATATTTCCCCAAAATTATGACAGATGTCTCCAACTATTTTTCAAGAATGGCTCACAGGCATGCAAGATCTGGTTGTTCGCGGGAGACGAACCTTTGGAACAGCTACTTTGGGAAATCATTTGTGGCAACTTCTTCCCGAGGGCTCTTGTACTTGTTGCATTGTTTCAAGGTGACCAGTGCTTCTGGGCGCTTTAGCAACGTAAATACTCAGTAGTTGATATTGGCAGGGAAGGGAGGGGAAGGGAGGGGAACGACGGGAAGGGGGGGAGGAAGAAGCGAGAAAAGAGGGGTAGCCCACAATGGGGTCGAGAAAATCTGATCAAATTTACAGGATGGTTAAGTGTGAGTCACAGGAGATATCGCCTCGTGTCAGAAAGTTCCAAAAAGACTGGAACAGACAGCTTATCAGTGGACTTTCGAGAGCGTGTGACTAACGAGCCACCTTCGACGTCAAAGACTGCTCGGCAACTTTTCTGAACGTTGCTGTGGTCCTACTTCTTCCTCTTTCTTTTTTTTTTTTTGCTCGGGTCTTTTGATTGTAGGTTCTATCACACTGGCCCTATTGATTGAGAGTCCTGGGTGTGAGTGAACCAGAAATAATTGACTGATCCATTCTTATGTCATCTCATACAGGAAGGAGTGGGAGTTGGCTTTATGCACTCATTGTATTTTTAAACAAGTATATGGCACCTGTTTCTTCATATCATTCCTACTTTATCATATCACTCTGAAGCCCCTTCTATTCCCTCTTCCCCTCCCTCCTTTCCTCTTTCTCTTTCTCTCTCCAATGATTAATCAAGCATTGTTTGAGTGAATAGAACCACTGCTGATAAATCTCATAAAATTCCCAGATATACTGGTAATAAGTTTCAATGTGATTTTATAGCATCTTGCTTTCTCTGTCTTTCTTTTGCTGTCTGTCAAAATATCCGTCAGTATGTCTGTCTGTCTGTCTCTGTCTGTCTGTAGCTCTCTCTCTCTTTGTTATGCCAATTAGAAAATTTGTTATCCATTTATATCCCCTACAGACCTCCTGGTCTACATGAATCTGAACAATATTTTCAGAGAATTCTGGAAGATGATCTGCCAAGTCTCCATTCTGATGTCATCCCATGCTATGATATTCTTTCTCTTTTACTTTACACAGTGATCAGAGCCAGAATAAAAGGAAAGGAGCTGATCTACCCTGAGCCCCAGCCAGAACCGATGGCCGAGTCATCCTCTTTCAGTGAGGTCTCCTTCTCCGACTCCGACATGGTGGCACTGGAGACCAATGACGGGCTCATCCCACCAGTGGAGGGGTTAATCGCTGCACCCCTGGGCCTGGCTGCTAAGCCAAGGGAGCCTGAGGTAAGCCTACCACCTAAAGCAACCTACCAATCAAGGACTCCCTCCCCTCACCGCCCCACCCCTCCCCATTGTATAAGTATCAAGTAATGGGAAATCCTATCAGGTCTTAAATCATAAATTAATTTTGCAATATCTTATTCAATAACATCAATTAATTAAACATGCACTGCATTAAAGGAAGCTTTTATCTTTGTATGTAGATCCCAACATATACATTGTTTACTTTGGTAATATGGCATTATTTGTCACTGATTATTTGTGTTCCTGCTAAGTCATTAGGTTCATCTTTATTCATTTTTATGTTAAAAATGTAAGAAAAATCAAATGGAAATGTTCCCAATAAACATCCGCCTATTTAATTAATGAGACAGTAACTCCTTTTTACAATAAGCTAAAAGTGACGGATCAAGGAACAGTAATATGATCTTTGATCTTTGTATTATATTTTTTGTGTGTGTTTGTGTGGTGTCGTAACATGAGTGCTAAAAAGAATGTCAGTCTTCCATCTTTCATCATCTTCAGTAGATGTAAAAGTGGTATTTTGCAATTACAACTACATACCATAATTTCATGTAGGCATTCTTCATTTCTCATTTTCATTCATTGCAACCAGACCAAACAATGTCTTTCAGCACTGGAATCAGGAGGGTGTATATAGTGTCACATAATTCTATTGATGTATATGTAGGCAAATTTCTAGGCACAGCTAATGTTTCAAGAAGTTATAAAAGGCATCTTATATGAGTGTAAAAACAAAGGGCTGGCAATTTAAGTGACATATGAAAGATGTTCAAAGCTTGAGAAAAACTCAAGTTAAACTCTAATTGATATAAGGTTTGATACCAAAAAAAAAAAGAGAGAAGAAGATAAAGACAGTTTCATTGCATGCTTTTGGAATATTCTTCAAAACTCAACATTGGAAAGTACTCCAGCTACTTCACTTCATGACAAACAGACAAAAATGTCATGATCACCACTAACCACTCTACACTTTCAATTTGGTTTTGTAATTCATGGATCCATCTGATACAGGTCAAACTTCCAGCCGGGGTTGAACCAATGTACATGGACGAGAATCGACCAATCAAGTTGGAGTACACAGTCAAGGTGGAGAAAATTTACAAAGGCGATGACCTGTTGATGGCCAAATCAAATGCTAAGATCACCACGGCAGCCATCGACGCAGCTTGTGGCGTCACTGATCTGGAAATAGATGGGGTCTACATCCTTGCAGGTAACCCATAGCAACGCCCTTGGATATCATACTGTTTTCCACTTTTATCTTTCCTGAATCACTTTTACTTTTGATTTCACCCTCTAGCACATGTGGAACTTTTCTTCAGCTCTGCTTTGCTATCCTTTGTTTTTTGTTTGTTTCTTTGAACTTTCCCTTGGGATTTTTGTATCCCTTTTTTTCCAGAAGATGAAATATCTGATTTTGTGTTTTTGGTTTTGAAGGTCCTTCTTCATCTAAAAAATTGGTTACAAATGACAGTGTCAATGACTTATATTCATTTTTATCATGAGTATAGTAGATATTTATAAATTCATCTTTCACTATGATTTCTAACGTATGATTTACATGTTTGTGTGTGTATATTTTTTTCACACATACACTTTATATCCACATGTACATATTCATTTCATCATTCATTTTGTTTACTTTCATTCATTTGCTTATCTATCTTGACAGCCATTGACATTTACATTGATTTGACAAAAGGAGAAACAAAATAATGAATCAAATCATATATGGAATGGAAACAAAAGAAAATTTGCCCAAACACGTCTTCATTCAAAGCTGGGAGACCTCATAGTAGAAAATTACCTGCAGGTGGGATCCAGATAAAATGCTGGGTGACTTTTCAGAAAATTTACTCTCGATCCATCTCGGGTAAACTCCCTGGTGAAAAGAGATGGCCAGCATACCAACGTCTTGCAGGCCATTTCACGCATGCACCATAATGTGTACTCTCACTGAAGAAGAAAAGACAAGAGAACTTCAACCAGGAGCTCATTTGCTAGTTTGAAAGATTTCTTTTTCTTTTTGGCACTGTTCCACATTTGATTCCCTATTGAATCTCCTAGGTTTTCCCCCAATAGACTAGCGTGAAAGGGGAATTAGATTTGTTAACTTTGGATTCTGGATTAAGAGCTAACTTTTAGTGGTTAAACAAGCATCATCAGATATAAAAAGAAATGAGTGATGTCCACCAGCCCTTACTACCAGGGTGATCCCTGTACACTGTGCTCTTATTCAGATGGTGCAACTAATAATCTGGGGTAATCTGGGGTAAGAATGTCATTGTCCACGCATCCCTTCCAATGCTGTATCCTTCCCCCTCTGGCTACACCATCATTAAAACATCAGTTGCTGCCGGACTCGGCGCTGATGGATGGCTTGGATGGTTCCTCTCTCTCTCCTTCTCTATCTTTTACTCTCTCGTTCTCTCTCTCGTTTACTATATCTGTCCCTCTCACCCTCCCTCGCGTCATGACCATGACATTTAAAAACCCAAATGCAACAAGCATCTCAGGTATCGCGTCTAAGCACCGGCACGCATCATCGACTTTCCACCACGCAGAGAATGGGGAGGGGGGAGAAGGACTGAAAGATCTGTAAAAACAAAACAACAGAGAAAGAAATTTCTTGACATATACCATCTCCACAGAATCATATCGATGTGATACTTCTTTGATCAACCTAAAGTGGTTCCATCTTCAAAATTACCGGCACGTACCTAGTGTATGCAAGAAATTGTGAGGCAAGAACTTCTTTTTTCTTTTTTTCTTTTTTTTTTTTTTTGGGGGGGGGAACCATTAACTTTTTTTCTGGGGGGGGGGGGGGAGGGGGTGGATGGATAGGGTGTCTCTTTCCGCGCTCGACTTGGAGTCAGAAACCACATCAGCACGAGGCATGTGCATATGCGACAACCTTGTAATGACCTATGCAGATGCTCGGTCCTGGCAAAGTGCGTAACCTCCTAATCAATCTCAGTATCAATGTCAAGCCCAGATGATATGTCACACCTTCTCAACTCAAGAACAATACCTGCTCTTCCTTCTACCTCATACCAAATAAATATTCTTTTTGATTCTTAAAAAAGACATTAAAAAAATCAACCCCCATAAATAATCAAGTAATGATCTTTCTTCTATAAGATATACAGCTCTTGGTGTCTGAACCATCTACATTTCTATGCTCTAGTAATCTTTAGTAATACTATATTTGAAAAATGAATGAACTCAATATCGTTTATTTCATAACAGTCCTTGCAGTCAATTTGAAAATGGAGATTGATTTTACTTCTCGCAGCAAACATATACATGCGCATTCACACACATGTGCACAAACTGTCATGTCAAAATTATTTTTTTTTTAAATGGATATGGCGGTCTGTGGGGAAAAGGCATGTATTACTCTCCATGGCATGGCAGCAGGAGCGAAGGCATCTGCCGGCCAATCACCAAGCGATGGACATCGGCTAGACAGGAAGCGTCCTGGTGGTCGCACGGCCACGCTACGCCAGACCTTGCTGCACGTTCGAGATACGCGTCGAGAGCATGCGCAACTTCCTGCTGATACCTCTCCCATTTCGTGGAAAACATTATTTGGCGAAAATTTAAAAAAGGAAGCAAACATAGATAGACACTTGGACACCTGTCATTATTTGGATGACTGGCCTTCCCTTAAAAACAAGACCTTTATTTCAATTTTGTATACATGTATTCTAATTTTTACATTTCTTCACCTGAGCCGACTAAATATGGGGCATGCTGTTAAAGAACCTAATTATGAGGGAGTAACAGAAAAAATTATTTCATGATCTCACTGTTTTTGTTGTTCTTGTTGTCTTTGCATATAAAACATGCCTCTCTGCCTTCGGATACTGTCTACCATTACTTGAGATTATCAACAAAATAACTTGCTCATCATAAAACTTTGTCACAACTCAATGTTTGTATCTAACTTGTTGAGGACGAGTCCCGAGTATACTCGGGCAGGTGTCTATGGGAAATACAATCATGTTATATATAAAATCAGCCAATCCTCAACGGGTTAAGTGTTGTTGTGTTTTTCCTGGGATTGTCCTTTTTTTTCTTTTTTTTTCTTTTTTTTTGGGGGGGGGGCCTTGTTTTTCCATATGCTTGTATTTCAGAATATATATTCGCTTTGTCCTACAAGTGTGTGCTGACAAAACTTATCTCAAGAGGCAACCAACATATTTCTGGCCCTAGACACCAAAACCACATCTTGGGATCAGTTCAAGAATGAGGCTTATGCCCCAGCCGGTGATAGAAATTAGGAAACAATTAACAAGCTAAAGCATAGTGGTATCAGGACTATGATTGGACCTGAGTGACTCTTACCTTTACAACTTACAAGACTCAACAAGAATGATTAGATGGAACCGGATGACAGCTTTTGAAAGGCATCCTTTGCATCTCCTCATATCATCATTTGAGCGGTCTTGGTTCATAGTGCCTTTGACATAACAGCTTTGAAAGTTACATCAGGGGCAACCTTATCATAACTATCATAGTGACATGCAATTCATTACAGGCTGCTCGTTTATATCTCGGGGGTGTCACTTGATTTTTGTTTCCCCTTCTGTAGTAGAATGTTCCGGTGATGGGAACAGAGCCAACAACATCTGCTAGAACAGCCTCTGTTTGTCACCTACGATTATGGAATACAATGACGGCACAAAAGCACAAAGGGAGATAACCATTCCAAACTGCCAACTTCCCCCTCTCCTGCCGTGTAAAATCAAGAATGATGCTATGCCAGAAATTTGTCAGTGTGCTAGCATGAGTGCCGCGCAGAGGAGAGAAACATGGCAGATACATTGTGAGCCTACGTGCCTCCGTCCCTGCCAGGAATCGGGAAAGAGCCCACGGTGATACAGCAAAGGAGATGAGAAGGGAAAAGGGGCGGAGTAAGTGGGAGGAAGGGGAGAGGGGTTGACGGATGGAAGGGAATTGGTGGGCATCGGGGTGTGTAGGGGAGCCAAAAGGGTAAGTGGGCTAGAGGCCATGAGTTTAATAGCTCAACATCTCAACATAGAAGAAAAATATCTGTATATGACCTTGCGCCAGTGTAATTGCACATCAATGCTCAATCGATAGGTCACTGGCATGGTATGCATGTCTCTAAACAAGAATTGTCTGAGCAGACACCCTTGGAAGATCATCTTCGACATACTTTCCGTCCGGGTCAAACAGACCCTTCCCCTTAATGACGAGCATCAATTTCCTCGGCAATCACAACCCTTCTCCATCAAAATTAGCAATTGATGTAATCTAGGTTAATGCACTGCTTACCGAGAGGGGGTCTTCCACTCTTTCGTCCAATGGGCAATAATGCGATCTTGGCAGTAATGGGTTAAACTTGAGCACTGCAGGTGCTGGCTCGGATATGGCCATGTGCAAATTGTGTTAATTCTTACGCAAGATGATTGATAATATCTGTAAAAGCAAGTAAGAAATACCATGTGTTCAAGATTGTTGTTAACCCTCTGAAGACGATTTGATTTCGCTACAACATACATTTCCCACAGACGCTTGCCCGAGCATACTCAGGACTCATCCAAAATGGGTTAACCCGTTGAGGACGAGTCCCGAGTATACTCGGGCAGCTGTCTATGGGAAATGCGTGTTGTAGCAAAATCAAACCGTCCTCAACGGGTTAATGAGCCAACATCTACCAGCAAAAAAATGCCATCAGTCACTATCAAGACATGATTTACAGAGTCTGGAATGAACCAGTAATTCTAATACAGTTTGTAGAATAGGATACACATCAAGTAGCCACTTTAAAGTTCTATTTACATTTATGCATATTTTATTATGCATCATTTATATCTCTGAATGCTTATGAGCATGAAACAAAGTAGTGTGTAAAATGTTCACCAACATGTTCACAGGTCTTTAACACTATTTTTCTCAGCATCTTCATGATTACCAGTTTTAACATTTTCTATTCCTTTTTCTTTTGTCTTATCAAGTTCTGTCTACTGTGCTTTTGAACACATTCATTTTTGCAACTCTTTTTTTTACAGATATCCTCTGCTCTGCAATAAAAGTTCTCTACTTTTTTGAAAAACAAAATCCTCCTCACCATTTTCTTCAAATTTCTTGTCATGTACTTTTCCCATTTTTTGCTATCCATCATCTTCATACTGGCTTTCACTAAGTTGTCAGTTTACCTCATTTTCCATTTCAAAGTTCTGTCTGTTTATTTCTACTTATAACGCTTCCTGTCTGATTGGTTGGAGAAGGTTACTTTTAGACCAGCGTTTCCTCTCGCTGCCTCTTTCCGTCTCCTGTCTTGTTTTCTACTTGTTTTTCCTCATCAGCATCCACATCTGCCTAGCTCTGTCATAGAGATGTTTCACATTTGTTTATAATCACGTTCGCAAAGTGCACTTTTCAACATGCCTAAAGTTATGTATGGAGTTTTCAGATGACAAAAAGAGTCTCCTCACTGAGTGTCAACTGAAAACAACATTCCAGGCAACACCTGTGCCACAAACCACAAGCAACATTCCATGCAACACCTGTGCCACTAACCACAAACGACATTCCATGCAATACCTGCACCAGTAACCGCAAACAACATTCCATGCAACACCTGTGTCATTAACCACAAACAACATTCCATGCAACACCTGTGTCATAAACCACAAACAACATTCCATGCAATACCTGTACCACTAACCACAAAACAACATTCCATGCAACACCTGTGCCACTAACCACAAACAACATTCCATGCAACACCTGTGCCAATAACCACAAACAACATTCCATGCAACACCTGCACCACTAACCGCAAACAACATTCCATGCAACACCTGCGCCATTAACCACAAACAACATTCCATGCAACACCTGTGTCATAAACCACAAACATTCCATGCAATACCTGTACCACTAACCACAAACAACATTCCATGCAACACCTGTGCCACTAACCACAAACAACGTTCCATGCAACACCAGAGACTCCAACCCCCAGCACCTTCTGATCTGGAGATTCTCCCGCCTGAAACCCCTAGCAAACGGGAGACTCCCTGTTGATGTGCGCAAAGCACAAAATTCCTTGCGGCCGGGGTCCAGTCTAGGGTCCTAGATGCTCTCTCTTGCTATCTTAGGCTTATTTTTCAAAACATACGATATGGCAATAAGTAAGAAATCCTTTCACGGGAGACACATAGCCAGGGCGGGAGAAATCAAATCTCAAGCGGGAGAACGGGAGATTTTGCAAAAATGGGCTTTCGGCGGGAGATCTCCCATCGAAAGCGGGAGAGTTGGAGTCTCTGCAACACCTGTGCCACTAACCCAATGACATGTCAATCAAACTCTCAATATGCTAGCATGCAGCAGTATGCATGTGATGTGCGTGCATAATGACGGAAGTTAACACAATGTTAAGGTATAATTCATCTCCTCAATTAGGATTTAGAGGTCACATCATTAACAGGTATCCATTAAGAATCAAGTCAAACTCAAAAAAAAACACTCCCTAACATTATAGTTAGCTACAAGTGACTTTAAAAACATGATTCCACTTTGCTTTCTAGATTGACAAAAATAAGTCACATGACTTGAAATATGCCTCTACGCACATACAGAAGAACTGGTTCTTCGTTAAGTCTGAAACTCCTCTGGTTCTTTCTCTACCTCAATCTCTGTCATTCTCTGCTCGCCCCCCCCCCCCCTCCCAACCTTCATCATCTCATGCAGCTTTCAGTGTGTGTTATGCATAACAGTGCTCTCGTTTCTGGGCGGCTGTTCCTTCCGAAGCTCATATTTATGTCATAAACAGATGGTCACACCTCTCCTGGTGGAGTTATGGCAAAGAGATTGCCTCAGTCCCTGCCAATATGTCATCTTATTCTTCTTTTCTGTTTTATTTTGTTTTGTTTTGTTTTTCTCCCTGAGATCTGCTGATGAGCTAGGGAAGATATGTCATCCATGCATGGGTTGGATGGGTGTTGCTACAGTGGAGGATGAGGGGGCGTGAGGGATGTAGCTGTCAAATATGCCCTCTTCCTCACCTTGTCCACTCCTTCTCCTTCTTTCTCTGCTTTTTCTTTTATATCTTATTATTTGCCTTTCCTTTTCCACCTCTTCTGCTCTTTCCTTCGTCTTTTTTTTCCCTCTTGCTTTCTGTCTCCTCCTGATAATTTCTTTGTCCATTATTGGTGAATCATTGCACTTCACATTTAGTTTCACGGAAAAGTGACAAAATCTAATGCAAATCAAAAGGTAAAAGGCCTCCCCTTATCAGCTCCCATCCCTCCCCCTTTCCCATTTCTCCCACATCTACAAAAACTGGTCTGTAAAAGTTAATGGTAAGAAAACAATCTTTATAGTAATAGTATGCACCAAAAAGTAGGTCTTTATGATGACTTTTATAACTGAGAAGGAAAGGCGGAGGAGAAGGGGGGCAGACAGAGGAGAGACTGGAAAGTCCATTTGGAGGTGGGCAGGGAAAGTCTCAACCAGTTTTAGAAGCGCCAGTACCGAGTTGGGTGCACTTTGGTCTAGTCAGAAAATCAATTGTCGATATTTTTCGCCCTTCGCCGTGGCAGGCTGCCCGGTCTGGCTTCTAAACAATGACACGGCATGTTCTCCCTGTATTGTAAGCAAAGAAAGATTGAAAACATCCAGCCCCAAACTCCACCCTCCTTCTGCTTTTTTTTCCCTCCCTCTATTCTATACTTGAACCCTCGTGTTCTTCCTTCATTTTAA
Source organism: Diadema antillarum (assembly GCF_040938485.1). Lineage (NCBI taxonomy): Eukaryota > Metazoa > Echinodermata > Echinoidea > Diadematoida > Diadematidae > Diadema > Diadema antillarum. Next base: position 1,542,618 of record NW_027271096.1, read on the forward strand.
AGGGACTGTACAGAACTGGTTGAGGTGGGGATTCATGTTTTTTACATTCCTAAGTGAGATAATGAGAAACCTCTTATGAAATATGAAAGAGCATGTAATTTTAAGAAGGGTACAATGTTTATTTGATGAAAATTGGTTTTCAAATGGCTTAGATATCCAAAAAAGTGATAATAATACAAGGCAACATGCCACAACTTTATTATAATCTCTTTGCTTTACCTTGTTTTTTGGATATCTCAGCCATTTCAAAATCGATTTTCATCAAATAAACTTTTGATACCCCATGGAATTGCATGCTCTTTGACATCTCATAGAGTGGTTTCTGAATATCTTGCAAAACATTAAAAGCTAAATCCTCACCTCAACCACAACTGTACACACCCTTTAAAGGTGCACTTTACAACTGCATGCAGCCAACCACCAAAAGGTCAAGACTCTGTCAGCGTACTGTTTCCAGCCAAGTTCTTCCTGTAAATAATACATGACATAACAGGACTTTCGGCATACAATACGGATTAATTTTTGCATCGGTCATTGTGGACTGGGTTCTCTGCAGCTTCACTTGCAATGATGAGCAATCAAATCATTTCTCTGTTTAGAATTTGGAGTTACAACACGTACAAGGGGTTTTCATTGGGCAGTTTTAGCAGCCTTGAACCTTGAATGAGTACTCTTCCAAAAGCAAAGACGCTGTCCAGCATTTTGATATTACTCTTTATTGTTAGTTGTCTCAAATGACAATATTCTTCAACTCATCACCACATGGTAGGATACTTGTAGGCACAATGGGGGTAGGGTTCTACACTCCACTTTTTAGTACACCGTCCAATCCACAGAAACTGCAACCCTTGTAATCTAAATGCACAGCACATTCTTTGCATTTCATACATTTTTTCATGATAAACACTTCCTTTCTGTGATATTTAGGGAAAGTGTGGGGTATATTTCAATTTACTAGCATGACCAACATGTGTTCAAGAAGAATTCACAAACAAAACAAAAAAAAATCCAGTGAAAACATTCTATACTAACTGATCTTATCATGCATCATAATACACTTAGTCAAGGTATTGGTCATATTAAATCATGTCATCATAAATTCCCTCCTGCATGGTAAAACATGCAACTATTGTAAGTCAAATGACATGTATCATTTCATGATTTAGACTGTCCATGATTCATCAGATATCTAAACAAATCAAAGAAACATTTTTGGCTTTAGATGCAGTTAGCAACTCTTCGACAAAAGTGTATTTGAACAAAATCTTTGGTTACATGAAAGCTAACAAGTCTTTGTCTGTATGTATATGAATATTATAGCAAATATATGTCTGCAGGTATGGACTGTGTAATACACATGCCACAGTGGTGTTAAACAAATCTCCAGTTTGATGCGCACATGACAAATCTTGGCTACATGTGTGCTCAGCAAATCTATGACTACATGTACATGTATACTGCACAAATCTTAGTCAAGTTTAAAGGATCAGTTGTACATCCCTTGTGCAAATGTCTCATGTACAATTTTTGCATGATTGAAGAATAATGTCTTCAAAAATTGTGCATGAAATATTATGGTAACAAACATCAGAAATGAAAAAACAAAAAATAACCCCATGTAACCTGAGAATATGTTCTCCTTTTCTACCAAGAATAAAAGTTGGAATCTGTTTTTATTTCCTTTGGTCCAAATAATTACCTGGGATTCTATAGTATTGTGTCCCCTCCATCATGGAGAAGTTTTTAGTTTTATCATTCTGAGCATAGGCCTGAATTACCCACCTCTAAAATGAACTATATCATTAAATCTAGTCAACTGGACTTACTTGTAATTTGGAGTTGGACGCTTCATCAGGCCGACTGACTAGATTTAATGATATAGTTCATGAGATACTTTACCTGGATGACTGAGAACATTCATTGACTACCTCTAAAATATAACACTTTATGATAGGAATATGATTTACACGGTTGCAAAAGGGACACACACACACTTTAAATGGAGAGCTTCCCAAAACACATTCAGAGATTTTATAGCACATGCAGAAGAATTACTAAAACATTTTTCAGGAAAAGTGGGGAATTTGTTCAAAAGGTTTCATTTAATTCCATCTGATGCCACCTTCTCTGATGGCAAATTTACAAGAATTTGTGAGTAATAGAACAATTATAACGAATTATAGCAACCAATCATAAGGAATTTCACATAACATGATTTGATTTGACTCAATACTGAGATATGCTAATATAAACATTATCTTTCTTCATGCTTAGTAGCTTCCACAGGAGCTAGGCCATGCATTTTATCAAAGTCCTACGAAAAAAATAAATCAACATGTGGATTTGGGGAGACTGCCCCTTTAACATGCATCATAAGTACAGAGTTCACGGGTAGCTGTAGTCCGTGCAACAGGTACCAAATATTGACATGGGTGCCGTCGAGACCACCTTCAAAAGATTGCCTTCAATTAAAAACTGACATCCGGCAAATATTCCCAAACATCCTGTCCGTTTTTCTCTGACTCTGGTTGATAGGGGACATAATTCTCTCTCGTTGACAAGCTGTTTGCAGAAGTGATAATAACAAATAGATGGATATCCCTAAAAGAAAATGCAATGAATTGAATATAAAACCAAAATGTGCAGCCTATCAGCAGAGATACATATCAAGAGTGCAACTGCAGTCCTCTTCCCTGACTGTAAGAAAAGACTTAAAAGCAACAGGCTGGGGAAAGTACATATGACGTGATGCAAACATTACAGCTGCGTCAGCCGTGATATTTGAAGTGATACAGCTCCGCGTCCTCTCTGCCAAAGTTAAGAGAAGTCTATCTATACATATGAACACCAGTCCCACGCATGTGTGACATTTCAAACACAACGGGATCTATTTCTGTGTGTGCTTTCTGAGAGACATGTATTGTTGATTATGTACACTTGTAGTTTTGCTCTATATTGTGGATAATGGCAAATTAGAAATACAGTGGAGTCTCATTTTCCATACGTGCATTTCTTGTTGATTTTCGCATTTGTGAATGGAAAGCCTAAAGTAATTGTCTGGTTTCACTGATGTGATTTGTTTTTTATCATATATTTTATGGTTTCACAATCAAATGAAATCACTAAATTTGCAAATGATTAGCAGTTATTGTGGAAAAAACCAAGGAAAACAAACCAAAAAGAAAGTTACAAGAACTTTTCTTAGAAAAACCGGTCTGTACGAAAAGCACCACCATGATTTAAAAAATTGTCAAGGAGAGCACAGCTCCCTCGAAAACCACTGATGTGATTTTGATTTTACAGAAGACAAAAATGAAGATCCCCATATTAGAATGCAGTGTAAGGAATTGTTTTGTCATTATTTAATGTATTATTACTGTTGAATCTGATCTATACCATAATATACCAACAAAGACAATGACCCAGCACTGATACATAATATACAACAGGTGAAGGATAATTATTCAAGTGTGAAGTGGGTTACCTGTCCAAAGAGAGAGAGAGAGGGAAAAAAAAGGATAAAGGGCGTTGGCCATCAACATAGCACAAGTCAAGTTCAACCTGCGTCATTCCCCTCACCTACGAGGGTTGGGGACGAGCCAGAAACCGGTGGGCTGTTCGGCAACGTACCCCTATGATAATAAGCATGAAATGTCACCTAGATTGAGCCCGGTAACAGGCACCTAACATGTGATAGCAAAAAAATGAGTCGAGGTCCACGACTTGTGGATTAGTGCACTTGGCACATGTCAATGGGTTTGATTGCTAACAAATGATTGCAAACATGAACAAATTGACAAAGCTTAATCATAAAAACTTTTCCAATTGTTATTTTATTACTTTTCAGTCATCACTGAAGAAAAATAACATGCCTTGTCAGGTCTTAACAATCTGTGTGCCATGGTATAGACTCCCTGTGTGCCACATTATTCTGAGACGCATGAGCGCTTTCCACAACTATTCTGTTCTTCAAGGCCACACTACTTTTTAAAGAAGCATTAATGGTAGAAATGCAGTACAGCAAAATTTTAGACAAGATTACAAGCCTTGACTATGATGTAAATTTCATGACAAAGCTGTGGTTATTTTTCTTGCAAATGGAGAGTATTCAAAATGAATTCATTTGTGCAGGGTTGTGCAGCCAGTACAAGCAAAATATATGCAATGATGGCAAATCGTGGACTGAGTAGGGCATGTGAACAGGGTGCATGAAGATTTGATGCAATGCTTTGCTTGAGTTTTCTGTCCATATCTTTCTAAATCTCACACAGGTACATTCTACAATGCAGAACTGAGGCTCTCGACCTGTAACTGGATCGCGGGCTACAAGAATATCACCAAGCGACAAAGACAGGGCATAAAGCACAACTACAAGATGCAGTGTGGAAAGTGTGATGTGAGTATTCCTTCCGTTAAGGTCTATTTACAGTATTGGTGGAGATGAGAATTGGGCTTTTAACTTTTTGCAAGATACCTAGAAAACACTTATAAAATAGTACACAGCATACCATTTTAGGAGGAATTCAAAGTTCATTTGATGAAAATCTGGTTTGGAATGACTGAAACATCCAAAAACAAAGCAAAACAAAGCAATCGTAATAAAGTGTGGGTCCCACACTTTATTAGAATCACTCTCTATTGGATATCTCAGCCATTTCAAAACCAATTTTCATCAAATAAACGTAGAATTCCTCATAGCTTTACATGCTCTTTCATATTCATAAGAGGTTTCTCATTATCTCACCAAAAAATGTTAGAAACCTGAACTTAGGTCTCAACCAAAACTATACGATCCTTAAGGTCTATTTGATAGCATACACAACCTGCCTTCTTTTACCAAGAGGGAGGGGGCAAAAGCAAATTTGATAAACTAAAGTAAAGATACTAAGAGCAACAAAAACAATAATACCTGATTATTACTAGAATTACTAATAATAATGGTGATGAGATAATTATGATATTGATGATGATAATAGTAATAATAATCATCAAAGTAATAATGATTATAGTGATATAAACATTAGAAATAGTAATAATGATAACAATAATCGTGATAGATATGATGATATTAACAATAATGACAACATACATAGATCTAGATACAGGTTATTAACCATAAATTCATGGTTTTCACCCACAGTAACACTTTAGTCCAACCCATAAGCAATTTAACCAGCTAAAAGAAAAACATGATATTGCCTTCTCTTTCATGAATGTTTTAAATCTCAGGTTGAGACAAGGGATTTTTTTTTTTCCTGAAATACATATTTATTATAAGGACATACTGACATAAAGCAACTACACTGACTGGATTTCGGCAGTATAGTTTGTCATTTTGTCATCTGAACAATAAACAAATCTATATCCACAGTGACAAGTGACATCAAAATAGAATGTCTCTATATATTTTGGTGGAAATAACAGGAGGGTTATAGCACCACAAATAGTAACTTCCTAAAAAAAATCCTTTGGCTTGTGGGTACTCATAGGTTTTACCAAATGTTTGTTCATTTCCAAGCAAATGGCACAACATGACCATGAAATTAATCTGTTGGTATGGTTGTAATTTTAGTCATCATTTCCTTGCAATCATTATCCTATTCCTGGACATGCCCCCTTGTGAATGTTTTATGATTTAGGGCCGACCATAACAATCTGTCAGTACTGATATTTAAGAAATGTGCATCATCAGGGGTTAAAGGGATTGCACAGTTTCAGTTGAGATGGGGCTTCCGGTTTCCAACATTATTTTATGATTACTTTTTTTTGAGATAATGAGAAACCTCTTCTGAAATATGAAAGAGCATATAATTCTAGGAGGAATTCAAAGTTTATTTGGCGATAGTTGGTTTTGAAATGGCTGAGATATTTCAAAACAAAGGAATCCTGATAAAACGTGGCACCTACCTTTCATTAGGATTGCTTTGTTTTACTTTGTTTTTGGATATCTCAGCCATTTCAAAACCGATTGTCATCAAGTAAAGTTTGAATTCCTCTTAGAGTTGCATGCTCTATAACATTTCATAAAGTGTTTTCTAAGTATCCCGCAAAAAGTTACAAGCGGAATCCTCACCTCAACCAATACTATACTGTCCCTTTAACACGTCATGCATATGTCATGTTAAAGTATACCAAACATTTCCCTTGCCCCCTTCCTCAAAAACAGAAGAAAAAAAATTTTTGCAAAATAAGTAACCATTGAATTACTGCCATAAAGATATTTTCCACCATCAAGAGCACATAGGATAGTTCTTGTTGCTTACTCGTTCTCCTTTTTTTTTTTTTTGGAGGGGGGGGGGTGTAGAATTCATTTTGCATTTGTACAGAGTGTAAATATAACTCGCGAGACAAAAACAATATGGGGAGGGGGTCAATTTGAAGTATTTGAAGTGTATGTATCCAAAGTATCAATTTATTTCAATGTCAGCTCTATCTGGGACTGACTGTGTTTCATATTCTTAGAGTGGCTGTGATATTGTGATCCCTTTAACCCAGTTGCCTGCAAGTTTAGAAAGATGATCCTATGACATCATCCGTAATATGACCCTGGCATCATAGGCTTAAAAGTCTACCAACTCCAACTGGGTTCACTGCTGTGGCCACATGAGGGCGCTATTGAACAAAAGTCATTGCTGCCAGATTGACTAGTTCTTTGACATCTTGTCCTCCATAACTCTATGGGCACTTACGCGGTCTAAATTTTGCTTTTTAAGTTAAGTGTTGAGCAGCTCCATCAGATATATATTTTTTAGAATACAAAGGAAATATCTGTGATTCTCTTTGTTTCCATGGAATTCAAACTTAAAGGAATTGTATAGTTTTGGTTTAGATGGGGATTCAGGTTTTAACTTTTTGCAATATAATTAAAAACCAAGTAGTTGAAATATTGAGAGACATACAATTCTAAGAAGATTCCAAAAGTTTCTTTAGTGAAAATCGGTTTTGAAATGGCTGAGATATCCAAAAACAAAGTAAAACAAAGAGGTCGTAATAAAAGGTTGTACCCATCTTTTTATTAGGTAGGACCATTTTGTTTGCGTATAACTCACCCATTTGAAAACCGATTTTCATCAAATAAACTTTTAATTACTCTTAGAATTGTATGCTCTTTAATATTTCAGATGCATTTTTTTTTTTCCTATCATCTTGCAAAAAGATAAAACCTGAATCCCAATCTCAAACAGAACTGTACCATCCCTTTAATCAATTTTTAATATAATGCAGAAACATATTGCGGTTTGATTGGTAGCAGCTTCCATTTATACAATAGATTCAACTGTGACAACATTTTTACTTGTCCACTGTTAAAAAAAAATCAGATGCTATTTATTGGCCTACTACCCTGCAATGATATTGGGAATAGTGAAAAAATCCATTGCATAATCAAATTTTCTAATAAACAAGCAAATAAATCTACTCGTGCATGACAAGTGGCTAGAAAGGTTTACATTGCATACACAGGTCCCTATCACAGAAACATAACTAATGCCAATCTTTTCATAAATGTATACACTTTGACATTATTGTGATTTGAAGCAGATCCAAAGTCTACTCTGTTGCATGGTCAAGCCAAATTTGATGATCTTCCTTTAGTATTGATAAATATAGTCAGAAAATTGAATTGCCTAAAAACAGAGAACCTTGGGCAGATGATTTTCTTTCATCGATCGATCAAAATGGTATCATAGAAAGACTAAGTAATCTCTTTTGCTCAACATTTTCAGCACACCTATGCTACCTCCCAAAGTGGATATGCTCAAAAGCAATTAATAACAAAAAAAGGATGTAAACTGATGCATTCCACACATTTTTCTCTCAATTCTCTTGCAGATCTCCCCATGCTATGGACGGTACTGCCCAACGGACCCTGTCCCCAACCTGTGCATGTGGGACATGGCCAACCTGCGTACTGACTGCGAGAGCCAGTTCGCCTACTGCACAGGCGACGCGCAAGGCCAGTGCGTTTGGTACGGCAAGGGGGACATGAAGAGGTGTGTGCGCAGGAGGGTGAAAAGCAGGAGGCGAAACCAGGATTTCCTGCCGTGAACATCAAACTGCCCCACCCAACCATCCTCCTTCTCCTCCTCCTCCTCCTCTTCCTCCTCATCCACGTCCTCCTCCCCATCATCATGACCATCACCAGCTATCATGACTGTCATGGCAGTCGGTACCAACAGGACTGAAATGGACTCATGGAATGAATGGTTTCAGATGACTACCTATTGCTAGGGAGTGAAACCCTCTTTAATGTGTACAATGTACATATCTACCCATTTATCACACAGTGGCACTTCCCTAGTACAACAAAGATCGGTGCGACAGTGTCACTTTTTTTTTCTTTCACAAAGAAACCTGTCTCTTCTTGATGTTTTATTGACTTGATATGTGAACAGACCGATTTGAAATGGGAGTCGTTACGGGAAAGAAAGAAGGAATTGATGAGAATTCAGGCCCAGATATCACAAATCAGAGGCTTTTTAACGAAATTTGAAAGGTACTGTATATTTTGTAAAGTAAAGTGTACAGATAATGAAGGGTATTGTTACTATGTCATTTTGCATTGCTAGTTTATTTATTTTAATCTTCCTATTAAACATAAACTCAGATGTATTAGAATTGAAGTTGTATGTTTTTCAATGTAATCATTCATTTAAGTCTACTTGGCAAAATGCACCTAGAAATAACCATAAAATCGTAATGCTCCTTATCACAATCTCTCCCTTTTCTAATACATTTTTTTTTTCAATGAAGCAAAGTTCCTGACCTAAATGTTGAGATGAAATGAACATGGTTTTGACATTGATCTGCTGCCCTCTACAGCTCACAATCCACACACATTTGTTGATATTTGTCAGTTGTCCTCTAAAAATATCAAACTGCCTCAAAACTTGATATTGTTAACTGCCAAGCATCTCAATACCAATGCCTTTGCTAACAATTGAGATTTTTTTTTTTCTGTTACGCTAATTAAACCATGATATTGGTCAGCAATGTTAGTTTCTTTACATTGCATTTGTTCTACTTTAGTTTATCATTGTTTAATCTTTACTTCTTCAACAAAAGAATCAGACGTATTTTGACCCTACATAAGATAAATATGGTTGTCATGCATACTCATTTGGAAAAATCAAAGTCAAGTATTAAAAACTTTGTGTAAATATTCATACATTATGATATGACTTGCTACTTTGAGCATTATGTCAAATATATATATTTTTTGTGTAAATATTCATATTGCTTATGGTATGTTTATCCATCTTTAATTCTCCACAGAAAATATCCCCTCAGATTTCTTTTCATGAGCATTTCTGCTGAAGTTGTACCTGTTCTGTATGTCTGTGTGTGTCTGTGTGTCTATCTGTCTGTCTGTCTCTCTCTAAATTGATATGACATCCTATATTTCTAATATCACATTACAATGTACCTAATCAGTCATAAAAATAACACTCTGTTGATCATACAATGTTCATGCAAGCATTCAATGGAACAAAAATATCTGAATCCCTAGTCCCACACCTGTAACTTTATGTGGACGAAAACAAAAATGATTTACGAATATTTTCAAGCCTTTGTCATTTTATTTATATTATTGATCGGCAACAATGTATAACTAAACATGCCATCTCAAATGAATGAAGAAGTGTAACCAATAGTTTTGAATGGTTTTCATTGGCTTAGATTCACAAAATGTTGTGCATACTTCCCTGAAATTGTGGAAAGGTTTGTCTTTGTATATCAATGTGTTCAAGTCTTCCGTACACTTTATTAATGACCTCGCTGAAGTACTATCAGTTGAGATGCAGTAAGAAAAAAAAAGTGTGATGTAAGTTGTGATGTATTGCAAAAATTTGTGACACAAATGCCTTCTATTTCCATAACTGGCAATGTTCCTCATCTGCTTTTAAAAAAGGATATTTCTGCGAGTCTGTTTTTTTTTCTTCTTTTTATTGTTGGTTTTATTTCTTTTCCCCTCTCTCATCATTGATTTGCTTTAAGAAAAGTCTGGCAGCCTTGGAATTGAAAAACTGAAAAAAAAACATTGTTTTAGTGTACATGCTTTGATTGTTTTATTGAGCTTGCTTTCTTCAAATAGATTCAATAAATATTCTTTGATAGAAAAAAAAATGCTCTTCTTTGGTGTTCTGATTTTTTACATTGTGTTGCATCTGAAAAGGAGTATTTTGTTTGTTTGTTTGTTTGTTTGATATTATTTTCTTTGACATAATGTCAAAATCAAAATCAAATTTCTTTTCAGTGATATCACCAAAAAACATTAATAATACAATGCAGGCCTACATGAGTAAAAAAAAACACAAAAAAACCCCAAAAACAAAAAACCTAACATTCATGATAATATACATTAATTTCATTAACAAAATCATTGAGATCAGAAGAAACATTTAACAATATCCAGCATATCAATGCATTTCTGCATAAAAAAAAAACAAATGGTGTGTTAGATTAAAAAAATCAATAAGAGATCTGGGGGGTGTTTCATCAACGTTTGTCAGCGCTGACAACTTGAATCACCATAGTAACAGTCAGTGACCAGAGCATCTCAGCCAATCAAAACCAAGGATTTTGCTGAAATTGTCAGCCCTGACATACATTGATGAAACACCCCCCAGGATCAATGTCACATTCCCACATGATTTCACCAACAGCTATATTGATCAGAACTGCATATGCAATATTGGGTGCATTCATCTAAAAGATTTCTGAGGCAGAATCATGAACCATGATTTTCAAGCGCATTTAGAAATGGCAACTTGAAATGGCATTCAAAGGGCAATTTGAAATGCTTTTACGACAACGACTAACTTCTAGTATAATGTACACGCTGTTGGTTACAAAAAAGGTGTGCACCTCACTTGACCTCTACTTCCCGGGTCGAATGGCGCAAAGCAGCTCCGCATGTGACAACACTTGAATTGCCTTCATATGTGACCCGCTACAACAAAAGGATCCTAAAGTCGCTGACAGCCGATTCGAGAAAAATCGAGTTTGAAGTCACATCATCAAAATTGGTCAAAACAATCAAATTTCTGTTTTTGGCTTGATTTTGTAGTCTAATGTTTTGTCCATCATCTGCCGAAATTTTGAAGCTAAATGATCAAAGGAAAGGCAAGAAATTATCGTTTTTCTGGGCCATGATTTTCCGACTTTCAATGTTAAAGAGAAACGTGTCCGAAGATTTGGATTTAGCGAGGCAGCTATAGACTCCGCCCCTAGCAACGAGGGAGTGATCTTATTGGTCAGCGCGTGGCATCCTGATTACCGATTGGTCGTGTGTAGACCGCTGGTGCTAAGCTTGACTGAACATGGCGGAGGTCGCTAGGAGCTTGCCTTCTACTACTAGTAATTGTCAAGCGGTGAAAACTGTCTCACCTCCCCATGACCATGATAGCGTCGGAAGGACAACTTTGAAGGCATTTTTCTCGTAACTCTGATTTCTTCAACCACTTGAAATGCGCTGATGAAATCATCGATATCTCCACAACCGAGTACTTTTATGAATTGTGCTAAATATGAAATTGAAGTGGAAGTGTACGGGAATGATATCATGGCATTTTCAGAAAATTGTCCTCCCCCGACTTTCGGATAGCAGGTCACATATTGTGCTTAGATAAACGCCACACCCCAAGAATTGCATTTAAACCGTGTACGTTCATCAACGCCATTCGAAACGCATTTTGAAAAGTTTTGAAAAGTGATGATACCATGACTATACACCACTCCTACTGACTTCTATACAAATGAACATAAAAAAACATATTTTATTATCAATAATTTGACAACTTCAACCCCCTCCCCTTTGAAAGTCACCATAAATAGGTTAATGTCAATCTACAATGACGTGGTGCTATATCTGTTCAGTGGCAAGTCATATAAAGACTTTGGAAGTGATGACATCATTACCCTTCTAATTTGCATATATGCAAATAGAATCAACATGACTGTTTCATACAAAGTCTGAAACTGTATAATTACATCAAAATCATTACATTCAAAATTCCAAATTCAATGAAACTACAAAAGTTCCGTTTGTCTGATTTCATTCTATTTATCTGCTTATATTTAAGGAACAAACAAAAAAGATATATGGAAAATTAATTCAGTGACATTTCAAATATAGAATTACTTTCCTTGAAAAGATAGTAGTCCTAATTTGCATATCACTGTGTGGCAGGGGTATCTTCACAAAGAAACTTCATTTGTTACAGATTTCAAAATGTCAGCTCCAACAGCTGACAGATGCCATTTGATTTAGAGAAAAGAGTAGAAGTTGCATGCCATAATGAAATACTTGTTTTTCTCTCTGCCAAACCTGTTAGAAATATATTGTAGAGGATAGCTACTTTAGAATAAACAGGCAAGTTAAGTTACTCTAAGAAAAAGAAATAAAATCATTGCAATCACTATTATCACTTTTTTGTTGTTTTTTATCTTTAAACTAAGCTGGTCTTTTGCCATTTGCATTTGTTATATCTAATAGCTGGTATACATGCTTATTTTCCACTTGCTAGTAAAATCTTGTTTGATATAATGTGTGTGTATGTGTGTGTGTATGTGTGTATGCGTGTATGTGTGTGTGTGTGTGTGTGTGTGTGTGTGTGTGTGTGCAGCACAAGAAAGAAGAATACAGCTGCTCTTTTTTTTGGTTGTTTGTGGACGTATTGATTTTATTGTCAATATGGATTTGACATTGAATGAAACTCAAATAAAGAATATTATAAAACAAAAAAAAGGTGTGTGTGTGTGTGTGTGTGTATGTATGTTACTCTACCATTAGCTTGTTCCTTTTGTCTTTATCCCCCCCCCAAAAAAAAAAACAACAACCAAAAAACAAAGTTATCACGATATGATTTTTACTTCTCAAAAACAAAACACTATAAAGTGATAGGAAGGTAAAGCCCAAGGTATTTTTTAATGTCTTTTTAACTTTCATTTTTAACAGAACATATAATAAGTCAAAAAGAAAATTTGTTGATGTTGTTATTAATACCTTTTTTTTGGGGGGGGGAGATAGGTTTCTGCCAGTGTAAATTGGTTTTACTCTATTCTTTGGCCCAGCTTGAAATATTAATGTACTTTGCTCCTTACCCTTGGAAATGGACTAAGTTCCAAGCCAGCACAGCATGTGCACACTTTTTCCAATAAAAAGGGCAGATCTTTTGAAGTGGCGTGTGCCCTAATATCAGTTGTGAGCTCGATGATAATGACAGGAGATTAATTGATAAGCTGTAATTGTTGAGTAAGCCTCTGCTAGCCCCTGGAGATGGAGTTTACATTGCTGGAGGGGGTGGAATTGAAACAGCTTGCAGCTAAGAGGATTGACATTAAATATTTGTGCAGTAAAAAATTCCTTCCTAATGACTGTTTTGCCACAGGAAGAATCTTCACAGAGCAGGTGGTAGAGAGGAGAGGAGGGCTTATTTAGAAATGGCAAGAAAGAAATATGATTCCAAAGAATTTTCCTTCAGAGAGTAAATAAAACATAGTTGTTGTTGTTTTGTTGTTTTTTTTAAAGTAATGAAATACAGTCAACCTTGCCAAAGTCGACCTCACACAAATAAGTCGAACAATTGCCTATGTCAAAGGTCTTTTCAAGTCCGCTTCTCTATATATCCTATTGACTTTAATCCCTTGTAAGTTGAATTTTTTTCTAGGTCAAAGCTATTTCTTCAGTCCAAATAGATTCAACTTAGGCGAGGTTGACTGTACAACAGAACAGGAGAAAAAAAAAAGAGATAGATTAGACGGATATGACATGCACTCCAGTCATAACATACACAGTTATAACAAAACTTCAGTGCAACAAAGTAAAAATTTAGGTCCCACAATTATTATGTATAATTATGTCTTAAAGGACAAGTCCACCTTCATATACATAAGGATTGAGAGAATGCAGCAATATTAGTAGAACACATCAGTGAAAGTTTGAGGAAAATTGGACAATCCGTTCAAAAGTTACGAATATCTTAAAGACACTCAGTCGTGGCGAGTGGTTTGTGCGGCACGGAGACGAACGCAACACGCTGCCTCCCCCATTCTGTATCAAATGTAGCGACCCCCGAATGAGAATAGCGCTGGCTCATTGGGTCAGCGAAAATACGGTAGGCTACAAGAGAGCTCCCTGTGCTTATCTCCTAACCCAAAATGGCTGTCTGAGCGAGCAACGAGAGCTTCCGAATGGACGCACACTCTCAGTGCGCATGCGTATGAAGAGAGGCCAAAAGAGCCACGCATCTTCTGGCCTCTCTCCTCCAATCACCGCAGCTCGCGGTGACAATATTTGTGTATGATGCGTACACACACACGCACACACACACACACACACACACACACGCCGCAGCAGCGTCTTCTGGCCTCTCTCCTCCAATCACCGCAGCTCGCGGTGACAATGTTTGTGAATGATGCGTACACACACACGCACACACACACACTTGTCTCAGTGGTAGCATTGTCCCACACGTTTATGGATATAGCACCAGACTCGGCATTGCGCAATTGCATGCACAAACTTCGGTCGTTCGGAGTTTACGTACCATTAGGGATGGCGATCGGCTGCCTTTAAGCAGGGCTCCACACTAACTTTTTTATTTGGTGGCCCGATGGGGCCACCAAAATCATCAATTTCAAATTTTTGGTGGCCCGAAAGAAAAATTTGGTGGTCCCTTCCAAACAATAAAAAACATTAAAATTTCTGCTTTTTTTTTTTGATGAGTCAAATATTCAAGTTTTATCATAGTAAGAAATGGAAGCTGGACATATCTACTCATAAATAAACCTCAACAAACTCGCAACACTCACTCTCAGGCACTCATTCAGTCCTTTTCATCCATCCTTTAACAAATTTAACTGCTGAATGGTAAGACTAAGTATAAATATTCATTGACAGGCACATGAGTTGCAACGTCTTAACGTAACTTAACACTTTTCACAAAATTTTGGTGGCCGGAGGCGGGCCACCAAATTTGCCCTTTTTTGAAATTTGGTGGCCCGACTTTCATTTTTTGGTGGCCCCGGGCCACCGGGCCACCGTTAGTGTCGAGCCCTGTCTTAAGTATCTGCGCAGTCACTGCTGGAAGAGAAAACTACTACAGTGTATGATGTCACATGCGTACAACTATATAAGGAAAATAAAAAGAGAATTTCACAAAACTTTACTTTTTGAATAAAGTGCACATTTCTTCAACTTGCTACTGACGTATGTTAAGGGTAATGTTATTCTCCCTGCCTTCTGAAAGAGAGAAGTCGAGTGTTCTTTTGTTATGCGAGAAAAATGGAAATATGTTGAATTTTCTTTATTCTTTCTTTATATCGTTGTACTCATGTGACATCACGAGCTATAGTAGTCTTTTCATCCAGCCGTGACTGAGCAGAAACTTCAACAATTCATAACTTTTGAACGGATTGTCCGATTTTGCTCAAACTCTCAGTGATGAGTTCTAATATTGCTGCATTCACTCAACCCACATGTCTATGAAGGTGAACTTGTCCTTTAATATACTTCACCTGTTCTGCAATAACAAAAGAAAAATGACGGTCCCGAGGACTTCGATTTAAAGGCCCTATTTACCTTTGGGAGCAATGATTTTGAAAATACTCAAGATATCTCATTTGATACATATGTGTAGGTCTGTTGCATCACAAAACATCCTACCAAAAAAAAATTTTGCAATAAAGCCTAAAATATAAGGAGATATCTCTATTTTTCTCATTAAACCATAACTGTATACGGATTAGTCTGGAAACATTTTTATTATAACTATGGTTCACATTTCATACATTTACCAATACTTACCTCGATTATACTGGTTCAAATTTTTCAGTGGTTGTTTCTATCCCTAACTCACATTTTAGAAATATTTTGAAGCACTAATGCTGGGTTTTTGTTTCATCTGCAAATGGAAAATTATGCCCTTAATGTATGAAAACTCTGGATTATGAATAAATTCTGAACAATATAAATAAAGAAGGAGTAAGGACAAAGATTTGTTTTAAGAGGAAGTTAGATGGGGAGGGCAAAAAATACACAGTGGAAGGGAGATGATGAAGTATTTTTGCTCAGTGTAAAGCTAACATGACTGATTGATAGTTCAATCGATTATTTGCAAGGCCAGGATCAGCCTTTTGAAGTGGTGATCCAAAACACTGTTTGTAAAATGGAGTGTTCAAAGGATTTTGTAGAATAGATACCACAGAAAAGGTATCTAAATTTGTAAATTTGGGAGGGGGGGGGGGAACAAGTCAGTGTATATTGAGAACATGTGAGTACATGCACTTTGACATTTTAATGGCATGTCATACGTGGAAGTTCGTCATGAACTGTCATGAGTTGGTTCAATTAACATCTATGTTTTTAATGACGATAGTCTGAGCGCAATCTTGCTCGCGATATGAAATTGAAAGATGGTAGAATCTTTCAAAGCAGAGACAGCAAAGAAGGAACTATCACAACTAGTATAGAATGAGCAACAAGGAGTGGAATATGGACCCATACCAAGTACACCTGCAAATCCAATTCAAAATCATTATCTGGTCTACTCTGTGTAGAGAGAGAGAGAGGGGGGGGGGGGCAGAAAGAGAGAGGTGGATAGAGAGGGAGAGAGAGAGGAGAAAAAGGAGAGATAGGGAGAGAGGGAGAGAGAGAGAGAGCAAACAAATATGCCCTTGTCTGGCCGATTTCCAGCACTTATCTCCATTTATGGGGGTTCAGTTTGGATGATAAATGAAAGATTGGTAGGGGGTAATAAAAAAAAAAAAAAGAGAGGGAACTATCTAAACCAAAGAGAGGATACATAGTACACCCACAGGCGCGTGGGTAAACAAAGGGGGAATACGCCAGGTGCTGAAGGCTCGTGCCACGAACCATTAAATCCTAGCTAAATATCCATGTATTGGCTGGCCTACTCATCTATTATACATAAGCTTACCGTGCTTCCAAAGTCTATCTATGTGCATCGATGCAAGGCAAGAGTTTGGGGGGGTGGGGGAGGTTATTGATTCCAGAAGAGCGTGCCCTGGCTTAACCCAAGCCAAAAAACTGTGTACCCCAACGCTTGCTCGCTCGCTTGCCCGTGTGTGCTGGCAGGCTGGCTACTTGGGCACACTGCCACATGACTTCTTTTGTTTCCACCCTCAGCTCTGGAGTGCAAACAGGAGAGAGAGAGAAGAGTCTGGGGGCTCTAGGGAGCAAAAGGGCTTGGCATCATTGGAAGGTGGAGCGTATTCGTTGAGGAGCGTGTTGGCCACAGGGGTACAACTCTTTTCATGTTCAGTCTTCCCCTCTCTCTCCCATTTTCTTCTGCTCTGCCTCCCTCGTTTTCCTCACCTTCCCCCTTTTTTTTCCTGGCTCATAATCATAATCAGCCTTGGTTTTGAGGGGTGCAGAGCAAGCCCGCATTCGTTCTGGTAGTGGCAATCCACTACAGTCAGCCAGCTCTGCATTTTTTTTTCTTTCCAGCTTAGACAATAGACTTTGTTTGCGGTCTGGCTGTGGTGTTGGACCCATTCATCCACAAGATATCTTCCGCTCCACGTGCCCTCGCGTGCCTCATCTTGATTGGTGCGATGTCTCATGAACAACGCACGCCATCCCTCCTCCTAATCGCCTTCATCTGAAGAACTGAAGTGACTGGTGTGGGTGCCGCACCGACCAGGAGAGTCAAGACCGAGTCAAGTGCAGAGGACGAAGGTACTTGGTGCGCCTATACAGCGCCTCCCTGCACACATTGTACTACCAGTCAAGATTTTCATTTCTGAAATGGGATTACGACAGACCTTGTGAACAGACGAGAAAGATAAATCCTTGTCATACTCTGCAAGAAAGTTGCTGGTGAACATTTACTGGACATCTCCAACCAGTGCAACTTGTGTATCTCCAATTTTGAGAAAAATACTTTTAACTTTGTGCTTCAAACAATCTCCACCTTTCTTCCCGTACTACACATCACCTCTCAGCTCCTTTGCACCCTTACCATCACAGTCCTTGGGGATAACGGGGAAAAAAAAATTGAGGTAAACTGCACCAGACTCAAACGCTGGCAAGAATCTGAATGGGATACTCACGGGGTATGTAATCTAATTCGCCTGGAATTCTACGCCTGAAGTTACGCTCTGACACCGCAGGTTAATAGAACCCACTCCCAGCCACGCAGAACCCCCCTCATCCATCCAGCGGGGGCAAGGCAATCCGGTGATAAACAAACGTCACTCCAGACAAGATGGAGCAAGCTTGTGCCAAACTGGGGATGATGGTGGTCACCTATCTCGTTGTCGTCATCGTCTCCGTGGTCATCCAGTCGGACCTCGTACGGGCCTGCACCTGCCTACCAAAGCATCCCCAGCAGCATTACTGTGACTCCGACTATGGTGAGTACAGATTGATCGGACAAAGCCCGACAAAATTCAAGCTCTCACCTCTGTCTAACCCTCTGCTTTTACCACACTCAAATTTGGTCTTGCTTAAAATGTTAATGAAATATCTAGGCAAGACAAAATGAGTCAGGTCTTATCAATCAGCAACAGATGCTTTCAAAATTCTATATTTTATTTCATCTCTCTGGCCAAGAGAGCGTATGATTTCAACTGACAGGCTTTTACTGAACAAAGTGATTAAAATGGCCATTACCATCATTTGAGGTTGAATAATAGATAATATCTGACTTTCATTACAGAATCAAGATTGTCAGTATGGAGTGGGTTGCACTAACTAGAGTGTAATAATGCAGTTGTAAAGTTGTATGATTCAGAAGCTGAAGTTGCCAATGCAATATGAATTCAAAGTCTTGGAACTGAGCAAATATTTTATGCAAGCAAAGGAAGAAAAAGGTAAACAACAGCCGAGCTTGTAAAGTATGTACTCTCATAATGGTCTTCATCTGAAAGTTGACAAATCCGACACTGATGAATTATGACTCAACTGCCAAATTGTATGACTTACTTCGTCACATTGATACGATTTCATTTGACTGTGTAACTAAAGCTGATCGATGCCCTTGCCATGACTGAATGAATGTTTCACGATTTGTGAGTGAGCAAGTGGAGGATAGTGTGTGCACAAAGCATTGACATTTTCGACCAAGTGTTCATGAACCTTTTATTGAGACAAAACCATTCCAGAAATTCAGCTAACACACTTCCAATATCTACATTTATCCATGCTCTACTTAATGTGTAATGGTGGGTCAGGGAAGTACTGTCACTGAATTTTGTGCAGGCACAAGTGCACATCCAGGCTTGTGCTCACTGAGTAGTTTTGTAATGATATTAAATCTTTCAATTTAATAAAGCCATGGTCAACTGGGTACAATTTGGATGATGGGGGAAGAGATGGTCATTGCTATAGATTGACCGCACCTGTTTCCAACCCACAATAGTAGGATTCACCCTGACAGGGATAAGTGGAATACATATCTTGAGATTTGCACCGCAATCGATCCAAATCTTTAGAATTTTGCCTGTTTGGTCATAAAACTCCCACTAGATAGCATGACTAGCTTCACCATGCAAATTCTAATATATCCTATGATTATTGTGGAATTATCATGATAATTTGCATTGCGGTGTGTGTGTGTGAATGGCCTTTTTTTTGTCCTGTCATTCAAAATATGAGTGAGGGAACCAATATCCCTGCAGTTTGTCTGTGTGAATGCGACACAAGTGTCTGAACTTAACACTCTTATCACCTGACTGTTTAATAGGTTCATATTAATCATTCACTTATACTGACATATAGTGATAAGCACATTTGTTTGTTTGTTTGTTTGCTTGTTTGCTTTTGTTCAAGAAGCAAACAATGCTGTAGGAAGAAAGCAATGCAACATGTAAATCCTAAAAGTCTGAAAATAGATCCAAACCAAGGTTCAGGTAAAGCTTTACCACAATGTTCAGATGTATCCTGTTGTCAAAAGAAACAACCCACTTTTCTGTTCCAAACTGGCCCTTTCACTCTATTGATCGAGTGCTAGTCAATCAATATGTGAGGCAGATGGTGAAGACTGAAAGAAAGATTGAGGTTCTTGTCCCAATCCTTCCACCGCATCAGGTGTTCCTTGTTATAGAAACCTATCAGATGGGGAGGATATGGACAAAAAAAAATGAACACAGGCCAGTCACCGCAAACTAATTGGTGCCACTAATTGTAAGAGAGAAGAAGGTACAGTTTATAAGTTCCCATAATATTGATCAAACAAAGGGACATACACTTGCCACCTCCCTCCTCTCCTGTCTCAGCTCAACATGCCCCTCAGCCATCTTAAATCTTCTTTGGAGAGAAATGATGTGCTTACATACAAAGGCTTCCCTCCCCCACTGTGCATTGCCCTGACCAGCGCTAATTGTTAGGGAGGATGATTCTTTACACCAGTAAAAGCCAGCGGTGGTGATGTGGGGGGGGGGGGGGGGGAGGGAGGGAGGGGATGTACGTTGGTAATGAGGCATCATTACCAGTGGCTTAAACTTGTTATCGTGTTTCTTTATTGTCACTGTTTGGTAACAATGGATAAAATTTGCACAGGATGTGGATACGGGAGAGACAGAGATTATCCAATATATAGCCCGAAGCTATACCCACGGCTAAAAGACTCACATCCAACCCCAGTTTCCTTAAGAATACTCATGTCATTTCCAGACTGATGATATAATAGGGTAGGCCTCAATTGGCTCTGTATGTAGAATAGCAAATGTGGACTGATGCATAAGTGTGTGAAAGCACTACCCCCTTGCGGCATAATTCCTTGTCAGGGTGACAAGTATGGATATGGAGCCATGCTGAAAATTGTCCACACGACTCGTACATTTTCCCCCTTTGGATTTGCAAATCTGCATGGCGATAATTCCTTTTGACTCCAACGTGCACAGAATTAGGAGCAGAAGTGTTTGGAGGACGGCAGGGGATTAGATGAGATAAAGATATAGCTCAGGGAAGATGGCTTGAGGGGATTAGAATTATCATCCAGAAGATTGGAGATTACCGACGATTTCTGGACTCTAATGGGGAGATGGTGGGGTGGAAGACTGTGAAGTTCAATGAAATCTTCACCAATTAGTGACTTCAACAGGATGATTCATCAAATTTCTTCATCACTTATTCTCTTTCTCTGGACTTTGTTCTTTCTCTCTCTCTCTCTGTATGAATGCAAACAATGAACAGTATTTCTACATGTGGTCAATTCATGACTAGCTGCTGGCTTATTGTGAATAACTCCCAATTTGTTTCAATCATACAAAAGCACTCCAAACACAGAATGTCTAAATGTATGTGCAATCAGATAAAGAAGTCGAGATTGTAAGCCGCCCACGAAAAATTGCTAACTGTGTAATCCTAGCCTCTAGTTAATTTAGTTAAGCCTTCACTAAGAATCTATTTTGAATAGTCTTGCATTACAAAAATATACGCGTAGCCCTATATGAAAAGAGAAACAAATTGTTGCCACCAGAAAAGAGAGAAAATTTGCAATTCTATCTTTCTTATCACATCATTGTGAAGAAAGTTGGGGGAAAGCAGAGAAAAGACCACAAATCCCCTTGATTTTGGTTTCTTTACACAGGTTTCTCCGTCCTTGCTGGATAATAGAATGCCCTTCTCAGCGAAGAAAAGAAGAGGGCAGTGTTTTACATGTAACAAACTTTAACTCGCTTCCCTTGCAGCAAGTTTTTTACTTCCATCTGTAAACTGGCACATAAAGACACACACACATACATAAAAAAAAGAATACAACTGCTTTAAATGAATTTAAAACAACCCTCAGGGGCGCTCATTTCTGAAACTTTTAAAGCGGCAGATGACAAGTCTAATAATATGTACATCTCCAAGTAGGAAAATGAGAGTCAAAAGAGCAATATCACCATCGTGCGGTATAATTCTGCTCCAGGAGAGGTTAGATTACTTTCTTGCAAATGGCTATGGAAGAATATAGACGATACATTTATGTACGATTTATAAATCATATTCACTATGGTACTTATAGCTAGCGTGCAAACAAACAGCAATACACGTGTCAAACGCATTCTTGTTTATACAGAAAGGGCGAGTTCATCAGTGCGCCTTCATAGCTAATGGCGCATCTTTTTGTAAAAAATACAATTTATTGATTTTTAAACATCATTTCATTCGAGTTTTATGGAGTTAGGCAAAGCCAAGCTTTTGTTGCCAGGCACGAGGGCCATTGTATGGAGCAATGTGGTCTGGAGTCTGCCGGAGCGGGGCGAGCGGCACGCGCCCGTCCTATAAAGCCAAGACAGCACAATAGCCCCTGAACAATAGACTTTGAGGGACCAGGAGAATGGGTTGAAGAAAAGGGGAAAAAATTGAGAGGACTCTATTGATGGAAATGTGTCTTAGTCCCCTTGTTTTGTTTGAAAGAGGTGCATACAAAGTTGTACCAACTGTTGAGTAGAAACAACAATAACAACCAACGTGGAAAGAGAGAGAGAGAGAGAGAGAGAGAGAGAGGGATGAAGAGAGGGAAAGAAAGAAATGTTCCAGGACTTATTTAGGGTAGAAAGAACCCCATGGAGCAGATGTTAATTGAGGTACATAGAGAGGATTATAGGCTTGAGGAGGTTGGGTAGTTGGCAGCTGGTATGCTGTCACTTGTTTAGTAGGGAGAGGTAGGGAACTCCTGGGCGGGTTGACGGTGCAATATCGTGCAGAGAGCCATGGTACAGTGCTGCAGAATGCATGGGCGCGTGGTGTGCGAGTGACCACACCCGCCTGCCTTTTGTCTTGGGAGCATGCAGGCTGGTGTTTTCAAGTGCAAGAATTTGGCAAGGAACAATGGCTTAGTGGAAGGCAACAAGTCCTCTTGTTGCTGCAGTGTGCTGGAGGAATCTATGGCTTCACAAAATGGGATTATATCCACCCTAAACTCATAGTCCACTTAGTTTTGTCCATTAGCCTCAGTGAGACTCCTTCTTTTTACTAATTTTAGATAGATTTCTCATCCAAATGGCTCCAAAAACCCGGCATGTCAATTTTGGCAGGAAAAAAAACCAAACATATTTCTCATCCAATGGTAAAGTCTAACCTTTGTTTGAATTTGTGTATGATGCAGCAAATTATGAATTTGTACAAACTTTACACAGCCATCCACCCATTCACACTACACATTATGAAAATTTTCTGAACACCAAAGGATCTCAAAACATTGAGGATAGATATAGGTACGTAAAACCAGCAACATTACAACGACAAGATTATTTCTTTTTTATGTATATTATTAGATTTAACACTGAATACTTGTTTTACTCAGTGATCACAGTTGTGATGTTACCCTAAGTACTTATATCTGCTGTACAATGTATTCTCAAAAGTTGCGCAAGGATAAAATTTTGACAATATCCCATTTGATTTTGATTACATCAATTTCTGTAGGGCCTACATGTCTGACATGGTTTTTAATTGGAAGGGGGTGGATGTTTCTACTTTTTATGCTTGCACACATTATCATGATGAGATTAGAGTTTCATGTTTAATAAATGATTACAACCAAATAGAACTACTTTAGAGTGAAAAATGTGGAGACCAAAAAACAGGAAAAGGTACACTATACATGAACCAATGAGCACCAACTAGACAGATGCCACAACTTAATAGTTCAGGATTTTATAGCTAGGCTACTTTTTGTCCAGTCCATAACAAGCATGTAATCATTATTGTCACACAGCGAAGCCAACACGTGTGTATGTTGTGACAGCCAGGCTCTCCGCATCATTTACTCTCAAACAATGAGGGATGCGGACGAGGATTGAGGTAGTGGGGTGGGGGGATAAATGGAGAAGGGCAGCTCTACCCAAAGCATCCCGAGCGTCCCTCGCTTCTCAATACGGACAAAGGGATGAGTCCGTAATTACACCATTCAGTGATAACGAGAGATAGGATGACAATAACCATCACTGACCGCAGCTCCAGCATGGGGAGCATCTGCTGGTAATTGATTTTTTTTAACCTATTTTCGTATCTTTCATACTTTAGAGACAGAATATGAAGAATGAAGGTACTGTCAAGACCGATTCAGGAAGAAAGTTGTTCTAATTTGAGGAAGACAATATATCTTCACTAGTGGCATGATGAAATACCATTCACGCTAAACGCTGGAATGGGGCTGTCGTTGAAAAAGCAAGCATCACTGTAGAGATCCTCATATCATTAAAAAATACATCCCCCACATTCACACAGTCACAGAATCATTGTCAGAGATATGAAGGAGATAGAATTGGCTTGATATTCATGCAGAATGTATACTCTATCAAAGCCATGATATATAGGCCTGTCCACACATATATAAAAAAAAATATTTCCATCATGATCCCAAAACTGATAACTTGTTAGTGTGAATGTGCCTTACCAGTGAGAATCACATTGGTTTCTTGTCTAATTGGTCTACTTGGTATGAATCTTTTGTCACTGGCTTCATTTTTTGTTTTAGTTTCTTCTTTTTTTCCTTACAACAATTTTGTAATGGTGTCTCTATTTTGACATTTGAATGTCAACCCATGGAGATTTAATATGATTCACACATAACAATGATTAACCATGAATGCAATGTTTTGACATGGCAACAAAACATTATATAATTTAACCTTTTCAGCACTGAGTAAACTTCTCTCTGCCCCCTTCCCCTTATGCATAAATTTGAGCATTTTTTGTCTTTTTTTAAAATATGCATTAATATACTTAAATGCAATATCTATCAATCTGCTAGACCAAGGAGCATGTGAAAGCATCATCCTTAAAGTTATTCAAACCTCAACTCATTGCAGAATGATCTCACATTACCTCTCTAGACCATCACCTTAAAGGGATCATACAGTTTTGGTTGAGACCTAATTTCAGGTTTCTAACATTTTTGGTGAGATAATGAGAAACATCTTAAGAAATATGAAAGAGCATGTAATTCTATGAGAAATTCAACATTTATTTGATGAAAATTGGTTTTGAAATGGCCGAGATATCCCAAAAAGAGTAATTCTAATAAAGTGTGGGACCCACACTTTATTACAATCGCTTTGTTTTACTTTGTTTTTGGATGTTTCAGTCATTCCAAACCCAATTTTCATCATATAAACTTTGAATTCCTCTTAAAATGGTATGTTCTGTACTATATCATAAGTGTTTTCTTGGTATCTCACAAAAAGTTAAAAGCCCAATTCTCATCTCCACCAATACTGTACCATCCCTTTAATATTCCATTGACATGTACAAGTTGGTCGCCATTGGCACATAAGGGGTTAAAGTTATAACAGGGTATAATTTCCACAGGTCTCCAGCTGGGTATACAATGGACATAGTCCCAGTAAAGCAGGTTAACAAACAATGGCTGATCAGTGGGTAATTATTACCTAGGAAGACAGGTATAGTGCAGACACAGCTATCAGCAGGTTCCTGGTCTGTTTGCAGAGAGAAAACATTAAAACAGGGGACTTGCTGGGCATGTTGAGGTGCTGAAGAAGCTTAATTCACTCGCAAAAATGACTGAAAACAGGAAGGGGATAGGGAAAAAACTGACAAAAACTGTTGAATAAGCTTGAGAGTAAAGAAAATGCTAAAGGCAGTATATAATGAGGCTGCAATCAATCCAGATAATGAGTGCTTTTGAAACAGGTCTTGTTTTGGAGACTTCCCTCAACAGATCGGCAGGAGGATTATCACGAGAGAGTGTTAATTGCTTTCCAGCTTGTGTGTGAAATAGCATCCTATCCCAGAAGGCTTGCATACATGTACAACACAAAGGAGGAAGTTTTGACTTACTCTACCGCAATATTTAACCAATGAGCTCTACTGCTATCAATGCAATACTTGTTGAACTCAATCTGCCCACACTTTTGGCATAGAAAATTAAATGAAAGAAGACACAATGGAACTATTGGAAGCTAATTCATTTTCATTTGAATAGCTACCATTTTGCAAAGGCCAGAAAGCTTGTATTTCAAGCACCTGAAACAACTGGCATTTCTTTCTCTACCACCAATAGCATTACAAATGAGGGCTAGAACTTTAATGGTTTCCTTGGTAGGATAGTTGAGAGAAGAAAATTACAAGTTTTCAAAAATTCTTTAATTTTCATCATTATTTTCACTTTTTTTATAATCTAATATGAGATTCTCCTTCATCTCAAACTGCCCCCCCCCCCCACTTCCCAACAGCTTTGCAACTAGATAGCCACTGTTTTCTTTGGGTAGTCTTTACTACAGATGTTCCAAAAGATTATTCATTCGTGATCATCCTAAAGGATAATGAAATAGGATGCAGGCCACAGCATAATGATATCTTTAAAATATTTACTCTTGAGTTATGGGGGGGGGGGGGGCATTAACTCGAGGCCCACTGTGAAATATTGAACTCAAGGGGGAAAAAACATTTTGACCTGGCGGTATTTAACATTCTCCTACCATTCTCAATATCTGCATGACCTTCACTGCTCTCTTCTTTTTTTTCTTTTTTTTTTACTTTTCATCACCGCAAATGTCATAATCATCATTGCCCTGGACCCTCCAAATCCACCCTGATTTGCCCGTAATCCCCGAGTAAAAGCCTCGTCCGCACCGAAATCGCATCTCGCCCAGCAAATCCCACACATGCCTGTAAAGACCAGTCAATCATGGCGTGGGGGAAGACGAAACGTGGTGCGCGGCCTCTCCTACGCACTGACCCCGATCGGTGAGAGCGATAATCGCTCACCGGCCACGTGATATGATATGATACCTTTGACAGAAGGTGAGGGTGACCATTCCATCGGATTGGCAGCGCCGACGAGGAAGATTTTGTAAACTGGGGCAGCGAGCGCAAAGGAGATTTAGAATGAGTGCAGGGCTTAAATGCTCTCTGCTTACTTTTCAAGCATTCGCTGTGTGTACAGAAAGCTCTAAAATACAGACAGGCCTTTTTCTACTTAATGTTAAATGATATGTACGTAATATATTTTTGTCTATCTATTTCTATCTCTCTCTCCCTTTTTTCTGCATATATATGTAGGTGAATATATAGATATATGTAAGTAGATATATATATATAATTATGGAATGCATATAAATAAATATAAGATACGAATACAATAGGTGTGATAATGTGCATTTTTGCATGTAAGCTGAACACGTGCAATCTCTATAAGTGAGTTGTAACTTCTTCTCAGTTCTATTTTAATAAATTGATCACTCATCCACTCGGTGACCTCAAGGTAATTGTTGCCATCAAAGTGCATTCCAGCGATGCCTTCTCTCACTCACTTTTTATCTCTCATCCTCTCTCTTCTATTTCCACCCTCTCTCTTGATCTCTCTGCCCCCCTCCCTCTCTATCTCTTCTCTCTTTTTCCAAATTTATCTCCTGGCCCCTTGCGTGTCTTCATCTATCTTTCTCTCTCCCTTTCCAACACACATCTGTCTCACTAACTCATCTCCCCTTCTTACAATCTCTTCTCTCTCTCTCTCTCTCTCTCTCTCTAACAATGCTTTTAAAGGAGAAATCCAGTCCAAAAATAAGTGAGTCTGATAAAAAAAAAGAGTAAAATCTTACAAATTCAATGGTAAAGATATGACTGAAATCAGATGAAATATAAGGAAGTTCTAACATTTTGAAGTTTTGCTTATTTCTGCAAAACAGTTCTTGTACAGTGGATATGAAAATGCAAATGAGTGAGCTGACCATGTCATATAACCTCACAATTTTCTATTGATCGTGTACAAAAAAAAATGACAAAAATTCAATGTTTCTGTCATTGAAGTCTAAAAGATGTTATTAAACTTCAGAATAGTGGTCAGTTAGATATATCAGGATTTGAGCCTAGGGCGTAATTGTGTTTGAATGAAAAACTGGAAATTCCAAAATTTTATGTGCAAACTACATGTATATGGCAAGTTGTGAGGGTATGACGTGCTCACTTTGCCATTTGCATATTCATATTGACCGTTCAAGAACTGTTTCCTGAAAAACTTAGCAAAAGTTCAAAATGTCATAACTTCCTTATTTTTCACCCGATTTCATCCAAAAATTTTACCGTTGAAGTCATAATATTTTACTCTTTCTAATTAGACTAACTTATATTTGGACTGGATTTCCCCTTTAAGGGATGGTATAGTTTTGGTTGAGATGGGGATTTAGCTAGATTTGAATTTCTTTTTTTCTGCGAGATACATGTAATTAGACACCACTTATGAAATTTTAAAGAACATACAATTCAAAGATGAATTCAAAGTTTGTTTGATAAAATTGTTTTTGAAATGGCTGAGATCTCCCAAAAACAAAGTTAACCCGTTGAGGATGGGCTGATTTTGTTACAACATGCATTTTCCTTAGACACTTGCCTGAGTATACTCAACGAATTAAGTGATCTTAATAAAAGGTGGGTTCCACTTTTATTACACCTCTTTGTTATGGAATATCTCAGCCATTTCCAAACAAATTTTCATCATAAACTTTAAAATCCTCTTTGAATTGTATGCTGTCTCATATCTCATAAGAAGTTTTATACAATCTTACAAACCTGAAGCCCTATCTCAACCAAAACTATACCATCCTTTTAAAAAATATCTCTCAAAGTTCTGTCCACCTTTCTATAATTCTCTCATCTCTTTCTCTGTCTATATATATTTCTTTTTCAAGCCTGTATTTCCATACAGCTAGTTGTATAAAGAGCTCAATAACCTATAGATCCCAGCATTTTATCTGCTGTTTCAAAAAGGTTTTATTTCCCTTTTCTGAGAAATTGCATGAACTGGAGATCAATAAATGATTTGATCTTAATCAAATCATTGCAATCAATTTTCTTCCTTCATTCAGTTTGTCCTTTTCTTGAAATCACCACACGTTAGAAAAAGGGCAATTCGCAATCACAAGCTGCTGCAATAAACAGATTTGAATATGTGTCTGTGATGACTGCAGAGTTTCAAAAGAACTCAAGAACAATGGAGCCATGCATCCAAAACAAAAAACAGGAAACCTGTTTCAAACCCACTGACTGTATCCTGTAGGTGAATACTCGATGCATTTCGAGCACCTCACAGCTCTTTTCTTTTACCCACCAATAAGGTGTATCCAGTGTCCCCTATGGTCCTATTGTACAATTCTGATATCAACCGTGAATGGACACACCTCATTACCTGAGTGTCTTTCTCATTTCTATGTACCACAGTCTCCCCTTTTGATTGGTACCAAGCTCTTTCTCTTCCGGATGATCTCTAAATCTCTGAAATCAATTGTCTACAGAAACTCAGTGGTCCTGTAAGAGCTTTTAGAAGAGATCGAATGTGGTAGGAGATGGGTTAACCCGTTAAAAACGAACTGATTTTGCTACAACATAGACACCTGCCCAAATGTGACCCGCTACAACAAAAGGATCCTAAAGTCGCTGACGGCTGAGCCGAGAAAATCAAGTTTGAAGTCACTTCATCAAAATTGGTCAAAAAAAATCGGATTTTGCTTTTGGCATAATTTTAAAGTCTAATGTTTTTTCTATCATCTGCCGAAATTTCGAAGCTAAATGATCAAAGGAAAGGCAAGAAATCAGCATTTTTCTCAGCCATGATTTTCCGACCTTCAACGTAACAGAATCATGTCCGAAGGTTTGGATTTAGCACCGCAGCTAGACTCCGCCCCTAGCAACGAGGGAGTGATCTTATTGGTCAGTGCGTGGCATCCTGATATCTGATTGGTCGTGTGTAGACCGCTTGCGTAAGCTTGAATGAACATCACGGAGGTCGCTAAGAGCACACCTTCTATTGTCAAGCGGTGAAAACTGTCTCGCCTCCCCTTGATCATGATAGCGTCGGAACGAAAACTTTGAAGGCGTTTTTCTCGAAACTCTGATTTCCACCACCACTTGACATGCGCTAATAAAATCATCGATATCTCCTCAACTGAGTAATCTTATGCGTTGTGCTATATATGAAATTAAAGTAGAAGAGTAAGGGAATAATGTCATGCCATTTTCAGAAAATTTTCCTCCCCCGACTTTCGGATCCTTTTGTTGTAGCGGGTCACAAATGTACTCAGGACTAGTCTTCAACGGGTTAAAAGAAGATATGAATGATGCATGCTTCATAAACCAACTGTAAAGAAGGGGGCAAATTTAACAGGGCTCACAAAGTTTCTACATTTGCTTTTTAGCAAAGGAAATGTGCATTAATAGCTGCACTCTGTTGTTGCCACAGCACAGATTTTTTTTTTTTTTTTTTTTGCGGGGGGGATGTGATCGAAGCTACTGTATATGCCAAATATTTCGTGAGGTTTTTATTTTCACGAATTTTACGAGTCAGGTGCTCTTCGCGAAATTAAAGACATGCGAAAATATTGACCCTGCTCCCGATGTGGATGTGACGTACACGTGTACATTTCTCCATTCAGTACGAGACTCCATGATCGCGAACTTAACCACTCGCGAAATCGTCGAGAATTCCCGATTCGCGAAAATTTAGACTCGCGAAATATATGGTGTATACAGTAATCTTCTACCAGTATGAAAATGAAAGCTTGAACAACAATCAAAATATTGATGTCAATAATGCTCAGTTTTGCTACAGTCAGACTTATAAAAATGATTATCTACGATGATGATGGTGATACAGCATTTACTGAATTGATTTGCTTTAACATGACTGCTTAGAAGCAATGAATGCTTGTTAATTAAAGCAATTAAGCAACCAAGGGATCAACAATTTTAAGCCCCCTCTGAAGAACAGGGCCAGATACCGATTATAGTAATGATAGATATGTGGTACGGATAAGTGCAATGAACAGTCCCGTAACGTCTCAAAGGTATTGGGTATATTGATCATCATAACGGAAATGACCGTTGATTTATTTTAAAAAAAAAAAATATAATGATCACATCCACATTGTCACAATCATAACTGCAATTGCACTGACGGTGTATTGATTATGTTTAATACCAAATAATCTTTTGCAATTGCCATTCACTTTAAGGCTCTGAGTGCATTGCTGAAGAGATCTTGGTGGACATTGGGCTGTGTTTATCATTCACACCAGAGCAGGGCTAAACAGTAATGGTGGCCCAGTGGCCCATGGCCACTAAAAGAATTGATGTCGGGCCACCAAACTTCCAAAAAGGCTATCTTTTTAGGTGGCCTGATCGGGCAACAAAGATTCAAAATGGATGTTCGTTTGTCCTTTTTTTTTCAGGCAACTTCATTTCTTTTTTGGGCTACCAATATTTCAGATTTAAAGATTTTAGTTGCCCAAACAGGCCACTAGAAAGAACAAATGGTTAGTGTTGAGCTCTGTAGAATGCACTAAGCCAAGAATTTGATGCGTGATAAACTTTTCAATGAAGTCACCATGATGAAACTAAGATTCGTCATGCCACTGAGCATGACAAGAGCTGCTGTAAACTTTACAGTGCCAACTATGCATTATTTGGGACAATGGACACTACCATAGCCTCCTGAACCCATTGATGGTCTCCAACCCGAAAAACAGGAAAAAAAAGAGAGGAAATCGGCCGACAAGTTTAGAATTATTTCGAGTCACGGATGATTTATTTTTTGCTGATATTTCTGTCTCTTTTTCTTTTGCCTTCTTCCGTGACACCGATTCTGCCGATCTCACCAAAACCATTGTTGATATTCTTGCGTTTTCAAGGACAAAAGCCAATGATATAATGGATTCAGACTTGACTTTTCTTGTGGAAAATGGTGCACCTGGCTTGCTAAATTATTTACAGATTATCTCCTCTCTAAGAAACGAGTGAATACACTTCGGGGGAGGTGTGGCAAAGCACACCGGGATTGTGCACAATGAGCAGTGATAGGGGATAGAGATGAATTTTGGACTCCGACTTTGTGATAAGATTTGTCAAGTGATTGAGATAAACGAGGTGGCATATGAGCAGGTTGTGGTCAAACTTCTGAAAATGCCCTCTGTGGAAGAAAGATTTGCCTATATACATGTACGAGTATATGTTCCATTTGCCCTCACACTGTTACAAATACAATGTATCACTTTTTTTTAAACCTGTAAGAAAGCAATAAAAAAAAATAAAAAATGGAAATATATTCCCTTTGGTAGGTATGTATGATTTTGACTTCAGGTATCTCAATGACTGCATCAAGTCATATAATGTAAAACCAGAAATTTTCATGTGCACATAACTTTTGCTAATTACCGAGGAGGAGCCAAGATTAACTAATTTTGCAAGGAGCCATGATTCGCGAAAGCAAAATGCACAGGAAAGTTTTTTTGTCTTAACAATGCATTGAATGTTAGTGCAGTGGTGTAAACTATCATGGTCGGTCATTTGCGAAAGTCAGTCCCACTTGATTTGTTTTGAAACTCTTTCAACAATTTGCCCTGCGTGGTATGTGTGAACGGGACGCAGAGACTTTATCATTTTCTTTTTAAATCTCATAATGTAAAATGTACAAAAGGTGCCCGAAGTCATATTCTCATCACTGTTGATTTTTTTTTAAAACTCTCATAACAATTTGTCTGTGGCATGTTAAAGGGGATGGCTAGTAACCGATCAGTGGGAATCAGTGGGAATGCTGAGGGATGATTGTTCCAATCCTTGTGGGATTCATTTAAGAGTACATTATATATCTACTGTAGTGTGAAAATTATTTGCTTCAGAACGGTCTCATATTCAAGTAATGTGCAGATTAATGCCCTGTCACTGACCAGGCACGCTACCCTGGAAACATTAAACTGCACATTACTTGAATATTAGACCATTCTGAAGCAAATAATTTTCACACAACAATAGATATATAATGTACTCTTAAATGAATCCCACAAGGATTGGAACAATCACCCTCCAGCATTCCCACTGATTCCCACTGATCAGTTACTAGCCATCCCCTTTAACAGTGGCAAATAAGATATATTTTTGCATCGCAATGCTAAAACTTTACACTTTCCTTATTATACATTATGAAACTTTTTTTTTTAATCTGAAAAGTTTATGCAAGGAAGTTGATCCCCTCAACATAGATTATATATTTCCTTTATTACATATTTTCTGTATGATCATCACAAAGAGGAGATTAGTAAATGATTTTGTCAAAGATTGTGTGGCTCGGATCAAAGTCAGAGAGAGCAAAAAATTACTTCACCTTTTCTTTTTTTCACACATGAGGTTGGGGGAGGGGTAGTACCTCAAATTTGACCTCTCCCAAGACAAAGGCCATATATGGTCTTATGGAGTGTGGAAATATGTAGATATAGTCCCTGTTAGCTTGCCTCTGGACTAAAGTGGTCAATCTACTGATTTGTTGTGTTTTCATTTCTCCTTCTTCTTTGGGGGTTGAATAAGGCAAGGGCCATACACCGAGACAAGAAATAGCTCAGTAATTATTCTAGCATTAACAAATGAAACCAAAAATACATGTAAAACCAGCTAATCCCACTGGATACATTGACTCTGTACTGACCCTTAATCAGTCCCAAATGAGTCATCTGGTTCTGCACCAACAACTGAAGCCACATAACAATCAAACCTGCTCTCCCAATTAAAGTTCAACGAAACTACTAATTCACGGTTGCAGCAGATGGGGCTGCAACATATGAATATCTCTCTCTTGTGGCAAAATTTATACAAAAACTGGGGGGGGGGGGGGGGGGCTACAAGTTTACTGACAATGAAAACATAAATTTGAATGCCTATTAGTGCTGCATATAGTTGTTGAAGTTGCGATTTCTTCCCGCTGAGTGGTGTGGATGTAGGGTCTACACTAAAGACAAGAGCTTGGCTGCAAGGAATTAGACCGCTCACTCCTGCCATGCTGAGTCTCAGCAAGATACCCAATTACACAGGGCAATTACACAGCAGTGTACGTTAAAGGTCCAGTTTACCTCTGGGAGCAGTGACATTAAAAATGTTCAAGATATCACATTTGATACATATGTGTAGGTCTGTTGTATCAAATGTTTTTTTACAGTGGTTTTTCTATCCCTAACTCGCATTTTAGAACAATTTTAAAGCACTAATGCTGGATTTTTGTTTTATCTGCAAATGGTAAATTATGCCTTTAAAGCTAGAGGTCATTTATTATTTTTTTTTTTTGGGGGGGGGGGAATAAAAACAAATCATTCCATTTATTTTTTATCATTTCATAATTGAGGCAAATATAACCATACGGTAGCACTGCAGTATTTTTGGTGTTGTTTTTGTAAAGACAAGATGAAGAAAATATTAACCTGCTGACTTAATAAATCTCAAAGTAAGTGATTACTTTATATCTGCAACTACAGATCTAATCACCTTGAGCAAATCTCATACATATTGTTTCACACACATGCTGTTCATAAAAAATGATAAATAACAACAAACAAACGGATGAAAAACTGTTCTTTGGATATAACAAGACATTCTCCGCTCATCATAAGCTGTTTGTAACACTTCCATTTGTGTGATATGCTCACACGATGATGTACTTTCAGCCGCCTGTCCAAGAGGCGGATGGGGATGAAGCATGACAGATAGAGGACTGATATTGTATGCCTTCCGTATTGCCTTCCACTAGGATCTGAAGTACACATGATATCATAGGTCAAGCATGCTATGCAGGCGGTCATCTGGTACTTCGCCCAGACAATTAACCTTGCAAATATGAGGACACAATCATTCCCTGATCAACATCAATGTCATATGTGATGACAGAAGTTACCATAATAAAACCAAAAAATAACTCAAGGAATGACAGTTAAGAATAGAAAACCGAAACAAGACTTGGCGAAACAGATATAGAACTTAAATATATATACCAAAACAATAAAAAAAAAACATCACTTTAATGCAATTCAGCTAAACAAGATCCACACATCAGACAACCCATTTTGGAAAACATCATTTACATGTTTTGTTTTTTGTTTTGTTTTTTAGTTTTGTGTTTGTTTTGCAAATTATGCCAATGAGGGTTTGTGTATTGTGTAAACACATTTAAAAAAAGACTGCTGACCCAAATATCACTCAGACATTTTGCCAATCTAAATAAGTGTATCATTTTTGTTTTTTCAGAGAAAAAAAATGACTTGATTTCCATTAATTTGTGACCTTCTTTCTGTCTGTTTTGTTTCACAGCCATCAGAGTGAAAATATACAACCAAGTATTAAAGCTTCCCAACGGTCAGCGCTTCAACATCAGCGACCCCAAAATCTCCGAGCTGCCTCTGGGGGAGCTCAGCCAGTCGCAACGCGAGTGGACCGGTCACGTGCAGAAGGTCTACAAGGGGTTCAGCAAGTTCAGGCGGCTTTCGTCAATGGTCAAACTCTACTCGCCATTCTATGATTCCATGTGCGGAGTGGGCACACTTATTAGTGATGAGGTCTATGTTATAGTGGGTAAGATTCCTCTTTTTTTTTTTCATGTTTTTATGTACACATACATAAATGCATGCAGGTATATGAGTACAGAATAGAAATAGGCTGCTTCATTAACGTATTAAAGGTACAGTTTACCATTGGGAGCAGTGATTTAAAAGATGTTCGAGATATCACTTTTGATGCATATGTGTAGATCAGTTGTATCACAAAACATCAAACCGTGTAAAAATTTTGCAATGAATCCTAAAATATAAGGAGATATCCCTATTTTTCTCAATGAACCATAACTGTAGACAATTTAGTCTAGAAACATTTCTGTTATAATTATTGTTCAAATTTTGTATATTTAACAACACTTAACATTAATCATACTGATTCAAATTTTTACACTGGTTGTTTCTATCCCTAACTCACATTTTAGAACTATTTGGAAGTACTAAAGCTGGGTATTTGTTTCATCTGCAAATGGTAAACTATGCCTTTAAGATCGTATTCTCTCCTACAGACATACTAACAACCTATGCACTTCCCCTATTCCTATTAGATACATTTCAACACTTGGAACCCTTGCATGTGCATTACTTGTTGCTAGGTCAGGCAAGACTTGGACTAGCTTTCTGGTTCAAAGAAAAACCTTAGTTACAAAGTAGATTTACACAAACCTTGAAAACATATCTTAAACTGGTCTATTCTTCTGCACTGCCTAACTACTTCTCCTCAAGGAAAACTTGGATGTAAGCTAGATTCTTGTCTTGCACCTTTTGAAGTAAACATTGAATCCCAAAGCCAAATTCATTTCTCCTGAACTAAAATAACATTGTTTGTGTGTTCTTTTTACTGTAATTGTTATTGTTAACAGGAACATTTGGTAAAAGAGGGTTGAACTTCAACTTTTGCGACTGGCACCCCCAGTGGAAGACAGTAACGTCGAAGCAGAGACGGGGCCTGCGCTACTGGTATGCTGAGAACTGCTTGTGTCAAGTAAGTTTCAACACCTACCTTTATAAACCAAACAGATTGAGAGAAGAAGAAGGAATGAAAGTAAATCATTGTTAGGCTAACTACAAGAAGTTTACACAGCCTGATTTTGAGAATGTGCTTGAAAGCAATAGGCTCTGCATATAGGAGTCTTCTCATCATGACTGGAGATATGGTTAAAAGAGTTCTAGATTGGAAGACAAGATGGAAGAAAAGAGAAATATCAGAACTTTGAAGTGAAATAATTCAGCGAGTCATCTCTAGGTCAGAGAGTGGCTTTCTCTGCACCCACCTAATCAAATAATGGCCATCGATTGATCTAACATGGCCAACTTTTGATAAGCGCACATCTGCAGTTCCATTCCTCCTGGTGACGCAGACGCCGTGGCAGGCGCACCAGACAAAATTTACGCCCGCGTCTCGTCTGCTCTGGCATGTGGAATGACACTGTAGATCTTTAAGGAGCAAGGAGATAGTAAATATATCCCCCTCTCGCATTCTCAAAAGAATTGTAAAGTGCCGTAGCTGCAACTCGCAATGTGTCATTGAGAAGATGGTAGAGACATTGCTCAAATTGGCTAAAATATTTCTCAAATCGACAGACACTGAAAACAAAAACAAACACATAGACCATGTGGAGTAATATTCATGCACAGTATCAAGACTGCTATGTAATGGTATGTGTGGGTGAATGTGAATGTTAGTTCTGGGGAAACACTGAAGCTTTTCATCAGGTTGAAATCCTGTTGCCTTCGTGGGGGGCAAAACTAGGGGGTTGAAATGCAATGAGTCATGTTTTAATGGTTGGAGTATTTTCAGAGCAGGCTGGTTTGTACTTCATAATGTTATTCTCTCTAATTTGGGTTACTGTGCTACCCTGATTACAACACTAATCTTCGATGTAATGATGACTAATATACCATTGAATTCACTCTTTATCATAATCATTATTTTTTAAAAATATGTCTGTAAATGTTTTGTTAGATATAAACTTTACATATAGTATGTAAATCTCATGAAGACATGACAAACCTGAACCATGTGATATAACTTTCATATGTGATATGACTTTGGCCCTGCTAAAGAACAATCACTTAACTAAATGTGTAATCTTTGTGTTACATGCCACGTAGATCACACTAGACAGGATAGGTCTAGGTTTGACTGCCAAAATAAAACTAAACACTCAGAAAAAAAAGAAAAATCTACTCTTGAGGTCCCATGGAATTTGTTAAGCACCAAAATGAAGCAACATTTTTCCTTTGGCACTGAAATGCACAAGAAAATGCATTTTGTCGCTGTTCAGGAATCTCTTCGCCTAGAATAAGGTTGTGTGAGCTGAGGTCAAATATCCCTTTAACTGATTCTATCCTCTCAGCAAGTCAGCATGATTCATTCATTTTTTTTTTCTTTCTGTGTAATCCAACCTCTGGTGGTGGTACCATTAGTGCACATGCAATGAAACTGATCACCTTCCTGTGTTTTTAATTGTTTCTTTTTTTCAATTATTTGGTATCGTCATTTTGTTAATTTTAGATGATTTTTTTTTTTTGACATTGCCTCGCAAAAACAGGATGACTAACTAGTCAATGACAATACTCTTAATGGATGATACCGGATGTGAGCATTCCTACCACTCAAATTCATCAAGGATGATGAGGTTGTGATGATGAATTTATCAGCCTTGGTAGTCATCGTCTGTGATATAACTTTCTTCATGGTTACTGTACCCATTTGAGCAAATTTCCACCTTTCACTTTCCTCCTTTTATCTACACACACACACAGGTTGACACGTGTGGGCTGAGGCATCCCTGCGGCGAAGGCACGAAGGAGGACGCGCCCACGATGAGCTGCGAGTGGGACGCGTGGCACAGTGCCTGCACCAACCACCACACGGCGTGCGTGATGACGTCGAAAGGATGCAGCTGGCACCAGTCCAAAGAGTTTGTGGAGTGCTTGAAGAGACCTTGATACACAAGCAAACACGCATGCACACACCCATACATATAGACAAACTTAAACACTCATATAGACAAACTTAAATACACACAGACACACACACACACACACACACATACACATTGCATACACAAACATACAAAGGGTGATAGTGATGTCACATAAAGGAAATGTTATGTAATATGGCGCAAAACCAAGATGGCTACCACTGTACATCTATCAGTATTGGATCCAGACAGTATCAATCTGTGCTGAGCACCATCCAATTTTTGAAATCACATGAATTTTTTGTTGGAATGTATCTCTCTTATGCCTACATGATATGTTAAATTGAAAAAGATGTTTTATATCTTCTTGTCATTGGTGATAAAACAAGATGATGATTTCATTACTATTTTGTCGCTGTTCAAAGAAGAAATTTTTTTCTCAATAATTCATGGGTTTGTTGAAGATTAACATCAGTGTCAGCTGCCATTTCCACAGAGCAACTGAACAATTGAGCATAGATGGATAGAAGTCTCACTATTTTTTCTTTTTATATTCTTATTTTCCTGGGATTAATAATCGAGGCCCGAATTCTTTGGTAATGGACTTCAATTATCTCTGTACGGTGATATTTTCTTAAAGATCAAACTTGCCTTGATTGCGTGATATCTTTTTTAAGATAAATGAAATGTAAAATATCTAAAGTGTACATATGTATGAATCAGTTTGTGTGATGTAATTTCTTTTTTATCATCTGATGTATATTGAAACGTGATGTTGTATAGATCCGTTTCCACTCACACTTCTTGCATGAGTGGTTCTGTTCAATTTTTACAATACCTGTTTATGTGTTTACAATTTGACTACTGTAAAAGTGGAAATTTTTGTGGTGTGGAAAACTTTTGTTCGTTTCACATGACCAGAAACTAATGTGAAAATAAAAGCAAGCAAATACTTTTTCATGTTATATGCACCACCATGTAATGCCTTGATTCCACAGAATTAAAAACACAGAAAATTCATCTTATTTAGCAGAGTGTGAAAAATTACCAACATAAAAATATCCACTTTTACAGTATTTTAAGAGAAATGTCACATTAGTTACATTCAGACAGTGATCCTTAACTCTGAGGATAAGCTCTATGGGGCGCCAAATGTCACATGGTCGATTTTGTTACAAAATCAGTCATTTCATTATGAAATCGATCGTGCCACACTTGGCACCCCATAGAGCTTATCCTTGCAGTTAGCTTATCCATGAAATTAAGAATCACAGCCTGAACTTAACTATTGGAGTTTCGTATACCACAATAAAGCATTATATAAAAATGTCAGAACATCAAATGTGAATGTGCACTGTCCAGTAGCTCATTAATGCGTTACGTGTCATTTTCAGTTGACTCAGTTAACAAGGTGTCAAGTTCATATGTGACTTCCTCAATAATATCAGATAAATCTGCTCATTAACACTAATTTTATGTTGCCAAACGATTCTCCACACATTGCCACAAAGCATCCACAATCTTGCAACTATACATTAAAAGATAAGTGGCTTACTGCAGAACATTCGGTACAACTTATGCTCCTTCATTGTTCATTAATCATTCACGTGAAGTCCTGATGTGTTTGAGCAATTTGTGGAAATTTGGCAAACAATTCAATTGAATGTTAAGAAGGCAAGTGCAGTTCCTCAAGAGTAAAACATCCCCCAAGCAATAGCAAGCATCCTGGCATCTAGCTTGGAGCACCGCCATCAGAATTTAACATCACTTCACCGGAAGGATTATGATTCCATGAAGTACTAGCTGCCACAGTTGCTCTTATAGAAGGAACACTTCTGCCATAACTTTCACCTTGAAACACCATTTAGAGATGGCAGAAGGTGCCAACAGAGCACAAATTCATGAAGTAGTAAAAAACTTTTTGCAACAATATTACCATTAACATGTGAGGTAAGTTGAGGGAATGTGTACTTCCCATGGAAAAAGAAGAAGAAGAAGAAGAAGATATTTTGTGGAATTTTCTTTATATTTTCCTTATATCATTGCCTTGCAGTAACATCACAAACTGTTGTAGTCTTCTCATCCAGCAATAGCGGCACTAAAACTTTAAAAAAATCATAACTTTTGAAGGGACAGTATGATTTTCCTCAAATTTCATTGACGTCTTCTAGTAATATTGCTGTATTCAGTCAATCCATGATGACATTTATTTAGGTGAAGTTGTCCTTTGAGTACATGCAACAGTAAGAAATGCCATCATGTTTTCTTGACACTTGTACTACCGGAAGTTTGTTAGGAATAGAACACTAGTTTTTCATACTTACCCTCAATGATGACATCTTGAAAAAAGTGGCAATTTCCTTTACTTTCCTTAATCCATTTGTTGTTATTGTTTTTTCTGCAGTCTGCACAATGTACTCCTATATGTCATAATGTAAGAGAAGTCTTTCGCACTAACCTTAAGTGTGCCTGTAATGAGACATTTTTTCCTCTCTTTTTTTTTTTTTCAATAAAGAGAAATGTAATCTAATGAAAACACTTGCTTATAGCATGCCTTCCGTTATTGAAAGTGTTTGTCGGTGTGCTCATTGCAATTTTTGTTTTTGATGGTTTCATGATAGTGTTATCATGCACATTAACTGTTATAAAGAAAACAATCTTTTTGGGCAGCTTGAAGTATTATTTAGATTAGCAAATGAGCTGTCCTCTCATATGGAAACAGAAGCTGCAGCCTGAAATATGTCAGTTTGTGTGAGAACTTATTCACAATCATTTGTTCCTGTGTGTATGTGTGTGTGTGTGTGTGTGTGTGTGTGTCTCTCTCTCTCTTTCAGTCTGTCTGTCTGTATATGATTCATGCTTTTGTGTGCTGCATTTTTTTTTTTTAAGTCTGGTGACATTCATGTCTGCACATTATCAACCATGTAGTGTATGGGTATAACCTTAAAGGCAACCTACAAATGCAATATCAGTATTTAGCTATCCTTGGTATAGTTGTTTATGGTATAATGACCAAAATTAAAAGTTGTTGTTTTTCATACTATCACCTGAACAGAAAATAACTTTATGCCAAAGCAAGACTCAAATGTTACTGTTTTTAAATTTTCAATTTTATTCAGTGATAATTTTTGAAGAAGTATAAACACTTCATGATGAAATTTATGTAAAATGATGCAGATTTAATACTGTGTATGTTGCATGTCCATTCATGAGCCATGGAACTACTGTATACGCTATATATTTTGCGGGGGTTTTATTTTCGCAAATTTCGCGAGTCGGGAGCTATTCGCGAAATTAACAACACGCGAAAATATTACCTTCCAAAATGAATCCCTTGCCTTGATGATACGAACATTTCAGTACTAGTATACCATGTCACGGCTTACCGAACAGACCATACTGGCTAAGCTTGTTTACGCATGTCCACGTCTACTTATGAATACTGTAGAGAGCCAATCCATTATCGCAAGGGGACCACTCGTCAGAAATCTAGCGCGATGGACTTAACCACTTCAAAAATGTTGAATTCTAACTTATTAGTTCGCAGAGTTTGGCAAGTCTTTTTCATGCAGTGTATAACTAGTATCATTCTTATTTGCTAGTAAGTTGAAAATTCACACTTTCTTTGCCACTTCATGTTTTCTCTGGTCCCCCAATCGCGAATTTAACCACTCGCGAAAATGTGTGACAGCGACAATTCGCGAAAATTTATATACGCGAAAATTATAGCGTATACAGTATAGTACTGTTGTGCCAAATTTTCAATAGATCCTTAATTGTAGTCAGACATACCCATGGAAATCAATCTTGAGATTGGGATGTTCAAGGTGTACAAAAATGTGCTTGACATCAAAATCGGTAACCCAAAGTAGTGTTATCAGTCACAATATACACTGTACCTCACATAGGGAGCTTTACACCAAAACTGGTCTACTGTACGTTAGTCATTAATTCCTCTTTCCCTTCTACCAACCTTTTTCAGGTGCATCAGTGATGGATGCATTTTCAAAATCAGCTGACTGTCATGCAACAGAGACAGTAATAATTGCATATTTAAGATGAAAAAGGAAAAAAAAAGAAGAGCAATTTCTAGTGAATGTTTCACTGCTAGCCAAACTTAGGTCCCTGGGGATGGCCAGACACCTTAATAGCGTTCCTTGGATTTATGACGCTAAGTCCCATCAATCAACCAGAAATGTCTCAAAGCTTCCTCATGCACATCTCATCTCCTACCCCGTGCAATTCTCATCTATCCCATCCCACCCATTTTTTACTTTAAATTCTTTTTTTTTTTTACCATTATGGAGCTGGTATCCCAGTCACACACACACAAACACACACACACACACACACACACACACACACACACACACACACACGCACACCAAAAAAAAAAAAAAAGAAGCAAGACATCATCCTATCCCCTTCACGTACATTGTCTCATCCTCCAGTCATACGACTTACAACTAGCATATTTCATTGACTGGCTTTCTCAACAATGATTCACAGATGTGGGTTAATCATCAACCTGGAGTGAAGTGCGGTATCTGAATGGGTGTCTTGGAGGGAAAAAGACCAGACTGACAAGGGCAACCCAAATTTTCATTTATGTTAAAGGGGTAGCTTTGCCTAAAAAAAAAATAATGAATTTTACGGATTTGGTTAATTGCACATACTGCCTTCTCTATATGGCAACAGATTGTGATGTCAACGTAAAAGAATGATATAGAATGATATAAAGAACATATAAAAAGGAATTTTGTAAATCTTCTTTTCTTCAAAGAAAACAACTCAACACTAAGCCTCTCACTGAGAAATATTGCTGTAAATATCACTCTCCGTGCCTGTTCCAGGCGCTGTGGCAAGGGCTCATTTAATGTCCTTAAAAAAAAGGACATTTTGCAAAATTTAATTTTCTGTATTTCATTCTACTAATGTGACACCTCAAATTGTTGAAGTGTTACCATCTAAAATAAACCAAAACTGAACAAAAAACAAAACAAACAATATTCTGTCAGACTTTCACCTAACAGAGCCTTCTCCATCTGCTGAATCCACATCATGAAGCTTGGAGAAACTTAACTAAGTCATGATTATAAGATCACCACTCTAGATAGGAATATACCAAAAAAAAGTAAAACCAGAAATGTTTGCTTGTATTTTAATTTTGCAAATTTCTCAAGAGGCAAGATTCTTAAATGAAAATGTATGTGAAAAATCTTGTCTACACTATATGCATTGAATGCCAGTGGCAATTTGCATAAGTTTCTATGCCGCAAAAAAAAAAAAAGGCCATGGGCTCCAATTTGTAACAATTTCATGCTCCGATAATATCTTGCTTTACAGCATCAGCCACAGACAAAAACAATGACACACCTATCCCTGAGATGTGAGATATGTTTCCTATTACTTTAGACTATATGTGGCAATGATTATTATAGTCTAAAATTATTCGACATAGCAGACAAAACTGTGAAGAACATTGTATCCTTGCATAAGTTGTTGTTACTACATATCAAGAGGCTACACAAAGCATAATGAAACGTCTAGGCCATATATATTTTGCAGGCATAACGTTGGACATATGAGACAATTTTGCAAATAACTGAATTCATGATTGAGAACTCCTGTGATTGAATGAGAAATATGATCTCTTTTCAGGAGAAAAACT
Organism: Diadema antillarum; assembly: GCF_040938485.1. Taxonomy (NCBI): domain Eukaryota; kingdom Metazoa; phylum Echinodermata; class Echinoidea; order Diadematoida; family Diadematidae; genus Diadema; species Diadema antillarum. The sequence goes on from NW_027271096.1 coordinate 1,586,496, forward strand.
AGTGATTTCCGACATTGGATATGGTATACAGTACATCTGTGTTACAACAGTCCATATTTGTACAAGTTGTTAATTTTGCAAACACCACTCAACTCACAAAATTTGCAAAAACAAAACAAAACAAAACAAAACATGAAAAGCACTACGAAATATATGGTGTATACAGTATGTCAGTAATATGTTTTTGTTACTGCCTTTACCACAAGCCCTCATTTCAAATGCTTCTTCACGGGCAAAAAGCTGTACTCAGTGCTTGGAGACTATGGTATTGTCACCATGCATGTAGGCACTCAAGGATAGGGTACTTATAATCATCACACTGCCATCAACTTGCTAGGAAATGAAAGCTAATGCATTAGATCATAATCATTCCAGAGATTGCATGTCGAAGGTTAAGGCAGAAATTGAGCAAAGATCATTTTGCTAGATCTCAGGAAAGATAAGCTATAAAGAAATTTATATCTACGTTTTTATTAAACATTTCTGAGTGATTGTGCAACAGAACAGCTCTTTTGTGTGAATCTAAAAGGTTAGGAGCACTTGATATGTCATCAATGAGCTAGAAAGAAAAAATGACCAAAACCATGAGGCTTTGCCTCCATATGAATACTTGCAAGAGATTCTGCAATGCAGATACTCACGAGTGGCACTTAGAATGCAGAGTTCAATAAATCTTTTACTTTGCAATTCATATTTAAACTACTGTAAAATGAGGAATGTTTGCATGCATCTTAATTTCGCGAATTTTGCAAGAGCCAAGATTTGCGATATTAAATATGCACGTGAAAGTTCTTGTCTACACTATATCCACTGAATGTTAGAGGCAACTCGCAAAAATTTCATGCCGCGAAAAAGGCCGTCGGCTCCAATTTGCGAAAATTTCATGCCGCAAAAATATCATGTTTCACAGTATATTGATTATCCAAACAGTAAAGTATAAATTCTGAGAGACTTCCAGCTGCTAATTCCTTGATATGCAATGAAATAATGTTCAAAGAGAAATTTCAGTTTATTTTGTGAGATGTATAGTTGAGAATGATGGGAAATAACATGAGATACTGCATGCTGTATATACATACACTGATAATATGATGTGGGGATTATAAGGGAAGGAGGAGCTTGTGCATGTCACTCAGCCCAGCTCACAGTATGAATCACTCCTCCAGCTGATATCACCAGACACGCCTCCATAAATATTTGTGCAGATTTGCAGCCAGCACTGCTACAAATTGTCATCGGAGGCCGACGTCCACAAAAGCTGTCATCCCCAGTCCACTTCTTAAAAGAATGAAGCTCTCATATCAGACGAGCCCACCAATTCATCATTGCCTTCCAAATTCCAACTGTGCCTCTTTTAATGACGTTGTAAACTTCACCATCTGCACCAATGGACTGATTAATATTTGTATATATTCATCACTTTTAAGGTAAACCCTGGAAGAAACCCTAGTAGTCTAGACAATGGCTAAGTCATCATTGCTTATCTTTCATGTTTAATAGAATGTCTTAGTCCCTAGGGGCATAAATATTAATTCTCATTCAATGACATAGTCAGTCACCTCCACTATCATAATTATTATCCACCATCAGTGCCAATGGACAAACTGCTGATAATCAGAGTATCTCCTTGGAGAGAAAGTCATAATCATGTCAATTTCCAGCAAGCATTGCCATTCTTTCATCACAAGCACACCACAGGAAAGAGGCGCATTGGCTCAGAGGCCAGCGCCATCTGCTCGAGACCAGGCAGGTTCCTGGTTCAAATCCCGTAAGGATACCGATGATGACTGATGCAAAGTTGGAAGTGTGACCATGCCTCCTTTTCTGCCACCCTTCATGAGATATTGTGTGGTCATTCTGATGGTACGATAGACAAAGTCCATGACCTAATATGAGGGTTGTTCTATATTACTTCTTATAAAATGTAACCTAAAAGTAAGACAGTCCTCACCAGAGCTCACATACTAGATGTCACCAGTATCTCTTGGTCAATCCTTCTGAGCTAATACTGTAAATGTCAACATTTTTGGCCGATTAATTTTTCATGCTTTGTGGCTCAAAAAATTATTTTACAGGTTCTTGAATTCACACTGCACAATTGCTTTATGAATTGTTGGGGGGGTTTTTTTGTTTTGTTTTTTGTTTTTTTTAAATCCAGTTTACTCACAAAAAATGCATGAAAATTGTTGTACGACCCGATCCACTTGAATGTACTACCTGCACAGAAACTGGTGCATACACACATGCACAAATGAATCTTTCTCATAGTACTGGGGCACACACACACACACTCATACCAGGGATACATCACTGCTGAAGCACACAATTCGACCCATTTTAAATGTGCAGAAAAAGTTTTGAAGATATTTTTGCACGTTATAAAATTTAGCCAAAATTAGTGCAAAAATGAGCAAAAATTGTTGTACCAAAAATCATGTTAACAGTACTGCTAATTTGAAATATCAACACCTAAGTATGTGGCGCCCCCAAAAAACAAACAAAAGATTAATAAAATTTGGCCACAAGATTACCACTCAATATCTGCACATTTTGTATCATATTCTCTGATAGTTTACACACTTTTCTCATAGATTTACACTCTCTCACTTTGACAACATCAGTTCAGGATCATAAAGAAGCTTACTGAAAGAAAAACTGAGACAGGAGGTCCTCTGATGGTCATCATGCCCATCACATACTCAAGGGAAAGTACAACTGGTCATTCATTTCTCTCACACATATACCCTCTAACTTGCAAACTGACCTGTCAAGAGTCAGAAGAAATTTAGACTGAGAGAGTCTGTTGAAGTTGCTGTCACTCTCAACAGACAGTATATATAATGTGTCAGTATTTTTCTCACACATACTGTAAAAGTGGATATTTTCGCGCGACTAATTTTTCGCGCTTGGCCAGGTAAGAAGAGTTTCGCGTGTTTTTAATTCAGCGGAATCAAGACATCATGCATAGGAATATATGGCAAGCAAAAATATTCGCGTGCTTTTATTTTCGCGCTAGTTTCTGGTTGCGCGAAATGCGCGAAAATTTCAACACCGCGAAAATTTCCACTTTTACAGTATGTGACCGTGCACGTCAAAACGAACATAAAGTCGCACACACTGATTTTGCGTGAGGACTGAAAATAAGTGAAATGGGTCAACCTAGCCGAACTTGACTTTTTCATATTTTCTGAAAGAACGGGTCTTCTTTTACATTATGCTAAAATTTGGTATCATAAAACGGGCAGGAAAGTGTGTTTTTTAGCAGTTTATCTCGAACATTTTTGGTAGAATAGTGTGATTAGGTGTGTCTTTAGAATCCCTTTTTCATTTCTGAAAAACCTTGTCCACACTCTTCACTTTCAACTCTAATAACTTTTGAAAAGGTAGTGCTACTGCTTTGAAAGTTGGCATTAATTACGGACAGAATGTGTTAATGAGGCATGTATAATTCCAGTTTAATTTGATAATTCCTTCATTGTTGTTACTCTGGTGGTTCACTTCCTGTTTTTTGTCCCATTCATCGCACAGCCAGCACAGTTTGGTAAAGATTAAGCGCTTGAATAGACACTGTACTTCAGAGCCTCTTTTCTCAGTTCACACTTTTCCTGAGTTTGTGCTTTCTTTCCAATATTTAGATACACGTTGTAGGTTAGGAGAGTCTATTTGATTTGAGTTATACATCATTTTAAAGCTTAAAGTCTGCTGTTTCAGAATATGGTCTTAACTAAAAATTCATATCTGGCGACTTTTTGTTTGTTTTGAGGTGCAGGGTCACATATACTACCAAATTTGCACACCACCAGTCAATGAACATCAGAAATCATACATCCAACGATCAAGTCTCACAATGTTTGATACCTGTTTGGTATCTTCAAGAGACATTGACTGTTTAAGGACTGTTCCGCACACTCACCATTTCGCGATGGTTGGGAAAGAAAGCTTGGTCGATGAGGGGTAACTTCTCTCGCCCATGCTTTTCCTGAAGCTTGTTGAGCTGTGAAAACTGGGGAGAAATGAAAAGAGATTCAGTGCAGTAGATGTGGTATGTGATGTAAAGACAAGACGTCACAAGTACAATTTTCATCTGCATTGAGAAAGACCAATTCAATTCAAACTACTGAAAGAGCTAAAATGGCCCGTTTATTCATTACACTGAAGATGCCAGTTGAAAATATTTCAGAACTTTCATAATATCATAGCTTATCAAAAATTGAAAAAAAAAATAATGCTGAAGATTGCTTTCAGAGATTTTGACAGGCTGACCAAAGAATTAAAGATTTGATTTGATTTGATTTCTGGATTTTTCACAAAGTACATAAAATTCTACAAAAAAAAAAAAAAAACTTCCAAAAATAACTTTACATTTGAAAGAATGGCACAAACTTGAACATAAATACATGTTTTTACTTTACAGAGCAGGGGAGATGACTTCAGAAGGCACATATATTCAGTGTCACTTACAGATACTGACGTAGCTAAATTCAGAGCCTGAAAAGAGTGGCAAGGAATCACAAAGAGTAAAATGCAAAATGCCTGAAATGCCAAGAATTCAACTTTAAAGGGACTGTACAGTACTGGTTGAGGTGGGGATTCATGTTTTGAACATTCCTACATGAGATAATGAGAAACCTCTTATGACATATGAAAGAGCATGTAATTTTAAGAAGGATTCAACGTTTATTTGATGAAAATTGGTTTTCATATGGCTGAGATATCAAAAAAAAGTGATAATAATAAAAGGCGACAAGCCACGCCTTTTATTAGGCTCTCTTTGTTTCACCTTGTTTTTGGATATCTCAGCCATCTCAAAACCGATTTTCATCAAATAAACTTTTGATACCCCTTAGAATTGCATGCTCTTTGACATCTCATAGAGTGGTTTCTGAATATCTCGTAAAACGTTAAAAGCTAAATTCTCACCTCAACCAGAACTGTACACACCCTTTAATACAAATTGCCACAGGCTTTAGTGAGATGCCATAAGCATTATCTGATATCCATTGGATGTCACTGAAACAAATCTTCATGAAATAAACTGCATTTGAAAATAACTGTAACTAAATCTGGGCTTAATGTACAAATTCTACATGGACAATTTTTGACAGAATCCCATTCCCTCCTATCTCGCCCCCCAAACAAAAGAGAAGAAAACAAATGAAAACAAACTAAAAACTGTTCCTTAACTCTTTATGTGCTACATTCGCACCTCCAACTCAGTCGACGGCGTGCCAACTTCGCATTATTTTGCTCAAAAACACAAAGCCGCCCAAACGGACCGATAAATCGCCAAATACCACAGTACAATGAAAGCGTTTCTCGTGATTCCATTCCTGCCACGGGGAGCTTGATGTTATGTGGTAATTGGCTATCAGGCGATGCTCCCTACTGGATTTGCGAGTATATTCTAAGTTTCTGGCACTGTTTTGCGTGCAAAAGTAATGTCTCTACAATGATATGGCTACTGATCATTTGAAAGAAAAACGATCATAGATTTGTCATACAATTACATCAAAGCAAAGTTCGGCATTTTCTCAACAACTTTGCTCATTACATTTCCAGGGTAACAAAAATCTACTTTAACTTAAGGAGATTTGTAAAGCGGATTGTTTCTCCGAAGCATGGTTACATTGGTGTTTCAGAATAATGTGGCACACAGGGGGTTTACACCATGGCACATAAAGAGTTAACCCGTTGAGGACGAGTCCCGAATATACTCGGGCAAGTGTCTATGGGAAATGCATGTTGTAGCAAGATCAGCCTGTCCTCAATGGGTTTTAAAAGAATGTGTGATCTGAGAAGTCATCAAATTGAAAGCTTACCACCCAGGGCTTGTCCATAAAGTTGTAGACGACGTGCCAGGAGTTGACGCTGGGCACGTTGCCGTACTGGAAGCCAATCACCAGATTCCGCCAGTCCTCCTGGACCTCCATACTGCGAGCATGCTGGCGTACCAAGACAAAATCGGGCTTGAAGGTCCTGGATGGAGAGAAAATTGAAGTATATGGCATGACTTATTGGAGAGATGGTTTGATGGACAGAGAGAGGGAGATAGGTGGAGTAAGTGAGAGGAATAGATAAATAGAGAGATAGGTTATAGATAGGGGAATATAGATAGATAGATAGATGGATAGATAGAGAGGGAGATAGAGGGGGTAGATAGAAGGGACAAGGGCGAGCAGAGAAGGAGGGGGAGAGATAGATAATAGAAGAAAAGAAGTCAGTATACTCAGCAAAAAAAGTAAGTTCCCCCCTAACATTTTTGGATATATCTCAAAAAGTATTTTACGGATGTTCATAATTCGAACGGGAATGGATAGGGAATTTCATTACTCATAACATGAATGGCATATCATTGCCACCAGATATCATTATTGGTGTAAAAAATCACATTTTCTGTCAAAATGCATGGGAAAAAAAGTTGCACTTCAGGCCATAGAGAGCATATTGTATACATTTCCTATGTAAGTTATCAAATGATCTTTTTAAATTGTGTAATTCTCAGGAATTTCTTCAGGTACAATGTGCTCCCCTATTAAACAGATGTTATGCATACTTTTTGAACAAAAGGCCTTCTCAATATGAAAATATTGGTAGAAGCCATGTGATTTGTAATTCCAATTCAGGTTGATCACATTAATGTGCCTGTGGGCATTTTGCATCATGCCCTCAAGTTGTAGATCAGTTTGCTGAGGGAAATGGCATCGAACGTATGGAGTGGCCTGCAAGATCCCCTGACTGTAATCCAGTAGAGAATCTTTGGGATATCATTAAGTGGAAAGCGAGCAAGAAGTTGAAAGATGACACTTCACTGCAAGAATTTCAGCGCATCTTGCAGAGAGCATAGACCAACATTGAGCAGCGCCAAGTACAAACTTTAGTTAACAGTTTGAGGAGGAGATGGCGGCTGGTCATTGCGGGTGGTGGACATATCAATTATCAAATACTTCACTATATGCTCATGAAAAGAAAGAGATAGAGAAATATGCAATAACCCATGCTTAAATGTTCAGAATCATGAGTGATTGTTTGATTATTTGTGTAAAAGTCATTGCAAATCACTAAAGTGCAACTTTTGTTTCCATGCATTTTGACATAAAATGCATTTTTTCACACCAATAATGATATCTGGTGGCAATGATTTTCCACTCATGTTATGAGTAATAAAATTCTTTATCCATTTCCGTTTGAATTATGAAAATCGTTTGAATACTTTTTGAGATATATCCACAAATTCTAGGGGGGAACTTACTTTTTTTGCTGAGTGTATATAGACCAGCAGTGAGAAAAAAAGAGATTGAGAGAGAGAGAGGTCCAACCATAGTGAAATGAAAAAAAAAAAAAGGATAGGGTAGTTGATAGAGTGATGTTAAAATAGAGCATAAGAGATAAAGGCATGACTGAGAAAATGGCAGATAGAGGAAATACAAGAAGGTAGAAAGTGAATATTTATCACACGAAAGGCTACGTTGGATGAAACAAAGAAAAGCAGGGAAAAGAAGATAGGAAGACAGAATTAAAGAGAGGGTGACAAAGGAAGGAAAACAGATGAAAAAGAAAAAGAAAGCACAGCAAAAATTACAAAAATTGGTTGTGAAAAGCCAAAAGCAGTGGAGTTGAACAAAGATATGGTTAAAGGTTAGAAAAATAGAAACAGAACAAGAGGAAAGCAAAGAGGTCAGTGATATGGAGAGAGAAATAAGCCATGGAGCAAACTGAATGACAAATTGGAAAAAGGAAGAAGAGAAGATATTATGAGAGATATAAAGCAGGGAAAAAAGGAGGAAATAGATATGAAAGAGGGAAGCATTGGAAACCTACTGTTATGTCATTTATGCTTGTCAAATAAAAGATCCGCAGTTGTATAATTACCTGTCAATGGTGAATTTCGCAAAAGTTTTCAATTTCAATTCATTTTACATTACAACAAAACTACTGTTTGCACCCTTTTTGTGACATCTTCCTTATATTTTTCAATGTTATGTAATGATTTCTTCCAGAATGTTACCTTGTTCTTTTATTTCATTGATTAAACAGGCCTCTGATAGTGAGAGCCACCGCAGGGTCTTTGGAAGAAATTTTGCACTGCAGCAGTGGTTATTAATGCTGCATGGTCTCCAAAATGAAATGCTGCCCTCTCTTGCCCACTACACACTTGACGGGGACCACCTCTGAGAGATACTGTCCCCTTATTAGTTTGCTCTACACAAAATTTTAATTACACCCTGCAACTGTTCTATTACAGCATTGCCGTCCCATTCATTGTCTGCTGAAAGAGAAGAAAGATTGCAAGTCCAAAATTTTACTTGGTTTTTTTTTTGTCACTATTGTTTTCTTTTCATCTCATAAACAACGTCCCTATTTAAGTGATGATCACAGTTAGAGAATGTCTATCAATTCAGGAGTTGCAGTTAATGTTACATTTCTACCTCTAAATGCTGCCCTCTACTGGTCAATATGTAAATGAGGGAGAACCCCTCTCCACAGATGAAGCCTGTACCCACAATGTTCATTACTGATAATGGGACATTCAGAGTGTGGCCCAATTAGGTCGCAAACTCAGATAATATAGCAGTTGTGTACTCGTGCTTATCATTCCATTAATGTGCCTTGGTAATTTCATTAACCTCCATTTTGCCACCCGACAGCACATTAACTCATTCTGCTAATGGATATTGGAGAAGGTGGCACTTTGTGAGTAGAGGCAGTTCTCTTGAAATCCTAATGTGAATCTCAAAACATGCCAACTTAGCCCTGATCATTGCTTGATTCATAATGACATTTGACATTTCTTTGCAGAATGATATTTATACACCTGATTTTACTTCTTCTTTTTTTTTGCCAGAAAATGTCACAACTCCATTCCACTTTTATCAAAATGCTTCATCGTCTAAGAGTTTGCTGTTGTTTAAGCTTGCTTTTGTAGGCTTTCATCAGTCTTTAAAACAATTATTGTGCTCAAAAAAAAAAAATGGCTTCAAGTCCCCTATGAAGTCCTTGGTAATAAAGTGTCTTACCTTGGGGCACGAACACTGCTTCCACAGGTTTCAAACCAGGATAACAAGATTAAAAGTGTAAGGGCTAATCTGCCAAGCCTCAACTTCTTATGAATTTACTCACGAAGTGTTGTCAAAAAAGATGCATTTTTTTCTCTCGCCATAATTACCTTACAACTCGCTGACCCTGCCTGATGCCCCGCATGTCAATGGTCACGCCAGCGTCACTGTATGCGGCCAGGTTCAGCTCCGAGAACTCACACTATTGGACGAGAACCAAGAACAGTAATAAACATTGAAAGCCTGACAGGATGATGGTGGGGTATAACACTTGATCCTCAAAACACACAAAACTTTACAAACTTGCACTTTGTCTTGAATTCATAGTAATTATCATTCAATACATGCAGTTTTGATTCATAAGGCTCCCCCGCCAAAAAAAAAACCAAAACAAACAAACAACAACAACAAAAGAAGAAGCTAAATGAATGAACTGAGCTGAAAAATCTGCAAAAGGCAACTTTCAATTCCACCAATGATTTTATGCAAGACCTTTCACTCAGATTTGAATGGGTAGGGATTCACTTTCCTTTTTTTCTGTGCTCAATATTATTCTCCTCGTAAAAATGCTAAAGCACTATCTAAAACATAATAACGGACACCTTCCATTCAACAATATACAAATGACGCACATGTCTGAGTGCGTCAGTCGGAATTGTGTGCATAAAGTAACTATGGAATGCTTAACCCACGAGGCAAAGCCGAGTGGGTTTAGGCTAAATTCCATAAATACCGCATGCACACTATATTCCGACTGACGCACGAAAAGACATGTGCGTCATCTGATTTATAGAATGGGTAATTTTCTTGCCAAAAACCCATTTTTCTATCGTGTTACCCGATGACAAAATTACTGGATGCATTTCCTTTTGGCTTGCCGTAAACGAGCATGCATCAGTTTTTACTGGACGCACGGCCAGCCATGCATCCAGTAAAAACTGATGCATGGTTGTTTTAGCCAATAGGCGTCTCGTACTGAGTGCGCGAACGCTTGCTTAGTGCGCGAACCTTTGTTACAAGTATGTGTACTCTTGCTACAAGTGCGCGATAACATGTTTACCACTGTGACTCAGCGTGCGGCCAGTAAAAATTAACACATAGCTCTCAACCAATCAGATCGCAGGATTCTCGCTACCCATTCTATGAAAGTTTTTATTCAAATTCATGAAATTCTTCCGTTGAGATGTTTTCGTTGCAACTGATTGACATATTGCCCTACAGCGACATACATTTGTAAATAAGCACTTAATTGATCAGTGTTTTAGAAGTAGCCATGACAAAAGAAATAATGGGCGTACGTACTCGAGCAGGATTCAAACCTACGACCTCCTGATCTCTGGACAGGCGTCATCTTCACTAGACCACCGAGTTTCCGCCCAACAGCAAGTGTTGGTTGTATTTGTCAATCAGTTGCAACAACAGTTTTTTTTGGTTGTTTTTTTTTCACATACAAATGTCTTAAACTTAATGACATCCCCAGTGTTTTGTGAAATTCATATCACTACTTTGTAATCTAAATTTGATTTTGAAAATTTAATTTTCACATTTTTTGTTGTGCCGATGAATTTATTGCTTGGCTACCTCAGAACTGACCTGCAGATTCTCAACAGTAGGCACGAAAATCTAGAATTCACATTAACATACTCATCATCTCCAATTTCATGTTGATGTGTTAATGGTCTACAGTGTAAGTATATCCCTGGCAGATCTTGGTTTGGAACCTTCCTTGCAAAACTCAGTCTGTAATCAAAGAGGCTGTTGAATTTTCATCGTGCTAAGCACAGTAAACATTCCACGTCCCGAACTGCCGTTGAATAAACAATAGGTTCGGACGCGCAAGCTAGGGGTCCAATGATCCCTAAATGCCATCAAAACAGAAGCCCGATCGGCGTGTGAAATATCAACCGCTCTCGGCTCGCAGGCGCTTTGTTGTGATTCATTTCCTTTTCACAACTATATCTGGAGTAATGGATCGGACTGGAATGCAAGATTGGAATATCTTAGGAGCGGTAACTACAATAGATTCATATCCGTGTTCCCCCGTCACCCCTCCCATCCTATGCCCGACTCCCATAAAAAAAGGCAGAAAGAGAGGTCTTTCATTATTTTCCTTAAGATTCACTTTACATGGTATAGAACACAACTACTAAAAACTGAGAATACAATTGAAGAATTTCATCACAAAATGGGATAAATGCCATTTTTAAACATCATATAGTAAGTTCATAATCAAGATATAGCAAAATACAACCTTTCCATTTACACCTTACTTGCTACATAACAAGGAATATTCTTGAAGTTATTGTTAATAATATTCCATATTTTCTTATTATTTTCTTTGTCTTTCAAAGGTATAATCGCAAATATCTAAATCGACAAAAATGGAAGTTACTCATTTTTCGATGAAACTCTTCAAATATTCACCAGAGAAGCCACTTTACAAGTAACCAATACTCAGTCGAGTAAATTTGTGTACAACTGTCCAATACTCAGTTGTATTGGTAAATAGTCACTTAAGTGGATATGTGTACAGTTGACTTATCATAACAATCAAAGTGCAGAAACAGCAAACATGCACCCAGCAATACATCAAAGCAGAGAACTAACTACCATGTCCTTCAAATCTTACAAAACAATTGAGTATGTAAAATTAATTTTTAGAAATGAAGCAAACAAAAAAAATCACTACACATCTGCATTAGATAGCAGAAATCATGAAAATATTTTGCTCTGTCTTCTCTTAGACTATCATAACTCAGATAAGATAACTCAGATAACTCAATTAGTAAAAATACTTAAAGGACAAGTTCACCTTCATAAACATAAGGATTGAGAGAATGTAGCAATATTAGTAGAACACATCATTGAAAGTTTGAGGAAAATCAGACAATCCGTTCAAAAGTTATGAATTTTTGAAGTTTTTGTGCAGTACCCGCTGGATGAGAAGACTACGGCAGTGTGTGAATAACTTAGATGTCACATGCGTACAACAATATAAGGAAAATATAAAGAGAATTTCACAAAATTCCATCTTTTGAAAAAAGTACACATTCCCCTGACTCGTTACCGATAAACGTTATGGGTAATATTATTCCCCCTGCCTTTAGAAAGAGGCAAGTCAATTGCTCTTTTGTTATGCGAAAAAAAGTGAAAATATGTTGAATTTTCTTTTATATTTTCTTTATACTGTTGTACGCATATGACTCACAAGTTGTAGTAGTCTCCTCATCCAGCGGTTCCAACACAAAAATTTAAAAAATTCATAACTTTTGCATCGATTGTCCAATTTTCCTCAAACTTTCACTGATGTGTTCCACTAATATTGTTGCATTTTCTCAATCCTTATGTTTATGAAGGTGAACTTGTCCTTTAAGTTCAGTGCATTAGCCATGCAAGACAACTCTTTATCATATCAGAAACAAAAATCCTCTTGCTCAAACCCTTAACTTGCTCACAGAGCATTTTAAACATTACAAAGCTGTTCTTATATGCTAGTGCGTGGTCTACTTCAAAGGCAAAGATAATTGTCTAAGCATTTGCATCAGAATAGTAACCCCGCCTTTGTTTTTTTCTGCTATAAGTGGACCCTAAATGGAAAAGAGATAGATGCGGTTAAGTAAAAGACACACCCACGTGTAGAATTAATCTGATCTCGGCAGTGTGATTGGCATTTAATCAAGTGTGATGTCTACGAGTGTACTAACAAACCCGGGACTCCATCAATATGTGACCGTGAATCACAAAACCAACAAAAAGTTGCACACTGTGATTTTAAGTGCGGACTCAAAATATGTAAAACGGGTCAAACTAGTGGATCTTGATTTTTTTTTCATATTTTCTAAACGAGCAATTCTTCCTCTACATCATTTCACAGGTTGGGATCATAAAATGAATTGGAAGTTGTGTTTTTAGCAGTTTTTCTAGAACACTTTTTTGTAGAATAGTGTGATTAGCTATGTCTTTAAATGCCCCTTTTCAATTCTTTCAAATCCCTTACACTCTTCACTTTCAATTCTACTAACTTTTGAAAGGATGATGCTGCTGCTTTAAGAGTTAGCATTAGTAATGGACAGAATGTGTTAATAGAGCATGCTGAATATCAGCTTAATCTGATAACCACTTCATTGCTGTTGCTATGGTGTTTGACATCCTGTTCTGGGGGTTTTTGGGTGTTTTTTTTTTTTTGTCCCATTCATTTCACAGCTAGCAAGACTTGGTAAGATTAAACACTTGAATAGACCCTCCGAGCCTCTCTTCTCAGTTCACACTTTTCCAGAGTGTGTGCCTTCTTTCCAATATTCAGATTGGTTAGGAGAGTCCATTTGAATTGAGTAATGTTTCATTTTACAGCTTAAAGTCTGCTCTTTCAGAACCTGCCCTTAACTAAAGATTCATGTTTGGTGATCTCTTGTAGATTTTGTGATGCAGGGTCATGTATGCAAAATTGCTTGAAAGTGACACATGGATCAGAGTTGAACTGCCCCAAAGGGAATTGATAGAATTTTTTTGCAAACGTAGCCAAGACGTGACAAACGACAGCTGAAAAAGGGCCAACTCAAGTACGGCATCTCTCAAACGGTGGTTGGCTTCAGAGTCTGGAAAGCGGGCAGGCAGACTATTTCACATGATTGAATTAGCTCCCCCGACGATCGGAGGAGATAACATGCTCATCTTCTGGATGATGAATCACTCCCGTGTAAACACTCGTGGTGGTAGCAGGAATCTGGGACGGACAACATTATTTTTCCGGTAGGAGGATAGATGTATACTGATGTTGATGTAATTAAAGTGAAAATCAACTCTTTGGTCAGTTTGAATTATAATTGACTTGTCAAGGAAAGTCAAAACCAACAGAACAGTGAGAGGTTCAACGAAGCTGAGCCATAAAATATGAGAAAACCATAGAATTCCAAAATAGGACAAGTTTGCCCTTGCCGGTGATATCAGTCATAGTGGTTTATGCAAATTATGACCAGGTCAAAAATCTCCCGATCGCTTGCATACAAAGTCATTACTAAATTCCCTTTTGACATGAATCATTGGATAAAGAAATAAATCCTGCTCAGCAACTTGTGTGACAATTTCATTGTCTTGACTTTTGAATGGAAGGAGGCTATAGTCAATGAACTATTGAGAAATGAATGGTTTTATGACATATGAATATAAACTGATGAGAGTTGTAAGACTATGACATCAACCCCTTTTCAAATATGAATGGATGATTGTCAGAGATGTTACAATATTGCAATACCATGTTTAACTATGATATTCCATAATTATTTCATAATTTGTTGATTTTTTTTAAATGATGCCCTTACTGGTCTGTTTGTTTGATCTATAACTTACTTTTCCTATTAAACCCTTCTGTCCTAGGGACTTTGGAAGGTGTAATGTTATGGGGTTTGCTGTGCCAATCGGAGCTCAAAGCACCTTTAAAGGGTTACAGTTCCATGATCACAGGTTGGTGTTTCCCTTTAAGAAGAAGGGGGAGGAAGACCAAGGTGAAATAAGGGGGCACCATTGGGATAAGGGAGGGGTGGGGGGAGCAAAGGCATAGGGGTTAGCACACAGTACAAAATGAGGCAGTATGATGGGGTGTTGGTGAATACACATCAGCCGAAGCATTGCCCAAATTCAATCAGTTTCGCAATCTCATGGCTATGGGCAGAGAAGATATCTGGAGGAAAGGGGATGATGGGGGGGGGGGGGGGGGGGAGGAGGGAGAGGGAGGAGGGGAGCAGTTGCCTCTGTGCTGTGAACATAGGAGAGGGGGTTAAAAGATGGAGGGCAGGTGAATTAAGTTGATGCCCATGGTAAATGTATCCGTCTTCAGACGATGTGCTCTGTAATTGCTGTGTAGGAGCAAAACAAGGGACCTGGGAATTGGATTGGATTGGATGGGAGAGAGGTTCTGAGCGAAATGGGGGGGGGGGGGCATGTTTATTCGTTGCTGCCAGGACTAGGAGCTTCCCGTAATTGTCTGCGAAGCCTTGTGAGGACAGGGAACACATTTGTGGACAAAGTCACTTACAGCACTAGTTGAAGTTTGAAATGTAGTGCCAGAGAGCAATAAGAGCTCAAAAGTCTAAGTGATGCTGGTTTGGATGCATTTCAAATAATACCACGACAATTACAATATGCATTTCCTCTTATTGTGTGCATGCAGTCACTGCCATTATAATTATCATCTTGACACCTTGCTCACCAGTTGATACTTTCAGCACATGCGCTCACTCATCAATTGCTGCTTTAGGCACAAATGTCAGTAGACATGCACACAGAGCCCAGAGCCTTTCTTTCCATATTGTTGCACACACACACACTCACAAGGTCACTAATCACAACATTCCTGGTCTTTTCATGAGAATGAATGTAAGGATTTTATCTACAGATGAAGTTAATGACCTGACCATCATCCCTTGTATGAGATGCTCATTCATGTGAAATCTGCTTTACAAAATTCATGGACTTCTAAATGACTTATTTCAACTCTTTCTAATTTGTTTGTTTTTTTCTGTACGATTCTTCAACTAAACCATTTTGAAATTTCATGCTTCACTCTCAAGATGTCAGAAATAAACCCATATCTGAAACTACAAACTTCTTGACTACACTGCAACTCTCCTAATGTGTGTCTCTATGTTCAGTATGTCTCATATGATATTAATTTGCCAGTCTGTGGAGTGAACACAGAGAGATCAGTGGGTGAGGTTTGATACTGAAGTAACTTTATCAAATGTCTAACATGCAGTACTGACTCATGGTTCTCTTTGCTGAGACAGGAATATACAAAGCTTGCATAAAAGGTGATAATAAATCTCTGATAAAGACAAATAGAGAATAAAAAACATAAAAACCTTTGTTGAAAATGATGAAAAACCTGGTATTTGTCAATGCTTACCTGTTCCACCTTGATTTCAAATTCACCATGAATCAGTTTGCCCTTGAAGTACTTTGCCCTGCAACACATACACAAGATAGAAGGAAAGAACGCTGATAAATCATTATGATGACAAAAACAAATATTGCATCTCTGGTACAAGTTGTATCGCTAGCTCAATTATACCACATTCACTTTCTAAACACTTAAGACTCTCATCTGAGTATCAAGGCAATGTACAAATGGTAAAGCACAATGTTGACAGATCACCATTTTATAAAAGAAATGCAGTCATCCCAAACATTTTGCCTCTTCCTCAGAGACTGTGACCACACACATGATTAACTTGATTGAAAAAATAATTAAAAAATAAATAAAAGTAAAAAGTACACATTATTTTTAACAAGAATGCTATGCATCCTCTTCTTTTAAGACCTGAGTTAGTATGGTTCAAACATACATGTTGCATTTCCAAATACCAAACACATAATGCTTATTCTATGATAGCCATATCAATGTCAAAGATAAAAATGTTGATGGCCATACTGGCAGTCAAGATATCACCAGTGATGATGAGGATGATTGGACATTAAGATAAACTAAAGATGATCTGGACGCAGTATTTGTAACCCGCTACAACAAAAAGGTCCTAAAGTCGCGCACGGTCGAAGCCGTGAAAATCGAGTTTGAAGTCAGAGCATTAAAATTGGTCAAAACTTACGATTTTCTGATTTTGATATATTATTGGAGTCTAACATGTCTTCTATCATCTGTCGAAATTTTGAAGCAAAATGATCAAAGGAAAGACCAAAAAAATAGCGTTTTTCTGAGCCATGTTTTTTGGCATTTCAACGAAGCAGAAACTGGTACGAAAATTTTGATGGAGTGCCACAGATAGGTTCCGCCCCTAACAACGACCAGAGTGATCTCATTGGTCAGTTTGTTGCTTGCTGCTAACCGAAGCGTGAAGCTCGCACACTGCCCAGTTGACTGGTGTGTGCGGGCCGGGTGCGCTATGATCAGCCACTTCTCACATCCTGGTCACTGATTGGTTGGTGAGACCGCGGACGCTGATGTGCTTGAATGAACTCTTCGGAGGTTGCTAGGGCTTACCTTCTATTGTCCAGAGGTGAAAACTGACTTGCGTGTCCCTTGCTCGCGATTGCGTCGAAAGGAAGACTTTAAGGGCGCTTTTCTCGAAACAGTGATTTTTCAGACGTCTCGACATGCTTTCTTTTAAACATCGATATCTCCGCAGCCGATTATATTTATAAAATGTGTTATATATCAATTTAAAGCAGAAAGATTAGGGGATTATATCATGCAATTTTCAAGTAATCGACCTCGCCCGACTTTAGGATCATTCTGTTGTAGCGGGTCACATTTGTTTTAGGTACTAGTGCCAAGGAAGGTAGTATTCACATCTGGATCACTGAAGGATTAAGCTTTGGTCTCACCATCAAAAAAAAGAAGTGGGTTATTTGTTTTATAAAATGTCCCCCATTTACTGCAAACAAAGTATTTTTTATGTTTTTTCATATTGTGAACAAGGTTTTTCTTTATGTTTCAGTTTAATTACCAAATTAAAATCTAGCCTAGGTGATCAGGTCTACAAGGCTGAGGATGTCAGTAGTGCATTCTGTTCAAATAATATATTTTACGTTGCACCCATCATAACTTGAAGTCTCGGTATCGTGCATGCAGGATGCCAGGGGGAAAATCAATGTATGATGGGCCTTGTGCATATATGTATTGAATATTCTTGTGACCTCATCCTTGCAGGAGTTGTCGATGGCAATGCCAGTGGCATCCACTCAGACCTTGAAGAAATGGCGATTTCTCTCAGTATTGAAAAAGTTCTATCCTATGTAGACAAAAAAAAAAAAAAAGAGTACAATCCTATGGTAATTTTCTTGGTATGGTTCACAAATTTTTAGAAGTCGGTTGTCTGACTTGGTTGGGAACTATAATATTTTTTGCTGTGTGCTTGCTTTTTAACCAAGGATACTGCACAAATTTTAGAATGTGTGAAATAATAGCTGAAAGCAGTGGTGAAAAATAAAAATATCAATGATAAAGCAGATGAGGCAGTCAATATTTACTGTAGAGGTTACAAGATCATAGTCACAAATGCAACAAGGTATGTACAACTTACAGTCTTGTACACATTTTAATCACTATTAGTTGCCGGATCTGACATTTAAGCGATCAGGCAGTGCAACTTAGACAAATTCCGCTACACTCACTCCTAACTATCAGTGCATAAACAGTTCATAGCCCAGCATGTGAGAGAGAGAGAGAGAGAGAGAGAGAGAGAGAGAGAGAGATCATGAGAGGCAGACGATATATTAAGAGTTGATGACAGGTCGTCGTACATGGCTGAAGATTCTCCAAATCTATACCCAACCTGGTATATATTCCATGCCGAGAATCAGCCAGCACATGTACAATAGATACCCTGCAAACCTAGCCACTACGAAGCTTGGTATTTCATATGTTTTAATTTGCTTTTGTTTTCTTATCAACATGGGTTTGAGGGCAAAGGGCAAATAAATAGATGCTGACTGATTTTTATGATTGCACCTGCAAATGAAATATGGTTTCTTAAATCATACGTGTAGATTGTGGAGATCATAATCATACTAGACACCTAAGACAAACAAAATCAATATGAACAGTTTTATTGCAAAATGAGCTAACTCTATTCTTGTTAAGTTGAGATATTTTTGATTAAAGCTGCTGAAAAAAAGAGAGAAAAGAATAAGAAAATACAGGATATTCTTAATCATAACTTCTAGAGCATTCCTTGTTATGTTACAAGTGAGGTATTACTGGAAAGGTTTGATTTACCTATATCTGATGATGGGCTTACTATGAAATGTTTAAAAATGGCACTTAGCTCACTTTGTAATGAAACTCTTCATATACTCCTTCGTGTTCAACTTATTTTATTTGTTTTCATACCATCAGTGCTAGGGTTGCCAATTTAAACCTCAACTTAATGATTTGTGACAGTGCAGAAAAATCCATTACCTTGCTATAACCAAAATGTTGAGGTATGAGTTTTCTTCAATTTGTCTCCCTCTGTTGAAATGAAATTTTTGAGATCAGAACTGCCAATCTGCAATATTAAGAAACATATAAAAAAAAAGGAACCCCTCTGCTCCCCTCTGCTTAATAATCTCTTGCTTTCATTTAACCGAAATGTTGGAGTAATCAACATGCTTGTTAGAAACCTAAGACACATTCTTCAAATTAAACAAATTTCTCTTTGTAATGGAAGAGAGGTTTAATAATGAATGATGACATTATTAAAGCTTGAGTCAAATAAGGAGCAGCAACAACAAAGACGTAGCCTGTGTACAAAGACCACCCATTGAAGCTGGAGCCAAGTAAATTCCCCCTCAAATGTTAAAAATTGAAGTGAAACAACACAGTTTTACATGGCTATTGAGCATGACATATAATGAGTGATTTCTTTTTTTGTCTTTTCTTCTTTTTTTTTACGAGAGAGATATTTTCAAATTTTTCAAATTTTAGAATTGAAGTGAAACAACACAGTTTACATGCCTATTGAGCATAACACACAATGAATCATTTCTTCTTTGTCCTTTGTCCTTTTTTTTTTTTTACGAGAGAGATTTTTCAATTCAATACTTCCCATTCAGGCGAGACAAATACGGCAAGCTGAAGCCCAGTCTCGTCAAGTGGGAGATCAAATTTGGGCTCATCGGTTGGATGTGGCCCTATCTCTTCACTTGTTTTAACAACCGCGTCAACTTCCGAGAGGTCCAAGACCTAAAATCAAATTATACGTGGAGCTCCCTTGGGAAAAGGAAAAACAGGCGTGCGGATCGGATTACTCTGTCCGAGCTGTGTTAATGCTGCTAATGTACCCGAGGCCTGTTCCCGTATTCCTGTCATATCAGTGTCAGGTAATGCGTCAGAGCAAAAATTTCCCTTAACGTGGAATCACCTTACACAGACGCTTCACAACTGTTAGTCCAGTATAATTGATAGGGATTCGATTCCATGAGAAATTTTCGTCTGCGTCCCCATATCCCCTTACGGAGAGTGAGACATGGGGGGGGGGGGAGGGGAGGAGTGGTTTCGGTCTATTTGACAACAAAGTAAGGGTCACGTTAGCTTGTCTCTCAACATCAACAACATACTAAACTTCAGTAGTCGGAGGTACAGAATTCTAAGCAGTAACATTCACATAGTTGACATAAATGTATATTTGAAAATGCAGAAGTTCATACATTTGTGTGTGTGTGTGTGTGTGTGTGTGTGTGTGTGTGTGTGTGTGTGTGTGTGTGTGTGTTGCATTTAGCTCATCCCACATAATTAGGTGATCCAAGTATTGATTTAGTGATTGTAAAATTTGAGTCATGATAGACAAGATGTACGATATCCATAGGCACTCATCACATTATTCAAAAGTGGTATGGCAATCCACACATTGTACACATGCTCTGGTCAGAAATGTAATTGTGCTCTTTTCATACTGACTAGCATGTATTGTAAATGTAGGCGTGAGGAAGGTGGGCTTTTGCCGGCTCAAAGATAGTCTTCGCATTATTGTTGGAAACTATGATCCTGACATACACTTGACAGACGAGCTCTGGTATTTCACAATAGGGATCAAATGAAACAGTTTAGATTCATCTGAATAATATCAGCTGAATCCTGGCACACTGAGGCAGCACTTCTCTGAAAAATGCCATCACCACTTCTACAGTATATGTGACAGTGCACCACAAAACGAACAAAAAGTCGCACTCCTTGATTTTATGTGAGGACTCACAAAAGGTAAAATGGGTCAACTAAGTCAATATTATTTTTTTCATATTTTCTGAAAGAGCTACCATTCTTCTACATCATTCTTAAATTTGCGATCATAAAATGAACTGGAAAGTGCATTTTCAGCTGTTTTTCCACAACCCTTTTTTGAGAGTGGTGAGATCAGGTATGTCTTATAAAGGCCCCTTTTCATTTCTTGATAATCCTTTGCACACTCTTCACTTTCAAGTCTGATATCTTTTAAAGGGATGACACTAATGCTTTGAAAGTTGGCATTGATCATGGACAGAATGTGTTGATAAAGCATGCTCAATTTCAACTTAATCTGATAATCCCTTCATTGTTGTTGCTCCAGTGGTTAACATCCTGTTTTTTGTCCCATTCATCGCACAGCCAGCATGGTTTGGTAAAGATTAAACGCTTGAATAGACAGATAGACCCTGAACTTCAGAGCCTTTTTTCCTGGGTTCACACTTTTCCAGAGTGTGTGCTTTCTTTCCAATATCTAGATAAGTTAGGAGAGTCCATTTCAGTTGAGCTATACATCATTTTAAAGCCTAGAGTCTGTTCTTTCAGAATCTGCCCTTAACTAAAAATCCATGTCTGGCGACTTTTTGTTTGTTTGTGATGCAAGGTCACATATAATAATGTTGCAAAGCTTCCACAGATAGTGGATAGGTCAGTCAAATTTAGAATGTCCAACACATCTGAAATAGTTACAAAAGTTTTGATAATGCACACACAAAGGTGGTCAATTCATTTTCACGTCACAATTTATTTTTATTTTACTTTTCACATTTGTCATATTTCATTCTATACTGTGGATTAATAAAGGAGTGGATAATCATAAAATTACATGTAAAAACAGTAAACAAATATAGAGCACCTCCAAAATGTTCAAGATGATTCTTTGAAAGATTGGTTTCTATGTTGGTGGTTATTAGGCTTAACGATGTCCAATGCAGAGTTTCACAATCTGGGGCCCATTGCATAAAAGTTGCTATTATGGTAACTTCCATGGAATTCTTGATTTTGATTTGCTGTTGAGTATTGTTACCATGGTAGTTACCATTGGATGGCAAAGTTATCATAATAGTAACTTTTATGCAACGGGCCCCTGGTTTGTGGTTGCTGTAAGCCTCTCATTGTTCTAAGGGTATCTCCCATTACAATTATTTTTGCCTGGGGAAAAATAGCTTCAATTCCTTTTAATGTGCTTAACAATGCAATGATTCTCACAGGCATGTTTCAAAGAGGATTCATGACACCTTTGGCAGTAAATATCTAGGAAAATATTCCTCTCATAACAATAAAATTTACAAATGTCAATGGCATTATATGGTAGGCTGCCAAAGGTGGCAGCAGAGTTAAAATGATCTCTACCTCCACCATCAGTAACAGGTGGACACTCAATAAGGTGGTCACTAATGCAGGTTTTGTCTTTTCGTGGTGTACATAAAGAACCCAAGATCAAATTTTCCCAGCATCACCAGTGCATTCACAGCTGCTGGCTTCAATTCTTGCATCCTCGATGAAAAATACGACGACATTTGTCAGCTACAAAAAAAAAAAAAGAATCAATCTTGACCAGTAGAATGCATCCGATCAGAAAAAAGTCCCTCTTTCCCCCCTCTTTTCAAAGGATTTTTTGGTACTCCAGTAAAGTGATTAGCTTCGGGAGCTGCCACAGAAGAGTTCTGGAAATGCACGGGTAATAAAATGGCATCAATCCACTACACCTTATGACAAGATCATCATTTATTGAAAGGTTTGTGGATTCAGACAGCAGCATAAATCCATTACCAATTACTCTTGGGAGAATGTGTGCGTCTTGCCTCAAAAGAACAACATGGCCGCTTGCATAATGCCTGTCCTATTAATGCAAAGTCAGATTTATACAGCCATTTTTACAGACTTCACATTTTGGCAGTAAAGTAGCAGAGCTAAGCGTTGTAGAAACCACATCTTAGCTCGCCTCGGTTGACTGAAAAAAGTTGAGTGACACATTAAAAAAAAGGTTAATTGCCTGCTAAATGTATTGAACTCTTACATAATCCTGTAAGTGGATACTGTTGTTTGCAAATGTAAAGTGCTATTCTATTTGCTGTAAAAGGTACTTGATGCATTTTAATGTAAGATACTACTTTATGTTCAGGATGTAAGTAGGATGATGGAGGGGGGTTATCTTTGAACACATCATTATACATTATTATTATCAGACACACTTAGTATGATTACAAATCTTAGGAAGATATGAAATTACTGCCATGTGACGGGAATAACACCGTTCCAATAAAACTGAACTTCACTTTATTATTCATGTATCTGTTTGTGTGTTTGTCATCCATGTTTCTGCAGTGGAGTAAATGCCTTTGATAAAAATGATATTAATAGCACTTACATTTTTCACAATTTCACAGACACAGAATCTTTCCAAGAAAATTGTTGCATCTTTAACCTATTTAAAGAAACAAACTGCTTGTGAAAGTTTTCCACTAATCTACTGACCAAGTTGTAGTCTTATACAGTACCTTGCCTGTCAAACAGGAGCTTGCTATGTTTGGTGTGTCCAGAAGTTTGTAATGGAAGCAAGACAAGGAGAATAGGCCTCCACACACAGACACACACACACACACACAGAAATGAACACGCAGTGTAGTAATCCTAGAAATTGTTCAAAGCTGCTGGGCTTGTTTTGCCCAAACAAAAGGCTACTGAAAGCAAGACCTGTAAAAACACACACGCACACACACACAAACACACACACATTCTCCTCCCCCTCTCTATTTTTCTCTCTCTTACATATGTAAACACACACACAAACACACACACTTCACATGCATACAGCTTATTGGACACAAAGACACATGCACAAAGTACAGAATAAAGATGATGGGATGCTCGTAATGATTACAGCAGCATCACCCTTTGTCTGATGTTGTAATCCTAGTGTCTCTATCAGACAGTAAGTACTTTTATTGGATAAGAGAAGGACAGGGGTCACTTACCAGTCTGTGTGGGGGTCATCAATGACCAGGAGGGTCTTAAACTTGCCCTTGTCCTGCCGCGGTCCCGTGCCCGAGAGTGTGCTGAGGAACCCCAGGCTCGTGTCCCGGCGGGGCATGGTGGGGCTGCTGGAGTTACTGATGGCCGTGCGTTCCTTGGGGCCCTCCTCGCGCCCGATGTTCTGGAAGTAGCCGTCCGGCAGGCCGGTCATGGCGTTAGGGTCAGAGAACCTCCGGCGGAGATAATTCATCATTGCTGACTGATTTTTTCTTGTGTTTCCTTGGTGGTTGGAAAGGACAAAATATTGCTGAGCACGAAACAGAGTATTCATTGAATCTACAGAAAAGCTGAATAGACTTGAAAAGAAATTACGTGCAATGTACCTACTCTTAGCTTTCAGTTCACTCTACCACTTTCTTTTTTCTCTCACAATTTTTCTTTTATGGGGGGGGGGGGGGGAAGGGGAGGACACAAGCCAAATAATTCTTCTTCTTTTTTTGCTCCTTGTCCACTTATATGCTCACTACATACTCTCCAACAATGGAAACATATTTTGTGTTGTGTGTTTAAAGCAAACATATTTACTTTTATTTCATCTTTTAATGCAAAGATATTCATTCTAAATTGGTTACGACATCATATACACAGCATAATTTTAAAAAGTCCCATAATTAGAATGCACTGGTGAGTTTTTACCATTTGTATGCATGTAAAATGAGGTATGAAGAGAGGGACTTTGGTGTAGTGTGCTATGGATTAAGGAAATTACATAAGATGAAGGGAGCTATTGATTTCCTGTCATCATCATTTGCTTGATTTGTTGTTGTAAGCTAGGAGATGCATGGACTTACCTCAAAACTCTATTGCTCCCGATTCCCAGCGGCCAACCTTGAATCGTAATCCTACAATGAACTCGCAAAGCAAATCCTCCGGCAATGGCGAGTAGAATCTCTTCCAAAGGAGGGATGTTATTCCACCAATGTTAAAGAAGGATGAGGTTTGCCCCTTTAAGCACCTCTGAAATATATCCAGACCAAGGTCTTTGAGACTTATGAGATGATTTACATTGGTTGCTTGATCTACCACAAGTTGTCCATGAATTTTCAAAGCTGGTAATCTCTACTTATCTCTACTACCGTCTTTCAAGCTGTCGCACGTGCAACTTTCACTGTGGAAGCAATAGGCTACAAAAATTTCACTTAAGAAATGCTGCAGCGATGAGACACATCCAAAAGGGTCTTAGGTTGATATCCACTATTGTGATATATATCCGATTATAGATCCCAAGAAATCCAGGCTGGCGACAGCTGCAGCATCCTTGTTTAAGAACTGGACAAGAATCGGGCTGATTTCAAACACTTGGTCAGAGGTTGGTCAAGCAAATGTGATATCCATAGCATGTAATCCTTGATGTCTTCGTAAACAGCTTTCTGTAGTGGTAAAGATTAGAAATGGAACAGAAAAATGTTAGAAGTATGGATATCTACATAATGAAACTTGAACAATGAAATTAAATGTAACATTTTGTCTGCTGAGAACTACATTGTATTCTAAAATTTGAGCATAAATAAAAAAAAAAGACAATCAATTTTCATGAAACAAAAATTTTATATAATCAAAAGTGGGTAGATTTATAACATTGGTCCAAATTCATGGTGAAATACCCCCTTTGTAGTATTGATTTTTTAACAATTTATTGAAAATGAAAATAATCTAAAACCGACACCATAATGCACATATAGAGGAGATCAGCTCTACAACGTGATACCAATAACTCAATATCCCCCCCCCCCCATTGCAATAAAGCCCTTCTTGTTCTCAGCAGCCAATGTATTTTCAAATGACCACCTTATACAATTCTTATCAAAGGTAAACTCATACTGATCACTTCAAAGTATCAAGATTCTTTCTTCCCAACCATTCATTATTGGATAACAGGCAGTGTCTTCACTGTCATTCTGTTCTTCCTCTATGGATGTTACTCCAGACAAAAACAGTAACTCTGCTATAATTCTCTTTCTTCATTCTCTTGATTTTTAAAGCCAACATCTGCCAAGGCCTTTGAATGTACACCTCTTTAATATCAACCCATTGTTGGACAGACTAGATTCTGGTGCATCATAAACTGTAAGAACAGATACACAATCATACACACATACTATATGTCCCCCCCCCCCCAAAAAAAAAAAAAAATAAATAAATAAATAAATAAATAAATAAATAAATAAAAAAAATAAAAATAAAAATGAAATAAAATAAAATAAAATAAAATAAAATAAAATAAAATAAAATAAAATAAAATAAAATAAAATAAAATAAAATAAAATAAAATAAAATAAAATAAAATAAAATAAAATAAAATAAAATAAAATAAAATAAAATAAAATAAAATAAAATAAAATAAAATACAACAGGACCCTGCACAATGATAACTTTAAAAATGGTGAATCAATCCAAATAAAATTTCAAGGTATGAAACAATAACTCATTACCCACATCTTACAGAAAACCCCATCCCATTTGCTTCAATGGTCAAAGAGAAATAAGGAGTTTTGTAGAGCATGTCAGGAATCCCTTCCCTCCAAGTTCTGTCCAAAATGTTCACACATTGTGCAGTTCAAAGACCATCCAAGTGCTAAACTTGGAAGAATCAGACCCATGATAAAATGTACAATGATCCACACTGGTGACCACTTAACCAAATTGAATGGGGTTTTCTGCAAACTATAGCTAAGATGTTATGACCCTGAAGTAGTATTAAGATGCATGGTTCAATCATATTGGTAGTTATCAACATCAAAATCCGAGTGTATGCACACAAATATGACAACATGTTTTCAAGAATATTTTAAATTTAATTTGCTTCCCGTAGCAGTACCACATTGCATTCTTTGTAGTGTAATGCACAACTTCCTCATTCCTCCTTTTTTTTATCAGAATAAGGTTTGAGGCTGCTTTCATTTTGCCCTTTTGAAAAAAAAAAATGAGTTCTTTAGAATAGCTTCGACAGGGTATCAAATAACATAGGCAACAAGTCAGAGAAGGAAGAAATCAGAATGTATCAACAAATATTTGATTGACTAGCCAATCAAACGATGCTATTGTACGTGCCATCAGAAAAAAAAAAAACAACTCTCGGCCGAAAACAAGGACACTTGATGGTATACTTCGCATCTCGTATCGCATCGCATCACTGAACGAGGAGTGCTCGGTGGCGCTCTCCAGGAGCGATGGGAAAGTGCACGCAGACTGCCATCTGCTCGGTCAAATGCGGATCCCTAGGGGGGCTTGCCTACAAAGAGTCTCTAACAGTCACGACCAAAAAAAAAGAGGATCCCCTAGACTCCAAATTCCACAAACTCCTTCTTGAATTTCAGACGTGACTGCACTTTTCAGTCAAGTGCAATGTCAAAAGACGGGGAGTCGTGTTTATTGAGAATCAGAATAACAAAATCTTTTTACTCTAGACTATTATGGAACTGTTCCATAACATGTGAGGGTTGATTTTTACCTCTCCCACATCATTGGTAACATTCACCATTCCATTTTTTCAACTTCGACTTAAGCTTAAAAAGAGGAAAAGGGACAAAACTTTAGACAAGCAAAGTTGGCAGCTGAAACTGTTGGCAATAACAGCAATTTAGAAAAAAAAAGAGAAAGAATGTACCACTTTTCACCCCAAAGTGGTCTAATCTAAATGACTGCTAACATCATACCACCACATGAGTGAGGATCAAGCCTGGTCATACTGTGATAGACCCAACATGGGCAAACCTACCAGGCTTTCTACTGACACTATCACACTAAAAACTCATACACAAAAACATTGCAACATGCCATACATCAACAGTTTGAATACAAACTGTAAAACCAATTTTGTGTGTGTGTGTGTGTGTGTGTGTGTGTGTCAGTGCACAGCATGAAATTTTCACAACATTTGCGAGGAGCCAAGATTCGTGAAATTAAATTGCCTACACTATCATGCATTGAATGCCAGTGGCAATTCACAAAAATGTCATACCGAAAAAAAAAAGAAAAAAAAAAAAGGCTGTACATTCCAATTTGGGAAAAATTTCAAGCGGCGAATATTTCTGGTTTTACAGTATTATGAGCACAATCATAATTCAGTGGGCTTTATTATTCTGAAAATATAGCTATAATTGTACATATAGAGTGGAAGAATGCTCCATGTTGTATAATAAAAATAAATAACTACATGTTATACCTGAGGTACAATGACAGCTAACCAGATATTCTTAAAATTAGTTTCTTTCTTTTTTTTCCATTATATATTAGTTACATGCATATATTACTTTCTTCCTATATGTCTTTGTCTATCTATGTATCTCTTTATCTCAGTCCATCTATCTATCTATCTTTCCTTTCATCCATTATCTTGCCTTTCCATATGTGCTGTTCAGCATCTACGTTTTTTGTTTGTTAGTTGTAGCTGCTTTTAGACCGGATGAAGGGGGGGGGGGGGCTATTATCCCCCATCCCAGTCCTGCATGATATATTATTTTGTGTGCATACATTATGGATGATCTCTCCGGGGAATAATGTACGTAATCATACTCAAGTGAGCCCCCGCCCCCAGGCAAGCTGCCATTAACTCTGCGTACAATGACCTCAAGATGCCTTTAAGAAATTACAGAAAAGGAAATGTGAAAAACAGCCTTCTAAGTTCCCAACATTACATCCTTTAGACATTTTACACAGAGTAGAAATGAAGCAAGATCGAGCTGTTGACTCATGGGAGTACTTTTCAAATGAAAATGGAAACTCTGAAACAATGAAATAACTTGATTGAATGCAAGATCTTTGACTTTGTGCAGTACAACCACGTTTCTAAATGTTTGTGCTCATACTCATATTAAAGAGAAAGGACCAAATTTTTGTTCTTTTCTTTTATAATGGCAACAAGATTCTCTCTGGTTTCTCAATTTAGATCTAAATTAATCATTTCAGCCCATTCGTCATTGAAATAACAAGATTGTCTCAAGACAAAAAATGTATCTTTGTTTCATGAACACTTTACAAACATCATAGATGTGCACAAGCAGTGGACAAACATTCAAATCATATCCTCTACAACTAGTGTAAATCATATACCATTTCTTTTTTTAGTTGAAGTGTAATGTTCAAGAAATCTATTACTGTCCAAAGTATGGTGGTAACATTGATTTTTGTTGTTGTTGTTGTTGTTGTTGTGTGTTTTTTTTTTCCTGAGCTTCTTAGCCAGGGAAGTCAGAACATCCATCAAATTGGCAAAACATGCCATTCTCCACCGGAGAAAATTTGAGAACTTAATCAAGAGGTAAATTGATTGTCCAGGTGCCTGTACAATGGTGGCATGCACAGGAGAGAGGGCGGGGGTAATTTCAATGCACCGTGTGCAGAAGGTACATATCCCGCCATGAATAATAAAGACTAATACCTGTATCCAGATTAGAAAGTACAATGGTCTTTGTATACAAAGAACTGTATTCCTCCGAACTTCACTTCTAATATCACATGCCGACATTTGTACTATGGAAAAAGAAAATTTTCACAACAATACAAAACATGAATCAAATCCATTTTTGTATTTCTTTTTTTTTCAATCAATAACCACTCAATTTGCAACTGATTAGCAAATTGATTGTATATCGAAGTAAATAAGTAAATATATGGGTTTTTTTAATACTTTGTCACATTCTGTCATTACATGATCCATTCTTTCAAACGTAAAAGACAATTCTGCGATCAACCATGAAGTGGTACTTCCTCTCGCATGACCATGCGCTTGATTTATCAGTTCTATCACAGACCGAATTTGAACATCTCTTCTGAAGCGTGCAAAAAAAAAAGTCAGACATTGCAATGAGAATCTGGCACGACGGTATCAATAACAATGCTCCTAGCGCAAATTAAATGTCCGATTACCCACTCTCCCATCACAACGCGGTAATAGATTTAATTGCTTGCAGAGTTGTCACTCTGACTTGATCCCCCCCCCCCCCAATCCATTAGCATCGCCGGGTCAAAACATTCGTTCATCAACCAAATGACTCTGTTCCAATGATTACCCAACTAGCTAACGAGGGCAAAATGACACGATAATGTCATCGGTCTCACTCCACTGCCCCTGCCTGACTTTCCGATTAAAAAATGCACGGCTTACACCCCATCCCCTTGCTGCACCAAAGGAAAGAATAAACAACACTAATGTAGAGGCAGAAGAATTATAACAATATTAACACAAAATGTTTACAGGGTGGCAGGTGTACAATTCAATGTATCTTCCCAGTACTGTTTATGGTCCATGGAAGACCACAATCAATTTCACCACTGCTGAAATCATAAATATTCTTCCAAGCGAGCTATACATCAGACTGTATACCTTTATGGTATGTCTTGTAATCACATTCTCTTTAATCAATGATTTCTGTTGTTCAACATCCAAAGCACAGCATTAACTCGAATGGTTACATGTTTACATACTGAAATTGTGATTACTTTAACAGAAATCTGCTTCTGTGGTTACCACTCTTTTCATGTTTAGTCATCAACTTCAGTTATTTCATTAGTTCTGTTTTCCGGTCATTACTTTTCTGTCTGATCTCTGCAAACTTACATCACCTCAGATTTAATGGGACCTGCAATCGAGCAAACTTACTTCTGTGTAGACACCATGATACTTATTTCTTTATTTCCTTTGCTACCTCAACATTAGGCCCTACTGTACTAGTTACCACTTGGTAAATTTGAGTTTGAGCTACAAATTGTAATGTGAGTATTCACTTGTATTGTACTTCCTTTTTGCTGTATTTAATTTGAGAAATACAAAATTAAATAAAATGAAATGAAATGGAATGAAATGAAATGAAATGAGCAAAGTCGGATGGCACAAAGATCCACTTGTGCATGAGGAAATTGCATATAGGGAATCCTTGCTCTATGGTTGCCACAAACCATTATAGCATGATACAAAAATGATAGCAATTATGAGCATCAATTAAAGCAAAGAGGACTTGTCACACTTTACTGTAATTCTCCAATATCAGAAAGAGGGATGAAATGAAATGATGTACGACAAAATTTGGTCAGAGGTAATGAAGACAAAATACTGAACGATCAAAGAATCTACAAGTGTAAAGGAATATTCAAGAGCAGCTTGGGATTTTGAATTTCCTGCATTTTCATCACCATCACATAATACAGCAGCTGGTTTGCCAAATAATTTGCAGAATAAAATTGGTGTTCAACTTTTGATCTCAATACACAATATTTACCTCCAGAATTTTCACTTATTGACCGTCACTAGAACAAGGTGAAGATGGATCATTCCACTGATGATGGCTGTAGTGTTGACAGCTGAAAATTCAGGAGGTAAATGTCTTGTCTTGAGATCAAACGTTTAACACCAATATCAGTTGAATTTCAACAACACATGAGCTTCTACTCTAATTTGCAGAATGCTGCATACAAGATTTACTGTGCCATGTATATCAATACTAATGAGTGACCAAACAATCAACCAAGGAGCTTCACAACCTACAGAGGGAGATTTTTCTTTACTGTTGATGAAATATGCTGTAATTTAAGGTAATTCTCCTAGGTTGTCCCAATTTAGCCATGGTGATGGAACCCTCCTCTCGTACAGGGCTTTATTCCTCATAAGATAATGACAAAAACTCTGCACAGTGAATAAGGGGTAGCCTCAAATGACCCTCATACCACTCCAGGTTGCTAAATATTTTATACACCTGTTCATCATTCAAAACACTGGATCTCGATACATCAACCTATTCAGGAGTGCGTATGAAAGGGGGAAAAACAAATGGGGGGGGGGGGGAGTGGATTAAGATGGGGTCACAATGAGGTGGATGGTCTTAATTACTTTGAAACCAAATACAGGGATTAAATTGGTGCCATCCTCATTTTGGGAAACACATACATTGCCAGCCTCTTGGGATGTTGATATTCGTTGGGGATATGCTGTATTGTCAGTGGATGCTGGTACCACCTCGTCTCCCTGCCACGTAAAGGGGAATGACGCACTGAAGAGCAGATCCGGGCTCAGCGAAACTTGTGAAAAATAATTCACGAGGATCGGGCCACTGAGAACGGCAAGGGTGTTAACCCTGTATACAGTCACTGCCCCAGCTGCCCTACTTTTGACACAAGATGTTAAAGGGATGGTATAGGATTGCTTGAGGTGAAGATTCAGCTTTTAACATTTTGCAAGATATTTAGAAATCACTCTATGAAATGTTAAAGAGCATACAATTCTATGGGGAATTGAAAGTTTATTTGATGAAAATTGGTTTTGAAATGACTGAGATTATTCATCTTTGCATTTGTTTGCATTTTTATCAGTGATTCATGACATTTCCCCTTTTCACCTGTTTGTACAAATCAATTATGCTACTTTGCAATTATTTTATATTATTTGGATATGGAAACAAATAAATTAAATTAATGAATATACAAAAACAAAGTAAAACATAGGGATCATCAGAAAAGTTGTGGCCTGTCACATTTTATCAGGATCACTTTTTTGGATATCTCAGTCATTTCAAGATCAATTTTCATCAAGTAAAATGTGAATTCCTCCAAGAGTTACATGTTCTTCGGCGTATTTCATAAGAGGTTTCTCATTATCTCACAAACACACACAACACACAAAAGTTGGAAACCTGCAGCCTTATCTAAATCAAAACTGTACCATCCCTTTAAAGTGGAATGACACCTAAATTCATATGTGCATTGAGTGAATGCAGCAATATTAGTACAATATATATGTGATGCTTGAGGAAATATAGACAACTTGTTCCAAATTTATGATTGGTGCTACCACAGATAACTGGAGAAGATTACGATAGTTCATGATGTCATTGCAGCAGAACAATGAGATACACAGAACTCCATAAAATATATAGTTAGATATATTTTTTAAATGAGATACACAGAACTCCATAAAATATATAGTTAGATATATTTTTAAATGAAAAGCACACATTTTGTTAGCTTGTTGTGGAAATATGTAAACCTGTTGAACATGAGTCCAAGTATACTTGGGCAAGTGTCTATGGAAAATGCGTGTTGTAGCAAAATCACCCCGTCCTCAATAGGTTGATAAGGGGAATATCATGTCCCCTTTCCGAATGAGATACGTCAAGCACTCTTTCATTATGTCACAAAAATGAAATACATTAGATATTCTTTATCAAAAGCTTAAATAAACTACTTCACTATTAGTCCTGTGTGAAGTCTGGTTAGAATCTGGGGAGAATGTGAGCTATAGCAACATGATATCAACTTTAACAAGTTGATGCAAATAATTTTTAGTCTTTCTTACATGAAGATCTTTTGGAATTTGGTATGTGGAGAAATTAAGCTGTACCAAAATGGAAGAATTCATCCTGTCAAACTATTACTGCCCCTGTGTGTACAGTCTGTAAATGGCATGTTTCCATTATATATTAGTTTTGTTGCTTACATCAGCTATACCATCAATTGCACGATGTCTAGAGAATAATAAGTACAGCAAGATTCCTCATTTTAGCACAGATCCTTGACAGTGATTTCTTCTTTTTTTTTCTAGCATCCGTTTAGCAAAATTACAAAAAGGGAAAAGACACTCAATGGAGGAAAGATCATTGTACAGGAGCCCACCATACCAAGAGTGGATCAAGTACTGCTCTGCTCATCGCAGGCAAGCTCCTCATTTGCCCACAAAAGGGTAACCAAAGAGTCGCCTGGATGATAGCAGCACTTTGCTCCTGTCAAGAGCAGAAGGATGTCCTCTCCAACTCGCAGCGCAGGCGATGTGATATTGAGGAAGGTGTTTGCAAGGGAGAGGGGACCTCTCACAACAACACCAAGAAAGGCCTCTTGGGACATTGCAGCTTCAAGACATGTCCATCATGGTTCTTCTGGATTGATAATACGTATATGTTACACAATATCACAGGCTCTCTGCTGTAATAGGTTCCAGTGCAAATGGAGAAGGGTAGGTTAGAAAGGTAGGCTCTGAATCCCAACTCTGCCAATCTTTCCAAATTTTGACTAAAATAGCATAAATGTCAGGCTGAAAATTTCCCCTGCAGTTGACATTTCTTCCTTTCATATGGGATAGGATATTTCTTCAAAAACTCTTCTTTGAGACTTTTTCTTTTGGATACAACAAGAGAGGGTTGGCAAAGAATGTTGTGTATGATGTTTGGTACTCTCTAAAAAATTTCGAGTGAATAATTCACTCCTCGGAAGGAGTGAATAAGATTTCACTCAATTAAGAGTGACTTTCACTCGTTGTCGAGTGAATTTCACTCTTGTAACGAGTGAAATTAAAGTGAAACCCATTCGCCGAGTGAATTCCGAGTGAAAATTAAGCCGAGTGAATTCCGAGTGAATACATAATTAAACGCATTTGGCTAGGCCAATAGAAATTGAGAATTCCCCTGTCATGTGTTTACTCTAAGCCAATCACCAGCCGCAATTTCCCCTGGCTTGGGCGCGGGCAGGTTTACCTGAAGAGCGACGCGTCGCCTGTGCGTGGACTGTGACACTGTGTGCAATTGCGTGCTGTGTGCTAGCTGTGCGTGTATTATGCATAGGTAGGATCACAGATTTACGTGCGTGTAAGTGCAATCGTGAGAATCTGAGCCTGGATGTCGTGATGGACGGGAGAAAATGTCTGTCTTCAAATTGAGTGGGGCGGAGATATTATTCACATTTTTGAAGGTAAGCAAACCATAGATCGATCTAATTATACCTCTCCGTAAACGACCATTTATGTAAGTTACCTTTAGGGTTCTATACGAATAACCCCGGGCCCGTACTGGTGCTCCTTCGAACAATAATGTACAATGGTTTGTACACAGTTAGCTATATGGGGCTGGTCATACCATAGAACACCTTACGAACAGCTAGAATCCGAGGCCGAAACTCAGCTGATGGTACACGCTAGGTGTTGGGATCTAATAATACGTTGAGTCTTTAGACAACACTTTAATTGTACACGTTGGGATCTAGGGCTTGAACTATTCAACAACAAAAAATGAGTGATGAATGAAACGTTGGTCGTTAGTCATTGAATTGACATTCGTAAGCATATCATCACACAGAGATTACTGTGGTCGAGTGTAGAGATCGAACTTAGGGTCCTAACTGTTACTAAGCTGTGCTATTTAAAGCAATACATTAGAAGCGCCTAGCGCCAGGCACGTACTCTACATTGCTATTGTTGAGTTGACATCCGAATCACTGACACTGGTCTGTGTTGCCAGATGAGATGGTGATCTCAATCAGTACGGTAATAAAGAATGGTGAAATTTGGTGATTTATGATTATTGTTCATTATATACACTGTATGTAGTAAAAAGGACTTTTATTTGCCGCTACATTTGAGCATCCAAACAGCTGGGAGAATACCACGTACACTAGCTCCCACGTCATGTGTCGTGATCATCTACTACTGTACTAGGTAAGAAGTATGATGCGTGTACTGTTCATGTTAAGTGTTGGTCCACTGTGACATCACACTTCTAGCTGAAGATCAGCGTGCTCACACATCATGGAGATCGATCCCCCTTGTAGCAGACGATGACTGGTACTATTTTCAACATTGTTTTTTATGAAAGTTACAGGTGACCTTAGGTATTGAAATTTGGCAGAGATCATCTTTGGGTCTTTAATTCTAACATTAAATATGCTGATGTAGCTAAAAAAGTAATTAGGCCTTCTAGCTTTTGTAGTGGTGCTCACTTAGTATTTGTGTGGACAAAACAACTGCATATTGTCTTGTGGAAATGAGTTTTAAATCCATTTCTGAACCTTGTGTTTTCATACTTTCCTCCAGATAAGGACGTAGACATGACAGCTCTTCGGGAGTGATGGTGATTTAAAGGAACTCGGTGTAGGGGTCATCATTTGGAGAACAAAGACAGATACTGATAGCTGTACAGTCTCTGTCACACGAAGAGGGTGCAGATCACCAGATTGCAAAGTACCAGATGTGGTCATACAACGACTAGCCATTGAATTCAGGGTTGACGAATGCTGGAAACACCGGGCCAACATCAGCGAAGGAGCCTCTGAGATATGGACTTCCATTGCATTAACCCTGCTGTAAGCTATTCTGTTGTTTTCCACAATGATTAATGAAGGGAGACTAGTTTGAAATTGATTTATATTTATTTTACATTCTAGAGTCTTAGTAATTACATAAGAGGCTACATTAAGAGACTGAATGCTTGGTTGGTTTTGTTTTGTTTGAAGAAATGATTTTCAAGATACTTCGTGGAGCAGTTTTGGAGCTGTCCTTCCCTCTGACAATGAATGTCTTGACAGGTTAGTACTTGTATTTAAGAAAAATGTGTACCGTGTACTTGCCGTATCGACAGAATTGAAAACCATGTTATGGTCAGTCTTGAGTTGTGTAAGTAGAGCTGTTGCTTATGTCAAATATGTATGTTAAATGATTTTGCTCTTCAAGTTTATAATGTAAACTGGAGGAACCTACTATCCTCATGCCATTTGTATTATTCATAAAACCATTAAATTTTATTTATTTGCCCAGGAATTCAACACACACATCACTTCAAGGGGGAAGAGATACTTCAAAAGCTGAGGGAAGGAGTTCTAACTGTTCCGAGGAGACGTCTGCACATCAAGATCATTGCAGCATATTTGTTGTGGAAGCAGAAAACTGTACAGCGTAAGTTCAATTATTTAAAATATTATTATTATTCATATATTATTACTATAATTTGAAAATTGGTCTGGAATACCAGTTTCCCATTGTCATGTCTTGTACTACAATGTACATTTCCATCCAATATATAACCATGTAATTTGCCTGTTCTTTTTTTTTTTTTTTGGTCTTCTCAAGTATAGAGAAAAGCAGACTAAAATTTGCCCCCCCCCCCCAAAAAAAAAAAAAAAAAAAAAGAAAGAAAGTAGAAGGGACTGGTAAGTATAACATTGTTAATGAAGTGATGGTTATAGATTTAAAAATAAAGACTGGTATACTTGTATGAAACATGTAAACAGAGTGTACGTACAAGACTCCACGCTGACTTATTTTCGTGGTAGCCCCATCGGGCCACATGTATGTTGATTTGATAATAGTCCTAATACTTATGATTTAATCATCACAGTGATTAATAAAAAAGTGGGAGTTGATGTGCCATGAAGTTCAATGGATAATCACATCTTGTATAAATTTTTCTACTAACTGTGCACATTCACACTTAACCTATCTGCATGAAATTTTCATATGTATTAACTGATATCTGGATCAAGTAGCAATAAATGTACTTGAAACAGTGTTACTGAATAGCAATAGAAATTAATGCCAAGAAAAAAAAAACATAAAAATAGTTCAGCCCCTTAAAAGATTAAAATGAGGGCCACATTTTTGATGTTTGCGTCGTAGAATATGATTAACATTTTTCTTGCTTTCTTTTTAAATTCAGATACCAAGTAGTGAGCAAAGGATGTTGTAGCCAAGGCAGTTGCGATGCAGTACCCCACTTTGTGAGACACCACACAAGGTGCAAAAGGACATGTAAGTTTATACTCGTAAGTTTATGTGATCTACAACTTTTTTTAGCCCTCTTTAGCAGAAAGATTAAGTGACATACATGGTATCTTATTCATCTAGCTTGCAAAAACTTCAACATTTTAAACTTTTCTCAAGAGCTAGTGGACAGAATTAAGCAACCAAACGAGGAGTTGATCATCCTTGTTTAGTTAGGGGGCAAGGACCCAAAGTTTTTCAGATTATGGGCATGACCCCCCCCCCCCCAAAAAAAAAAATGGCCTTTACAGGGAAATTGCATCTATTTCTTAATTAACTCATTGTGCAAATATACGGGCAATGTGGGGATTGTGATGTACCTTCTCATAGATGTCTAATAAAGTTGTGTGCAGATTGGCCTGATTCCATGACTTAGGTTCGATGAACGTTAACTTCAACGTAACGTAATGTAACTAAAGTTCCAACATGCCAGTTGCGCCATTCATTTATAGTAAACCTATTCTCGTTTTCTTCCATAAGAATGCCACTACATGTATTTCTACTGCTATCAGATCTTCATCAGTTATAGTCAACTCTGTGCCAAAGTCAAATTTGTTGAGACTCAAGAAAAAGCGTTGACTTACAATGCATTTTTATATTTCAGGAGTATACCTGTATGGCAAGGATCATGGATTCATTGAGTATCATTTGAAGACCGTGAGGAGCTATGACACCACACATCACCTCAGGCAGAGAGAGAGAGAGAGAGAGAGAGTAGTTGCAGCTCCCACCAAGCCCCTGACCGAGCATCATTCCAACGTTAGATTAGAAGCCCAATGAGAAGAGACAGCTACCATCGGTGTAAATACCCTTGCTTTTTCCTCTTTTGAGATACAGCATATGCTCCTCTGACATTGGAACTTACATTCTTGTTGAAGAGTCAGCCTCATCAGGCTCAGCGGTAGTTTAGCATGAAGCTGTTACCAGGATGTACTGCAGCACTTCAACATTAAAAGTAGAACAGGGCTCACCGAAGAGTTTGTTGCATAGAATGTGTGATTGTTAATGTTTTAAATTGTTGAGTGTTGTATATACTAGTAACTGAAAATAGTTTTGACTTATATAGTCAAAAAAATCTCCTCTTCATGGCCACATGTTAATCAATACATTCATCTGTGAGGTGTTCCAAGCACATCAAAGAATGTTTGGCCACACACAGCTTGGCATTCCGCATGATACGAATCTGGCTGCGCTCATGATTAAGCACCCCCTTCTCTCCAGGCAATTCTGACTTGCTTTAATAAAACCTTTTTATGGTCTAATATTCAAGAGAGAAAACTGTTGACAGACACTCGTATGTAATTTTTTTTCTTTCCCTCATTTTTTTTTTTTTTTTTTTGGGGGGGGGGAATGCTACAAATAGCAGCTAAATAGTAGAATCTTCCAATGGTCATCCATGCTCTTGGGATGAAGATCATGTTTCCATGGTGTGATTAAGTTACCACATACCTTTGTCACCCCTTTGATTAACATTGATGCAGTACAATATGCATGTGCTCAAATTTATTGCATCTATCTTCTTTGGAGTAGGGGGAAAAATCTTTAAAAAAATAAAACAAAATTGATGGGAATCATTGATCCCTAGGGTTACGGGACCCAGAGTTATTTTGTACATTTTCACCTTTATGTAATTGATGTACTGTACTTTGAAAAACTTGTGGGTAGAAGCTCAATTGGTTCAACTTCTTTTTCCACGAAACATCTGCAGCCCATCATTGATAAACCCACGGCATCAGAGTAGATGGAGTTAACTAGATTAGTTCACTAATGTGCCAAGTCAAACTTATTGATGATTCTTCCCTTGATCTCGTAACAAATTATTAAGTTAACCTGCAACTGACAATCATATTTTGATATAGAGTGTTAGCAGTGATGTCACAATTGCCCACCATAAGGCTGCGTTCACATAGAAGTATACTATTTGGGTATTTGGGGCTCGTTTTCGAGGGCACGCGAATAGCTTGAATCGAACGATAGGATTTCCTAACACCGGTTTACATAAGAGGGCACTATTTGAATTTACCGAATAGCATAGAATAGTATAGCAAAGTAGGAAATGAGCTTGTTCGATTTTCTTGCAGCGTATACCGTCTCTCGTTTATGAAATAATGACAATTTTGGTCTGGATTTGCCCTTCAGCAAAAATAAGCATGTAGACTGACATTCTGATGGAGTTTAGAAATTGTTAATAAGATTTGCTGGGATGTAGGAGGAAGAAATCCTCACTGCATGGGATGGCGAGTTGACGGTGCGGGTGATGGTGTACTGGGTGCCCGAATAGCGAATAGCGAATACCGTATACTTCTATGTGAACGCAGCCTAATGAAGTCAATTGCCTAAACCGACTAGAAATCAAGACTGCATACAAAAGCTGCAGCAATGTTTACTTCAGGGAAACCTAAGGCAAAAGAACACCTTTATTAGAGAGGCATGCATGAATGAATATTGATCGCCTTTGCTATGGAAGCCACCATTATGGTGGCCAACATGACGTCACATGAAATCACTCTATAAGAAATTCAGTTTGCATGCAATAGTTGTTGCTACATCTGGCAAAACTCGGAAGGATTATAAGTGTTCAATATTGTACAATGATGCCTTATTTAGGTGAAGAAGATCAATGATATATGATACATGTTGTGTCAACTGTATTGATTGCAATTCTTTTTCCATAAATAGTAGGCCCGGTTGAGGGGGGGGGGGGGCTACAAGCCCTCCTTCCCTTTGACATTCCATGCCAAATTTCATGAAGGCATGATTATTTTGGGGGGTTATTGATTGTAATCAATAACATAAATATTTTTTATGCTGGACGTGTTGCTGACAAATTTCATTGAAAAGGCAATGAAAAACAAAAAGTAAGAAACAAAGAAATACATGAGTAAATAGAAAAAAAATAGATACTTCAGAATTTTTTGATGGCACAGTTTTTTCTCTTTCATTTGCTATGGACACTAGAAAGAATATTTACACAAAAAAACAAAAAAATGTGCCTTTTTGGAACTTTATTTATGGCAAATGGTCTGATTTCATGCTCAAATTAGCATAATTTAGCCAAGTGACTTTTTTGTTGTTGTTGAAAATCAACATTACCGTTTTATAGATTATGTCACTGGCAATTTGTGTGTGGATTTTGTAATGATCGCACGGTTGATGGCCGAGGTCTGGGGGGTTCCAGGGAGGCCCCCCTCTGGCTCTATCATCTACATAAATACCCCACCTAAAGCCTACTTAAAGTCAAGAACATGCTTCTCTGATCGAGTATGTTTAGGTATTTGTACAATGTACTTGTAGAGCATCACTGTGTTACATGACAGAGGATCCAAACTTGATTAACCATGCAGTATTGAAAATTTCTGTATTTTTGTCAATTTTTCGAAGCAATCACAATTCCTACTACATGTGTAATTGTTTTTGTATTATAATATAGATAATGGTGACTATACTTTGCAAGTCTTTTGTAGCTTATCGTTGAACATGCAATAATTATATTCACTTGTAGTCGAAAATTAAACATGTTCAGGAAGGGTACTTGTAAAATTTTTCACTTTTGCACAAACTTTATGAATTTGGCATATTTTCGGGGAAATGTGTGATGTTAATATTTGAAGAGTTTGTTCGCAAAAAACGATATGTCCATTTTTGAAGATTTTGAAGTACGGTCTCTGTCATAAAGTACAAAATAATACCTTTTAAATTATATATTGGTCACTACATATAAAGGTACATTTTTGAAGTTATGATCAAAAGAAGCAAACATTTTCTTATTATTCTCTTTATTTTTCTTGACCTTTAATCGCAAATATCTCCATTTGGCACATATGGACTTAGCAGTTTTTGCAAACAAACTCTCCATTTGTAGAGCTTTGGGAATGACAGCTAGAATAGCATATTTACAGGGACCTTGTGATGATTATGGTGGCAGTTCTTAAATGATAAAAATATGTATAATTATTATTGGCCACATAATTCATGGAAAACCAGATACTCAGCACATGAAGACTGTTTGTAATGGTGTACTGCTCTGCAGTTGATGTTTAGATATTTCAAGAGGTATATTCCTTTTTTTTTAATTTCAGGTGATCCAGTGGACATCACACATTTATTTAATATAGGGAATCAGCTCATAAAAAAAAAACATAACATGCGTAGCATTTAGTACATTATCTTCTTATATCCCCCTCAATGCTACTTAAAGAAAGAATAAATTAATAAGAAAGAATGAAACAACAGCCATTTGGATTACTAGCTTATATTTATTCAGTTTCATGTATTGATCCAGCTCGGGTAGGAATCACTTTCAAAACTGGAACACAAAGTTGACAATGCACTGGGCTACCAGTGGTGGATCGTTGGCTTCTAAATACATTCATTAATATTAACAAATATCTATATTATGAACGTTGCTTGCTCTTTTTGTTTGTATTAGTTTGATTGGTATTCATTATTCCAAAAATGACTCCAGAACACCTAGATTATTCCCAAATTCATCACCATATTGTCACTTTTTCTTCCAGGGTTGAATAACTAGTGCACTGAGTGCTGTGATCAATGGTGATAGAGATGTGTGCTCATGTAGAGCGTAATTCCGTTTGGGATTGAAAAAAGATTGAAAAAGGATTGAAAAAAGAGTGAAAAAGGAGTGAAAAACCTCCGGAGTTAAAGAAGAGTGAATACAATAGGAGTGAATTATGAGAGTGAGAAAGGAGTGAAAAACTACTGACAAAAGAGTGAAATACGTCAGGAGTGAATTAAGAGTGAGAAAGGAGTGAACATCCCACCAAAAACATTTCCGTCTTTTTTCACTCTCTTTTGGAGTGAAATTTCTGTTCACTCGAAATTCACTCCACTTCTAGTGATCCTTGACGTCACTACCAAGGGGAGTGAAAATCGAGTGAAAATTCACTCTTTCTTTTTTAGAGAGTAGACTGAGAGTATGGGAAATAAAGGATTATCAGTCATATAACAACTCTACAAATAACACTGCCATTACTTGTGTGACTTCTGCCTGATGTCAAAATAGGTACATGAGCCATTAATTGTTCAGTTGTCACTTTCTAAATAGCTGCCCTATTGAAATAAAGAGAACTCATGCACAGCAATTGATGTGACAAAAAGGCATCTAGCAGACAATGGGAACCTTAATTCAGTCACAAGGGTGATGTGACTGAGGCAACAATTGCACAGAAGTCACAATGTGCCATATAAATATACCACTTAGAGAAAAAACATATACTGTATACGCCATATATTTCGCGAGTCTAATATTTCGCAAAACGGGACTTCCCGACAATTTCGTGAGTGGTTAAATTCGCGATTGTGTAGTCCTGTACTGAACAGTGAAATGTATATGTGTATGTCACATTCAATTATCGGCATTAGAGTCAATATTTTTACGTGCTTTTGATTTCGGGAAAAGAAGCTGACTCGCGAAATTTGCGAAAATAAAAACCTCGCGAAATATTCAGAGTATATATAGTACACTTGGCGGGTAATACACATATCTTTGTGTGTATACAACAGGTGCATCCCAATATATCTATGATCCATCTGTGATAGAATGATTAAGAAAATATCATTTGAGATACAGGATTTCTGTCACCACACCCTCAGAACAAGAGGGTGTTATGGAAGCAGTTTTTAACCTTTGTGGGACCATTGCTCATTTCTTGATTTTGCCAAATGAAGACAATATTGAAGGACTTTTAAAAGAGTCATATAAACTTGTGAAATTGTCAATGTTTGTCTCATTTTTATTTTGTGTGTGTGTGTGTGTGTTTTACTGACATAGTTCCATAGTTCCTCTACTACTTTGCTAATAGTAGTGACAGTAAAATGGAAAAGATTCCATGTGTATAATCACCTCCCCATGCCCAATGTCGAATGACATAATGGTGCATCAGCACTGCAACTAGGGATTCACGGATATGCATTACGGGTAGGCCAATGACAAGGAAAACCACACATCTCTTCTGATTTGTAGATGGATGGGGGAGTGGATAAAATGCACTGGCCAATACTTCACATCCTTCAAAATTATACAGCCTTTCTTTGTAGCCTCAACAAAAGTCCACTGGTCTTGACAATTTGAGCTATGTCCTCAGCTTGGAAGCCATTTAGAAGCATGAAGACGGACAGGTCATCCAAGATTTATTTGCCTCATCCCTATTCTAACAATAAGGCATTTATTCATGCCCCTCCTCCTATTCTTTTTGGTATCTATATTTTTTCCCCCACATAAAATCTCGGCTGGGTATCACCCCAAACACTAACAGCTCTGTAGGGGACCATTAGCAGGGTAAGCCATGGGTGCCAGTGGGGTGATGAAACTAGGAAATCATTTATTATTCAACACAAATGG
Source organism: Diadema antillarum (assembly GCF_040938485.1). Classification (NCBI taxonomy): domain Eukaryota; kingdom Metazoa; phylum Echinodermata; class Echinoidea; order Diadematoida; family Diadematidae; genus Diadema; species Diadema antillarum. The sequence continues at coordinate 1,630,166 of NW_027271096.1, forward strand.
GAGTTCTCCATCATATGGGTTTTTTTTCCCTTCTCACACTTCTTTCTCTTGCTTCCTTGTCAAATGCTTATCCACATATTTTTTTTTTTTTAGAGTGTCTGGTTCAAATCCTGTGAAGTGAAATAGATTTAAAACAAGAATTGGTAATCATAACAATTTTGACTCAGTTGTGTTCACCTTTCTCAAAGCTTTAGGCCATACACAAGACTGCCATGATTCCTTTATTCCGCAAAATAAAAGTCACTTCAGATAATCTTTCAGATAAATGCTGCTTCGTTTTCTTCTTTGTTGTTGCCTTTGATATCTGAGTGCCAGCATATGATTTGTTTCAACAATTTAACCAGGCAGGATGCCTTCAAAACACTGCCAGCTATACTCAGTGCTCCTGTATCCTATGTGCACTTTCCACTGCTATTTCTTCTTTCTTTCTTTCTTTCTTTCTTTTTTTGTGTGCCATGGCTGAACAGTATCTGGGATTACATTCACAATTACATACTGTATACGCCATATATTTCGCGAGTCTAAATGTTTGCGAATCGGGACGTCCCGACAATTTCGCGAGAGGTTAAATTCGCAATCGTGGAGTCCTGCACTATGAGCGGAGAATTGTATACGCGTACATCACTTTCATATTGGCATTAGAGTCAACATTTTCGTGTTTTTAATTTTGCGAATAGCAGCCGACTCGCGAAATTCACAAAAAAATAAAAACCTCGTGAAATATCCGGCTTATACAGTATACAAGCAACAAATTTACTCGATTTCATATTTGCCCTAATGTCATGTCATGCAAAATGCATGAACATTTCCATACAGCAAAAATTCCCCCTTGTGCAGTATGTGCTTGTGGAAGTTTTCATGTCTACCCCAGATTACAGGTGACCAATCACAAGCCCTTTCATTTTACATAAAAAGTGACACAAAGAAAGGGAGAGAAAAATCTGAAAATGTACTAAAAGTGTACTAACACACCTTTAGAATGACGAACCTTAAAAGTCCTGTTTACCTTTGGGAGCAGTGATTCAAAAAATGTTCAAGATATCACATTCGATGCATATGTGTAGATCTGTTGAATCACAAAACATCCTACCATATAAAATTTTTGCAATAAAGCCTAAAATATAAGGAGATATCAGTATTTTTCTCATTAATCTGTAACTGTAGATGGTTTAGCCTGGAAACATTTTTATTATAACTTTTGTTCACATTCTGTATATTTAACAATACTTAACATCAATTATATGGATTCAAATTTTTACAGTGGTTGTTTCTATCACTAACTCACATTTTAGAACTATTTCAAAGCACTAATGCTGGGTTTATGTTCATTCTGCACATGGTAAATTATGCCTTCAAGTCATTTTCGAATTAACGAACCTTCAAATAACAAACGTTACTTGATTTTCAGATTAACAAACTTTCGGTATAGCAAACTAAATTGATCTTTTGTATCCTTTCTTAGATTAAACAAGGAAAAGTAGAAATTACGCGGTGCGTAATATATGTCCCCGCCGGAAGTAGCATTTAGTAGCAAAATGTACAATATAGGTAAAAAGATCAAGGTCAAAGGTCAAAGAAGTCAAAGGTCAAAATTCTATGTAGAAGTTTTGAAGCCCTCACCTAGTGCCATCACATAAAGCAAACGGAATCGAAATCGGGTTAGAAATGGCGAAGGAGTAGCATTTTGTAGCCAATGTACAATATAGGTAAAAAATCAAGGTCAAAGGTCAAAGGTCAAAGAAGTCAAAGGTCAAAATTCTGTGTAGAAGTTTTGAAGCCCTCACCTAGTGCCATCACATAAAGCAAACGGAATCAAAATCGGGTTAGAAATGGCGGAGTAGCATTTGGTAGCAAAATGTACAATACAGGTCAAAAATCAAGGTCAGAGGTCAAAAAAGTCAAAGGTCAAAATTCTGTGTAGAAATTTCGAAGCCCTCACCTAGTGCCATCACTTAAAGCAAATGGAATTGAAATCGGGTTACAAATGGCGAAGGAGTAGCATTTTGTAGCCAATGTACAATATAGGTCAAAAATCAAGGTCAAAGGTCAAAGAAGTCAAAGGTCAAAATCCTGTGTGGAAGTTTTGAAGCCCTCACCTAATGCCATCACATAAAGCAAACGGAATCGAAATCGGGTTAGAAATGGCGAAGGAGTAGCATTTTGTAGCCAATGTACAATATAGGTCAAAAATCAAGGTCAAAGGTCAAAGAAGTCAAAGGTCAAAATTCTGTGTAGAAGTTTTGAAGCCCTCACCTAGTGCCATCACATAAAGCAAATGGAATCGAAATCGGGTTAGAAATGGCGAAGGAGTAACATTGGTAGCAAAATGTACAATACAGGTAAAAAATCAAGGTCAGAGGTCAAAGAAGTCAAAGGTCAAAATTCTGTGAAGCAGTTTTGCAGCCCTCACCTAGTGCCATCACTTAAAGCAAACGGAATTGAAATCAGGTTACAAATGGCAAAGGAGTAGCATTTTGTAGCAAAATGTACAATATAGGTCAAAAATCAAGGTCAAAGGTCAAAGAAGTCAAAGGTCAAAATTCTGTGTAAAAATTTTGAAGCACTCACCTAGTGCTATCACATAAAGCAACCGGAATCAAAATCGGGTTGGAAATGGCGAAGGAGTAGCATTTTGAAGCAAAATGTACAATATAGGTCAAAGGTCAAGGTCAAAGGTCACAACTGAAATTCTGTGTAAAACTTTCAAAGCTCCCATGTAGTGCTATCATATAAAGCAAACAGAATCAAAATCGGGTTAGAAATGGCGAAGGAGTAGCATTTTGAAGCAAGATGTCTAATATAGGTCAAAGGTCAAGGTCAAAGGTCACAACTGAAATTCTGTGTAGAAGTTTCAAAGCTCCCATGTAGTGGTATCATATAAAGCAAACAGAATCAAAATTGGCTCATAAATGACAGAGAAGTAGCAAATTGAACATTTTGATCACACATGGACGCACAGACGGACGGACAGACGGACACACAGACACACACACGTACGGAGCCCGTTTCATAGTCCCCTGCTCAAACTCGTTCAGAGGGGACAAAAAATGATCAGCTATTATCTACTACATGCTATAAATTTTTTGTGTACATCTCTGAAACCATAATTGCATATTCTGTTTATATATTATGCATTTACAGGTGTAGGTACATTTGTTCTTTATAAAAACTTCTTTTGATTTTTGTATCATGAAAAGGTTGCAGAAACAAACTGAATTGAACTGCCTAGCAAAGTGAATGATTACAGTAACCTTGAGATGTCTGCAACCTTGAAAGTACCAGACTGCACGCAATCATGGTACAAACGAAAGATCACATGCAGTGCATCAAGACAGGTGCATTTATCTCAGGCAGATTTAGTCCAATGATGCAGCTTTCAAAACACCACAATGGGCCAGATGTTCATTGCTGAATTAAGGATTAGTAAAAAGAATATTTGCTATCTTTTTAAAATCAAATAGCCATCTCTAATTCCCTAAAGCTATAAGTATAAAAATATGAAAGAGAAATGGTGAAAATAAATATATGACCAACGTTTTACAAGGATATCCCATTGCTACGTGCTTGGAAGAATGCTTCAAATCATAATTTTAGAATATAAATTTACGCTTGACTTTATGTACTGTGACCACTTCACCGCAGCTAGTACGGAAGTGACCACTTAAAGAGTTGGCTGAAATCCACACACAAGCAAACAAAACATGCCATCTATCAAAGTAGAGCCACTTCTCTGAGCCATACAATTTCTGACAGATTTCACCAGCTCACAGCTATAAATATCAGCGGCAGTGGCAAGCATCAAAAGATCTGGCAGCAAAACAAAACGTTGAATATTTTGCTACATAGTCTGCTTTTTATTCATTTGTGTTTTTAGCGCTAAGAGTATGATTTCTATAATGCCAAAAGCTGTTCTGCTGTAAACAGAAAATAATGCATTTACAATCAGGTCTCAGAAGCCATACATCTATGATTCGGTGCTTTTTTCTTTCTTTCAGTGAGTTTTACTTTTCATTGCTAGCGTTTCATAAGGTAGCATCAAAAACTCCTTTACATAAGTTAGCTATTGCTAAAAACTGGTTTCATGTGTCACAACATTTAAAACAGGCTTGTCAATTGTGAAATATATAAATGACTATAAACCAGCAGGCAGCACATTTCAGAAGACAAAATTCCTCTTTCTCTTCTCAGATTTGTGAATAGCTGTATTTTTTTTTTTTTTAGATTCTGCAAAGAATTAATGAACTTAAATTCAAAATAGGAAAAAACTTCAGGGAAAGATGTACAAATACATTCACATGTACCAATTTAATTTGCAAAATTTTCCATGGTCTTGGTGGGCTAATGAATAAAATATTGTGCTATCATTTCTTTGAGAGGTGGAAACTGCATTTTGTTGTCAAACAAAGCAATAGCCCGTGCAACTTTGTTTACAATTTCTCATCGAGAAAGAAATGAAGCTGTATAAATGAACCAGAAAACAATTCATCTGTTTATGTGTCCCTTTAGCTGCAAGATACTGTACAGCAGGATATTTTTGTGGCATGATATTTTTTTGAATTGGAGCCAACAGCCTTATTTGCGGCATGAATTTTTTGGTGAATTGCCATTGGCATTCAATGCATATAGTGTAGAAAAGAATTTTTGCATGCATTTTAATTTTGCAAATGTTGGCTCTTGCAAACTTTGCAAAAATTAAAATGCACATGAACTTTTATGGTTTTACAGTATACCAGTTGGCCAGTTCATTTCATCCCTCTTAAACTAAAATAAAGACTATTTTCTGCAAAGGAAAAGGAGGGGAGGGGAGGAAAACCCAAAATAAACACTGAGGTCCTGACTAACAGACTATCACAGCTCTGATCTACCCTCGAACGCTATCATCGCTGCCATCCATCACTGAGTTTGTCTTCCAACGTTAATTACATTAGCAAGGGGACACTTTGTTTGGAGGAATGTTGAGTCGTGGCACGGTGAAGAGCAGAGACGAATTAAGATGCCTCGGCGATGCTTCTTTGGTCCATAAAACACATCCCCTCATCTCCTAAACTGATTACATAAAGGGGAGTGAGTGATGAATAACAACAACACACAAAGCAGGTGTTTGGCATTCCTTCATCGGGGATATAAATATATGTGAATGTATTCATATATATATATATATATATATATATATATATATCTATATATATATATGAATCTATTCATATATATATATATCAACATGGAGCAAAGCTTCAGACTTCTAATGCATTCATTTGATGACATGTACAATGGATTGATACAACTGGAACACAAGACCACAAGATAACTAAATTGTTAACACCTTATTCTTAGGTATGGATATATTAATTGGCAGATAGAATGGTAATGGCTCAAAACTTTAAAATTGCACTGATCTCTATTTTCTGCATCAGAAAGAATGATTTATATTGTTCATTCACTTCATTGTGCTCATCAAGATCTTAGGATCCTCAGTGACAGAGCTCTGGCAGCATTATTAACCAGTTGAGGACAGACTAATTTTTCTACAACACGCATTTCCCATAGACACCTGCACGAGTATACTCGGGACTTGTCTTCAACGGGTTGATATGTTTATTGCCATTCCTGGGCTGGGGTAAGTAGAGAGATCTCACATACAAATGAATGGGTATAGCGGGGTCTTCACTTCGAGAGAAGACAGGTTAGGTTTCCACACACAAATGAAAGGTATCACACATCACAGACCAAGCATATACTTGTACTGTGTAATTCAGTGCATAGAAGAAATGAACTTTACAGTGATTAAATCCCACTTAATTTGCTGCCAGTCTGTATACCAGGGCATTATTCGAGGCACCGGTTAAACTATGCGCCTTCGGTGACTTCAACAGCACCACTTTTTGGGGGGGCTGGGCCCTGTAGAAAATAGTGCTATTGAAGTCACCTTGTGCACGTAGTGTCAACCAGAACCTCTCAGGCCTGGTATATTTGTATAATGTATTTCATTTTGTTTATTTCCAGTATGGTATGTGATTTCATCTTTTGCACTAGTCGTGCCTTTTGATTTCAAGTGAATTTGGAGCCTTACAAATCATATGGAGTGCTATTACTATGAACTAAAAACAAATATGAAAAGTTTGGATCAGAATTTTTCCACCAGGAATGACGCATGCTCAAAATAGACCACACATTATCCTAGATTATCTACACAACACACATTGGTGTGAGAACAGCAGTACTTGCATCACAAGAGCTGGTATAGTTATGATAATTTCTGTCATTGTCATAATGATAAAATTGTAATGATGAAAACAATTATTGCTATCATCATAATCTTAAGTGTTAGTATCAGTACTTACCACGGTATTCATATCACAATGATAATCAAAATTATAAGTATCACGGCTATCATTTTCACTATCATTACTACTAATATCATTTGTCTTCTTCTTTTTCTAATCACTAATCTAATCTATCATTATCACCATCAATCTTTACATTTAAATGGAAGCGACAATCGAATCTTCATTCAGAGGGTAGGTTAAGAGGAATTCCACATATTCAAAGTGAAGAGTAAAGATAATGCATGCATGCAGTCTAATAAGATCCAACTGTCTTCTTATGTGATGCAAATTGGAACAAAAAAGCCAAAAAAGTTGATGATTCTCTAGAGAAGGACAGAGTAACACAGAGTCATGAAGGTGCAAACGGCAGTTTCATTTCATCCTCTTTTTCTGGGGCTCAGTATGATACAGGAACAGCCCCCCCCCCCCCCCTGCATCCCCATCCAACCCCCCCCCCCCCCCATCTTCCCTTGGGCTGGAGCTTGACAGAAATATTCACATCATGTCCTGCTCCCGAGCTTATAAATCATTGAGCACTTTGAGGCAGATTGTGTGTCAGCGGGCAGGCACCCAATCAGGATATAAAATCGGAAGACAGCAAAGTGTCCCGATAAGAAAGGAGAAACCCACACAGACGAGAAAATGCTGTGATAACGCCAACCACCCCGCCACTCGAGGTGGACCCAAACTCTGATAACCTTCCAAATGGCCCACGGGGGGAAAGAAGGCAAGGCAAGCCAAGGGGGTATACTCTAGAGAGCCATCAAAGATAGAAGAGCAGGTGGTTGCCTGATATTTTGTTTCCCCAATCAAGGAACTTAAGCAAAGTATTGATTGCCCCCCTCTCCATCCCCTACCCCCCCCCCCCCCCCCCGACATCTTTTGAGGAGGAAGATTATCATTCGAGCGAAGACACAAACAGCGTGCCATGGCATTACATCTCTTGTTTCAAAAGCCACGGTTTGCTCAAGTTTGCGGTCAAGTATTGCTCTTCATATCCTTTCTGATAAACCACAAGGATGCCATAAGCACACACCTCTTATGAGGAGTATGTGTGTGAGTGTGTGTCTGTGTGTCTGTGTGTGTGCATATTTATTCCCTTATGCGTGTGCATACATAGATATGTGTGTGTTTTAAACACTGTTTTCAGATCTACTTCAGATTGCCTTGAAGGTAACTAAATTTTTTTAAATGTATATATATATATATATATATATATATATATATATACACGAATACAAACTGTACATATACACAAATATTCATTTTTAAAAAGTATCTGTAAATGCAAAAATCTACATAAGTATAATTGTACATACATATATATATATATACATATATATATGATTATATATATATATACATATATATATATACATATATATATATATATATATATATATATACAAAAAATACATACTGTACATATACACAAATATTCATTTTCAAAAAGTATCTGTAAATACAAATAATTATACATGTACATATATTCAATGTGAAATGTGACAGTCAGGAATGGTTCAACAGATAAATGGACAGACAGACAGACAGACAGACAAATAAAAGAGACCCTGCAGGTGCTACATGGTAGAGGCTTATAAGTAAATAAAGATACAACTTCTAACGTATGAATCATGCGCATCATATTTTACAAATTCACCCCCCGTCTCTACCAAATAAACCAAATGGCATGAAAAACAACAAAAACAAAATATCAACCAAAATAGAAATAAAAACAACATTTCATAGGTAACTTAAGTGGTTTTGCATATACAGCTAGTCCATCCAAAATTGTAGGCTGGGTGTAATGAGACAAATTCCACTGCCCTTGACAGTCTATCAACAAATTGAATTAATCCATAACAAAGGCCTGTGTGACTCATTGTGCTGGAATGGAATTTGAACAATTAACTTTTGGCATAATGAAGCAAGCTAATATCATCCTACCAATGCAATGAGAATCATGACATAAAAGGGAGTGAGACTGGAACATTGTGGCCCTGTTTTGAACTGTGCAGCAAATTATACGCATGTACTAATTAAGCCCTCCCCCCCCCCCAAAAAAAAGGGGGATATTTAGACTACACGTTGTTCAGCATGTAAGAGTAAGTTCCTTATTTTGAAAAAAGTGACCTTGAATGTCAGCATGTACGCTCTCATAAATGAGATTAAAGGGCTTCCGGTGTATATTACTCTCGTCAGTGCTAATTTCTATCTGCAGAACAGCAGTGGTGGAGTACCGAACAGAATTCAGCTCACTGTAGCTATAAAATAATGCAGTGTGTGGCTACGACTGGCACTATGTACGGCAGAGAAACCAAGACTTGCAATACTTAGTTTCTGTCATTAACCTGGTAGAACAGAACTTTTCAAAGACTCTTTTTACATTCCTCCAATTCGAAGATGTCTCTGAAATTCAAAGAAAATGAAAGCGTAATGAAATGATTTGACACAGTGCTCAGGGGAAGAAACAAACAACAACATCAATGCTGAAATTAAATGCAGAAGAATTTATCATCAAAGCCCATTTTCAAAGTACATGTGTGGCAAATCTTAAACAGGATAAAAATACGCTCAGAGCATGATATAAAAAGCACCATCAGCGAGCACAAGAATAGATTACGGCACCAAGATAAACCACAAAATCCTAAAAATTGATCTCCCCATCCACGTAAATAAATAACCAGCACTGATTACTTCCATAAAAGTGCAAGCAAGCGCAGTTAATTTCCTAAATGGGTTTACTTGCTACAAATATAAATTTTGGATAGGTGCATTTGCAAGTATTGTGTATACCCATGGAAGACTCTGTGTACATGTGCGTGTGTGTGTGTGTGCGCGCACGCTTGGGTGTGAATATTAATCTCTGTTTTGTTTTCTGGTTTTTTTTTCATACAGTATAATACAGCCTATGGAGCGTCATAAGGGGGTAAATATTACAATACAAGAGGACTAATGTATAGATCTGATAAAAATGTCTTAATCATCACTGTAACATTGGACAAGCCTTGCCCTTACTGGATATGACCAGAATTTCTCATCTTCTGTATAATAATGATGATGTGATAAAGCCTGTGTATCTACATATACACACAATGCACAAATATAGATATAATGTTTCTACCTCTATTTCCTCTAACTGCAATGGAAATGAAAAGTGAACGATTTATAGTTAGCAGATTAACGAAACGTGACAACGTAATAGACAGTGTATTACCAAATGCACGTTCATAGCATTTATAGTTGCCTTCGCAACCTCATCATATCATCATAGCCAATGGGCTATAAATGGATGGTGATTAACTCTCCATTTATTATCAGCAGTTCTCCCATCATGAACACGCTCCCTGAGAAGTCTCCATCCATTCTGCAATATCCTGTACTGTATGAAAGGCGGTCATTGCCATACGACAACCTATCTCGCAGTACAGGATAGTACTGGATAGTTCATTTCCTTTCTTGCCTGCTAACCTTCTTTGAGTCAAGGGTGGGGGGGGGAGGGAAGGGGGTCAGCATGGTAGCACTACCAATATCGATTGTCCTCTGGTTTGTTAGTTGGGTCAGCATCCGTCTGTCCCCATTCCTCGATTTGTCTCAAATTAAGTCGCTCATCGTGGCAATGTGACATTCAGGACTGACTGCTGATACCCCGTGTTACCAGACAGCACTGCAAAAAGCCATAGTGCGCAGGTGGACTAGATAGACACATGTCCTTCTTCCACAGAAACTGACGTATCAATTTGCACAGTGAAACTAATGCTTTGAGAAGTATCATAATACCTTTTTTTCCCTTGTCTTTGAAGTTGTCAATCTTGCTGACAAATGACAGGAGGAAAAATTATAAAAACGAATATCAATTCACTTAAACATCAATATGATTCTACCTCATAGGGGAAAAACAGTAACAAGAATTGAAGTACCGAGGCAGCATTTTTTTTTTCCACACAGAGCTGATAAGAAAAACTGGCTGAGGTTTCATTACCATGGATCTAGACACGCAAACAATAATGAAACCCCCAGAATCCATCTGGAGGTTTCCTCGCAAATCAATGACATTTGGGAACAGCACATGGGGGGGGGGGGGGGGGGGAAGAGACACACACTCAAAATTGATGCTCGAAACTTAAGCACCGCTTCGGCTCTAGTGTCGCAAAAACAAACTGCGGAGAGTCTGTCTCCGACGCATAGATGACCGGAGTAATTGACCCCGAGGCTGACATCTCTGCCGCATTAAAGGGGGGGGGGGGGGGGGCTTCTTACTCCAGCGGTTGTGACCACTGTCCCCTTGAACATTCCCATGATGCTCTTGAACCAACCTTTCCTGTCACTCTTGGCCTGTCAAGAAACAGCAATCGGGCCAGTCCCTTGGCAATTCCAAATGGCAGGTTGCATTTCAGAAATTTCTACTCTAAATCTAACTTGACCACTGAACAAGAGGGAAAGGGGAATTCCCAAGTCCCCTTTATTGCAGAATAATGAGTTTTCAGGGGCAGCACTTGTATTTCACTGTGCACCACAATAGCAACAAAAAACTCACACAAAAAAAAACCCTCTTCTTTATAGTTCAGAATAGCTACATGTAGGTTCCATACACAAGATAATTAGTGTTAGACATGCAATTCCTTCGACAGGGGATCTATTTGGGGAACAATTTGCCAGAAAATTCACAGTGACAAATTCTGATAACAATTCAGACTGGACCCTCGTGAGTCACAATGATATGAATTTATGAAGAATTATGCTGCCTAGCCCACAATTCACATGTCACTGCTTTTAATGCAAAACCCAAAATAAGCATTTTCTTCCTTTTGCCAATCTGCATAAATGAAAACGGAATAATATCTGTTGGGGTTCCAATTTCAAATACAGAAAGTCGAATGTGTGTGGAATGGTGCAAAATTTACATGCAGTGTAATTTCGCAGTCACAAGTTGTGCGACCGTACAGCTGAACAGTTGTTAACACACACTGGGAATTAGAGCCCTTCTTCCGCCGACTACAGGTCATCAAAATGCAAGCCAGCATAGTGTGGTGTAGATTTCACCATAATTGATGCAAATGAGTATCACTGAGAATCACAAAGTCCCCAAATCCTTCTTCCCTACTACTAGGTGCCAAGAGTTTAACCCTATGACTGCTGCACCGGTCTCTCCCAAGAGTTTCAACACACGATCTCAGTGAAGCAAAATGGCCAATCATTTGAACGTGAGAGATTAAAAGCCTGCTGCTGTCAGAACTGTTTATGTGCTGCATTAAGACTCTGCTTACCTTTAGCAAGCTCTCACCTCCATCAAGGAGGTTATGCTTTTTTTGTTGGCATTGGTTTGTTTGTCTGTCTGTTTGCAAAATACCGCAAAAAGTTGTGCACAGATTTGGGTGAAACTTACAGGAAAACTTGATCATTACACAAGAAACAGATGATTAAATTTTGACGGTGATCTGCATAACCATCTGGATCAAGGATACTTTTTCTGTTGTTGGAAGGATAATAATCATAATGATGATGTTGATGATAATAATAGTAGTAGAAGCAGTAAAAGTAGTAGTGGTAGTAGTCATATGGTAATAATAATGATAATGATAATGATAAAAATAATAATATTAATACCAATAATAATGATAATCATAATGATAATCATAATCATATTACTACTACTACTAGTACTACTACTACTACTACTACTACTACTTCTAATGATAACAATAATAATAATATTATTAACGATGATAATGATATAGCCAAGAAGAAGAAGAAAGCAGAATAAAAAAATTTTGAGCATGAAATCCATTCTATAGCAATATCTATCACCATTTCAAATGAACAGTGCAGCAAAACATGTCACATGGCTCTCCCTGGGAGACCAGCAACTCAATTAAAAACTGCACACATGTTTACCATGTCCTGACCTTTTTGCAGCTATCGCATGGCACATTGGAGGTGGCAGAATCTCCGCAAACCTGGTAATTAGGCTTGATCTCTCGAGTCTGGCGCCACCCTCGCAATGCGTGCAACGTCGTACGCAAATTTGCACATTTGAGGGGGTGCACGACCTTGACCCAAGGCCTCTGTGCTAAGGTGACCCAATGCACACTTTCTGCCTAACATGTAAAGAGAATTTCACATCAGAGTATAGAAAGTAAATTGTCATCAAAAGTATTTGCAGACCTGCTAACCTTTTTGACTGAAAAATAGGGACATTTTGGCTCAAAAGTAAACAAATTCTTTCATATATACTTTTTCCATACACATTCCCTTCAAGTAGATTTTGAGAGCAGCCCACTGTTTTGATCTATGCACCAAATTCATTTTACAAGTCACAAATCATGCTGAGTTTGATACCAAGTCATAAATTGATAATGGTAATGGTAATGGTTTACCTAAAAATTCATTTGCAGCCATGGAGATGGCTGAATTGCAGAATTTTGTACAATATCATATTTTATTTTATTTTAAATTAAGTCAAGTTTAAAACTTACAGATATTTTCATAGAGTTGTGTATGTTAATCTCATGTTTTTACATCTAATGCACTTCATGCTTATGGAATAGTTAATAAAAAACAAATAAATGAATCAAGTCTTTGGGCTGCAAAAATGATTTTTGCAATATATATAACAGTGCTAATGCTGATGGGAAAACCAATGACATGGAACAAGCAAACTCTAATGAAATAAAACCATGGAAGAATGAGGAGCAATCGACGATAAAAGAAATAACACGGGCAATTATCTACATGAAAAATCCTGATTGAATCACTCATGATACTCTGAAATAGGCTGTATACTATGTGTTAATGTGTGCTTGAATAGCTGATATGGACGGAACATTGGCATCATTCTCAGCTCTCGCGTACATCATCTGGTGTTGTTGGTGAGAGGCGTGAGCAGTCAAGTGTGACCATGCCTCTGGCACATCAGACATGTCTAATCATCTATCCCAGCCAGACAAACGACCCGATTCACACTCGAAATATGAAAGGAGGGCAGGGCGCCGAGTCTCCCTCATTGTGGCGAGTGATCTCGCATAAAGTTTGAAGACAAGGCCATATCATGAGGCAACCTCTCCAGGGTATCCCCAGTCCCTAGCCCACAAAAGTGGTCTGGGAGCTTGGGGAGCTTTTAAGACCACTCTAAAATCAAGAGCCAATCAGATAGAAATGTTCAGATACTTAACTCAAACTCAAAGTTTAACCAATGCTGGCCAGGCAACAATCCCTGTAGTTTCTTTTGCAGGTGGAACAAATTTACTTGAGTGGCTAGATGTCCGAAAACAAATGCAGTCTTATTTTGCAAATGTGAGAGGAGTTTTATCTTACAAACCCATTTGGCATCACTTAAGAGGGAAGTCATGCACTGAAGTGTGCAGAGTGTGTTCGACAAAATGCTTTCTCGTTTTCAAAGTGTGAATTGGGGTCTACCTACCTTACCATCACACCTCATGTGTACGCACCCCATCTGCAGTGTGCCCTGAATACTGCAAGACTCATTATCTCCCCATACCCTGTAGAAATTGGGACGATGTCTTCCAGACTAATGGCTACTATGGCTTTATCTTCTATGGCTTTATGTACCAAATAGATCTAAAGAACTTTAAAGACGATTTACACAAAATCATTTGAACTTCATCATAAAATATGATTTTCTTTCAATGTTCAAACTGAAAAAGGATAAATTTCTGCTGCTTTCTCAATGATTGTAAAAGTACCAGTACATTTAATTTTTCTTTAATATTATGTCGATAGCTCAGCGGCTCCGTTCACCCACTTCTTTTTATCTTCGCTATTGACATTTTTTTTTTCCTATTCCATTTTCTGCATGACAGCGACTTAGTAGTGGGATTTGTCTGGGTGTATGTCTAGGGTTGGTTAGGTTTTTATTCTTAGTTTGTGTAATTCATTTTAAAATTCCAGTTTCTATGATTGGGGAAAATGCACCATATCAACATATTTTTTTTTTAGCATTCCTCTCCATTTCCTGCACTTTCAAAAATTCAGAATGTGTTTTGTGGTTTTTCTTTCTTACCTTATCAATGGTATAGCCATAAATTTCATATATCATATTTTGTAATGTTGACATATATATGCACTTATATCTAATGCAAAAAAAAAGTATTTACAAGTTTTGTTGAAGATGGAAAAAATGAATGAATTACAGAATGTTTTGCTTTCTCTTGTGTTTTCTTACTCTCTCTCTCTCTATCTCTATGTCCGTATATATATATATATATATATATATATATATATATATATATATATATTTATTCATTTACTTACTTATTTATTTATTTTTGTTTATATTTATGCTTGTACCTTTCCAACAGTCTTTTGCTTTTTTATTCTATCTCTCCTAAAAATAAAAATAAAAAATATACATACATGAACATACATGGGATAATTAATCTTTCTGGCTCTCTATCTTCATTGATATCTATTTCTATCTGTATTTCTTTTTCTCTTTCTTTCTCACTCTCTCTCTCCACCCAAGAGATCAAATCATCTGTTGTACTGCACTCTACTCATGATTACTGCGCATGAAAAAGGTTTTGTCACCTGAAACATCTGTTCACCAATAATGACTCACATTTTGAATGCAATAAGACAAAATTCTTCTCTCCCTCTCTCTCCTTCTTTCTCACTCTCAAACTCTCTCTTCATCATGCTCTCTCTTCAATTCTTTAAATTCACCCCTTGATTACTCATACTCAAGTCATGACAGTGAACTATATTTCATTCAGCAAGGCAACTAGAAAACAGATGAGTAAACTGGGCAGCCATGTTTTATTCAAAAAATTCATAGTGCCTCACTCTATTATGGCATTGACTCATATACAAAGACATTCATGCAAAGTGACTAAATGTAAAGAAGTTCTTACTCTCCCTCACTCTCCTTTTCTCCCTTATTCTCTCACTCTCTCTATATATACATATATATCTCTGTCTATCTATCTATCTATCTATCTATCTATCTATCTAAATACATATATAAGTATTGGCAACAAATCTGCATTTTATGATGTATGTCTACATATTTTTTTATGTTTCTTCATTTCATACATCCATCCTTTCTCTAGTCTATCTGTCTCTTTCTTTTTCTTTCTTTTTTTCTCTCTCTCTGTTTTCCTTTTTTTTTTACCTCATGCTGTGTCCAACTTGTTTGACCATTTTTCTCTGTGTGTTTCGCTACACCCCCTCCACTCAATTACCCACCGTCCCCCAAGAATAAAAGCTCCTTAATATTGACCGACTGGGGACACAACCAAGGTGGATAACACCCCCTCTCCGTACGAGTTACTCTACAGCTAGGTAGGAAACTTAAATGTGGATGTGCATTGATTTTACCCCCATCTGCAGGTGGGGGCAGATTTACTTACCAAACAACCGCTAGAGGAGGTGAAACCAAGAAAAAATAAGAAGTTGTTTTCCCTAAAGCGCTGCTGAAAACATCTTGTGCACTACCTACTTTCCTATCTTTTTCTCACTCAGTCCCTTTCTTACTCTTTTTCTTTCCCTTTCTCCCTCCAACCATATTTACTGTCTTTATAAGTAATATATCTATTTTCTTGCTTATTTCTCACTTAACCTCATTTGACATAATTGTTTGCTGTCTGCCCCCCCCCCCAAAAAAAAAAAGAAAACAATATATATATGTATATAATCTATATAGTATATATTTATATTTATATATACACATTTCTGAAATATGATCACCACAAAATATATGTAACCACCACAAAAGCAATTCAAGTCTTGTTCTAATATGATTTCAGTATCTGTTGTAACTGTGTAGAGTGTTTAGACTACGACATCCTACAGAGCAAAATATCTATAGTTTCAATGATTTTGAAATACACATTGCAGATTCTTGTGAATAAATATCACACTGAGGTTCTGCCTTCCTGTACAATAATTTCATGCATGTGATTTCCTACATGAAAAGAAGATGGAAAATAAATGTTATACAAACTTGAAAAACTTGAACTGTTTGCGTGCATGGAAGGGGTAACTTAGGTTCTTTGTTTCATTGCACACCAAGCATATTGGCCACATTAGCACTTACAATTGCTTGGCAAAAAATGAAGGCATAAAATCATTGCATATTCTTATGATATCAACTTAGATGAATCTTGAATTACATGAATATGATTGTCTTCCATGAATTAGGTGAATTCTATGAGTTAGTTGACTTTCATAGGGGCCCATGGACATTTCGTACATTAATATTGTCTTCAAAGAAAACAAAAACAAAAAAACCATCAACATTGCCACTAGGACCCATGGAGTAGAGACATTGATAAAACCAACAACAGGATGCTAAATCCACTCTCAAAGATACAGCGTCATTGGCGATGGCAGCCTAATGCACTGATTTTATGGCTAGCATGCACTTACTGTCACTAGTCACTCCCAGGCATGTAGACCAAAGGATTCAAGCACTGGAAATAATACTCCCAGACTGATGAATAGTAGGCTATCACGACCACTGTACTTGAGTAGCACTGCCTTCGATGCATGGCCAGCACTGATGTGAATCGCCTCATGTTCCGGATTCAGGAAATATTTTAGCATAAGATCATTTCATCAATTTGGACCCTCTAGATATATTGCCATTTCATCATGGCAGCTTATAATTCAGGCGCGGTGGAGCACCCCAATTATCTTGCAGAAATCCATCGGCAGCCGAGCCTCATTTGCATAAAGTAAACAACATGTACTCGCGTAGTTGTGAAAAAGTAAACAACTTCTCAAGCTAATAACAATTTAAGGAAACCTATTTTCGGATTAAAATTGAGTTAGTTTGAATTTGAAAAAATGTCCGAATATGCACATATAACATATTAAAGAATTTGACAATGATAAATGTGAAATTTTAGCGAAAACCTGGCGAGCAAAATTACCAAAAATATGCCTCGAAATCATCCTAAAATTCACGAAGTGTGATGGCGGAACCAAAGCGCCATTCGATTAAAGTACACCGAAATTTATCTATCTGCTTGCATTTTAAATTTCATACCGTAATATTCCCGGCCATGGTTGTGTCGAAAAAAAAACAAACAGAAGGTGATGTCAAAAATGACAGGAACGCAAAGCGTACAGGTCGGTCCCATGTATATATAATCGCGTCACTGTAGCGTTGCATGTCACAGCACACACAACGCATTGCTGCATGCAGCGTGCGCGGCAGCAGCTCAGCAGTCACCGCTGTGCGACACTCAGCCACTGCACTTTTATTTGATTGAATAAATGTAATTTCTCACCTTCTACAAAGGAGATATTAGTGTTACTTACGGTGTTATTCATTCAGCTTTGCTGGCCATGGCCATTGCTAAATTCATAACTAGGAATAAAAAATTTCATAACAAACACATTCCTGCTTATGATTTTTATGAAGAGGTTAATTGCATGTGCTACCAAAATCGCAAAAACAACGCGCAAAATCACAAGCTTCACACCCGGACCTCACACATTCACAAACACAACCACAGGCTCCACTCAGCTTTAACTACCAACTGCTAAGGTCCACCGCCCGGGCTGGCCGGGCCAAACCTCGAGCTCGGCCTCGACAGAGACGCGCTGCAGAGTCCGATCAAAATCACATCATGTCAGACTGTTACATTGTTATGATTATTTTACTCATTTAAACGAAACATTAAGATGTTTGTAAGAAATACAACATTCAAATATGATTATCACGAATGAAATTTCATCAAACTTCCTATTTACCAAATTACACAACACGAGAAACCCAGCTGGCAAAACTGACTGCGTCACATGCAAACCAACAATGAGCACGAAATCCTAAATCTCACGTACCACGCATGCCCAATATTACGGGAAAAGAAATGATGTCATTTTCAAATGTTTCGCTAACTACAATTTTCTATTCCAAACCCGGCAGAAACAAGTTGATGTCTCAAAAAGTGCAGGTGGAACCAAGCTAAAACTTTCACCATATATGGATTGAGGCCTGATGAACTTATGTTGCCAATTTTCGACACATTGGAGCCCGGCCATAGTCCAGTCGGAAAAAACAGAGAGCATGTTTTGCGAGAGGTGATTTTCAAAACGCTTTAATATCTCAAGTTCTAGTGCAGCAAATTTCATAATTTTTTCATCAAAAGGAAGGTTTTTAAAAACTTAGATAGTGTGGGAAGTTTGAGTTTACTAGCGCTTGCATAGCGGCACAAGGAGAAGGTAAAGATTTGACTTTTTCATGCATACAGTTTCGGGCAGCCGTGGATGCCCGTTGGAAATTCAAATAGAACGGGGCGATAATGAGATGCAAATTGGGGTGCTCCACCGCGCCTGAATTGGACCCCATTAAAATGACAGAGCTTAAAAGGATTGTTCCTTGCGGTTCCAGGTTAACATTGGCTCAGATTTGAAAAACAAAAAAAAATCTATGCATCAAATGCTTTGATATGATTGTATACATCACCATTTGAACAGCAGTGAGGCTAAGATATGAAAAGTTGACATAATATACTGTAACCAAAGGAGTGAATACATTACCACATACCCCCCCCCCCCAAAAAAAAGTAATAATAATATGTTCACTCTCAGGGATACATATGAATATATTTTTATATAACATAACAAGCCAATATACCCCCCCCCCCCCACAACACAAATGGAATTCATATTGCCTACGCAGTTGGAAATTACTGGCTTTGCTTCTGAAAAGAGGAATAATACCTATTAAACATTCTGTGGTTGCTACTCTCTATTGCAAATTCTTATGTTCAAATATACACACACACACCATCACCACCACCACAACATACACAGAATTTATATTATTTCCAAGGTATTGAATTGTTGGCTTTGCTTCTCAAAGAGAGGGATAAAACCTATTTGACATTCTGTGGTTGCAGTGCCCTCGATTGCAAACCTAACCACACGTAGGAATTGCCATAAAAGTCCAGAATTGCAAAAAAATCATGCTAAAACACATACATGTAAGTGGTATGTGATTGGACACGTTTTTTGTATGCTGTGTTAATGGTATCTAGTGGCGTTGAACAATGGAACTGCAAAATGTAGATGTCAAGGGCGGATCCAGGAATTCTGTAAAGAGGGGGTACCTTTACAAAATTAACCGGTTGAGGATGAGTCCCAAGTATACTCGGGCAGGTGTCTATGGGAAATGCGTGTTGTAGCAAAATCAGTCCGTCCTCAACAAGTTAAAGGGGGGGGGGCGCACGCACCCCCATTTTTTTCTTTTTATTTCTTTTGTTTTAACAAAAATAAAGGGGGGCACGCGCCCGGTACACTTTCCCCTGATTCCGCCACTGGATGTGTTTTATCTAATGTTGTTACAACACACACACACACACACACACACACACACACGAACACACATTCTTAAACTGAGATAAAAGTTTCCTCGAGTGCAATATCAGAACCCAACCCTATATTAACAAATCATCAAATAATGTTGTTGTTTTTTCCCCATATGCATGTTTTTTTCTTCTTATTTTTGTGAAGTTAAATCAGCAAAACAAAGGACAAGAAACTGAATTATTCTATCAGTCACATTATGCAGTATAACTGATATGTTCTGACTTTAAGACTATTAGTGCATCACTCATCATGACACAACCACTGGGTCTGAAATCAGAAGACCAAGCTAACGAGATATACAAGATGCAAATTCATTTATCGATGTCAATCAAGTTTGAAATGAAGTGTAATATGACTTGCATAGACCAGACCCCAAATCAACCCTGTGTCACCTGAATTTTTAGTCAGTGCCCGAGTTTCAATCCTCAAGTGCACAATTTTGATTGGAAACTTAAGATGAATTGCAGTTGTTGACTCCAGCAAAAGAATAATGCTGGAAGACTGCATGAGAAACAAAATTTGTCATAACCATAGACTTTGTACACTACTAGTGCCCTTTTGGCATGAGGCCAACGATATACACAATGCAATTGGCCAAGATCAATAGGCACAATCACTGTATATAGGAAAACATGCATGTAGCGCTCTGTCTATAGAGTGTAAACATAAATGTTGCATGTTCTGGTATAATATTGGGTGACTGAATTATAAACAAGTTGCCTTTACTTACATATTTATTTATTTATTTATTTATTTAGTTAGTTAGTTATGTATCTATCTATCTATTCATATTTGTATTTATATATATTTATTTGTTTATTTATTTATTTATTTATTTATTCATTCATTTATTCATTTATTTAGTTAGTTAGTTAGTTATGTATTTATTTAGTTATGTATTCATTCATTGATTCATTCATTTATTCATCTATTTATTCATCATGTCTATAGACTGCAAAAAACCTCAATTAAGGATAATGAACAGGAATCCTGTTTAGTTATTTGAGAGTCTTGACAATATGTGACCCGCGACAACGGTTTCAGGCAAAAGTCGCAAGAGCAAATTCCCTCCTAGGCGGGGTACAAAGATTTTGAGCATTATTTTTGTCTTTTTAGGCTTTTTGCAGAAATCGAGTCTTTGATATGTTTTCTACATCTACATTAGATTTCAAAGCATAAGACTTAGTTTTTCCTATCGAAAATGGAATTTTAAGCACCCTATGTTGGATCGCACTCGTCAGTTTCGAGCTTCTTTCGAACGCCGCGCCAATATCCCCAGCGTTGCTACGGCGCAGGGTCTTGCATGCGATTGGCTGGTGCGTCGCATACATTTACATAATTCGGCTTTCGGAGACACCAGCTGCAGCGTTTGGGGAATGCTTTGTCCACGCGTGCACGATTACATGCTCCATTGTTCTTGCTATTGTTGTTTATATACGCTTGCTCTGTAGTGCGTGCTCTTCGTTTGGCTTTCTATCCAAACTATTCTACCGCAATATTCGACAACGGAAGTGAAACAAATATCATGTAGCATGACATAATCGTTTGAAGAGAAATATAAATATTCTCAAATTTGTGTACTTGTACAAGTAGTAAAAATTATGACAGCAGACTGACTCAATGGAAGGTAGATGAGAGGAAAGGAGCGGTGACATGTGACCAATTATCAAATACTACACGTCAAAAGATGGCACCAAGCTAACGAGTCGTGTTTGTTTGTTTATTTGTTTGTTTTGATTTAATTAGCACTACCGAACAAAGCAACATAATATGCTTGTCTTGTAAAAGTAAAACAAACAGGAAGCGTGACCCTTGCCAGCACTAGCAATTTTTTGCCTTCAAAACGGTCGCCAATGATAAAGACAAATCAACCACAATGAAAACGCGATTTGTAAATGTGTGGATTCGCCACCGCTCCTGTTACATGCACACGGTCATGGCGCGTGGATGCCATTGCGTAATGCGAGCACCATACACAATGTACACCATGCGTGCAATTATCGTATTCGCCATCTTGAAAGACGTACTGGTAAACAAACCCGAGCGAAACGCATTGTTTTTCGGCTCCATACGCTGAGCTCCGAGGAAGGTGCCCGGGAAATTTGACTCTCTCAGTGAGCCAATCAGAAGGCGATGTGGTTGCTAGAGGCGGAGCTTAACATCGATTGGCACCATCGTACGAATGGGTGATTCTCCCCTCGCATCACCGCTCGGACATTGTTTGAGAAAGAGGTGAATCTTTAACGCCTGTTTTCTCGCAATTTTGTCAGGCTAACAACTTAAAAAGTGCATTTTATTTCTCGTTCTATGCCCACTTATGGTGCCGAAGAATACACATGTTTTATATCAATGCAAAGCTTAGGAAATGGGCAATGTGATTCAGTGAAAAAATAAATTTTGAAAATTCCCGACTTTTGCCTGAAACCGTTGTCGCCGGTCACATATGTCCTTACACTATAATTGTTAATACATATTTTTTCGTTTTACTGTCACATAGATGTGCTGTCTTGCTGCATTTATAAAGGCTCATTCATTCATTATCTATTTATGTATTTATTATGTACATAAACTGCAAAACCTCAATTTAGGAAATGAGCACGAATCCTGTATAGTTATTTGAGAGTCTTGACAATTTTTCGTTACACTATAATTGCTAAAATACATTTTTTGTTTTGCTGTCACATGGATGTGCTGGCTTGGTGCATTTATAAGGATTACTTGAATAATCATCACATCACAAATGCTTTGTCTCTGTGAACTTAAAAACCAAAATGCCCTGGTTGTACAAATGACCTTTTCCTTCTCATGTGCCGCAGAGTGGAACCTCAAAATGGCTTATAGGCAGTGGACCCAAGGTTACAACGGCTTTCTTCAATTGTTCAATGCCCTAAAAATGTATTGCAATACAGGTTACATTTTGAAGAGGATTCTTTCAGACAACCACACTAATTGAAGCTGATCAAATGGGTATTGATTACTCCCTATGTGAGCATATTTGCAGGGAAGGAGGGAAAAAAAAAAACCAGCTGGCTCACAAACTGTACGAGCTGAAATTTTCGCGTACAGATATTTTCGCAAATTGCTATTTGGAGGACATTTTCGGGTGTTGTTATTTTCGCGGTTCAAAGGCGATTTGCGCAATTCGCGAAAATTTCAGATCGTACAGTAGTAGTCTCTATCGTACATACATGTACAGAAACATCTTTAAGCCTGTACTCGATTAGTGTAATGAAATAAATGGATATTGATCACGTCCACCAAATGATCTGATGACATCTTAATACATAAGAAAGAGAGGACGGAAAAAAAAAAGATTCATCTTCAATACCCACTCCCATATACCACATAGGCTATGTGACTGACTTTTATTCTATGCGACATTTCTTCCAATATATGTTAGCTCCAAATTTTGTAATTTACTGAAATTATGCATGTATAGGAAAGCTGCATCTATACACACATGCACACACACACACATAAACACACACATGCGTGTGTGTAGATGAATAAAGAAATATGCATACATATACACACATACATATACATATACTACAAAAATCATGTACATATGTTTTTATCATAATGTCCATGCATTACTTCAATAATTACTTGTCATTAGTTATGCTCATCACACAAATTGTTCTGATTATGAAGCTTACTGGCGCTTGGGGTATTATAGAAAGTAGTCCTAAAGGAGAATATTACTAGCAATGGGGATGCTTCCATTATGCTAAATTTGCCGAGATTTGGTCATATTAGTTTCCATATTAAACTAACCTTTCCATTCAAACAGATAGCTGCACAGGGGAAGTTTTGATTTTTTTTCTTAAAGGTGGAGTTACGTTGAATGCACGCTTACCACGCCTACACCATCCAGAAGTTATCAAAGGAAAGACTGGAGAATACCCTAATAAACTACAAACTAAGATTTCCAAATAATGCTGTTGCAGTTTGAGCATTTCTTTCAAATTGCCATACATTGGCAATGATATAGTGGATGTTCATTGTTTGAACTGATATTATCCTGGCAAGAAACTCATCATCTTTTTCCTAGCGCTGTATAGATTTTGCACATATGTGGAGTATCAATGTCTGAAACACTTTGTGTAGGCATATATAATCTTGTATAGATAAATCAATATATAGATAGATTGATAGATAGATTGATTGATAGATATATAGATAGATAGATAGATAGATAGATAGATAGAGATAGATGGATAGATAGACAGATAGATGGATAGATTGATAGATGGATAGATTGATAGATAGATAGATTGATAGATAGATAGATAGATAGATAGATAGATAGATAGATGGATAGACAGACACAGAAATTATACATCTATTTTTCTCAGTACTTCCATTTTCGGGGAGATTTTGTGTTTATGTCCCTTAGGAAGAAACATGATAAATGGATCACTTCTTTACAAACAATTTTTGTAACGTAATGTCCATTTAAGTTTGTTTAATATTAGCATATTACGCCAATCTACTGCCATACACCAATAACTGATCAAATGATCCAGATATTAATCAATCAGCCCATTACTTGCCATATCATATGAAAAAAAAGGCCTATTCAGTCTACTTGATGACAGTTTTTCAGCTGTGATGACCATAACAAGTCCTTCTCAATAGTTTTGAAATCAGTCGTGTAAAAGTGTTCACTTTTTCTCAAAGTTACCATCAAGCCAAGCATTACAACAGAAACAACAATATAACAAAGGTACGAGCTTTAAGTTATTTTTGTCTTGCCTACCTGGGTAACACACCTCAATTCATCACCATCTGGCATATATGGCTTTGAACTTTTGTGAAACTTCATAGTAGTATGCAGTGGAAAGAAAAAAAAACAGGAAGAGAAGCAGTGGGCCCATTTAGCCCTATCTCAGCCAGATTGGACCATTACTCATGCTATTTGGCGGCTTTTGAAAAGGCACATTTACATTCTCTACAGCCTGGATAAGCAGGAAACTGCCATGAGGATGTATTTTCCCACTTTATTCTTTCCTGTTGAATTTCTATTTTTGTCTTTTTTATGGATAAGATATGTAGACAGGAGGAAAGTTTTCTGAAAAAAAAAAGGAACTCGGTATAGCTACCACGATATGTGCATAAATATAGTCATAAAGGTAGATAGATATGTTGATAGGTAGATAGATAGATAGATAGATAGATAGATAGATAGATAAATAGATAGATAGGTGAATAAATGGATGAATATTTTATGCATTGATTGAGGTTGCAGCCTGCAGATAGGCTACATGAGGATCTAGATGTAAAAACATTGCTAAAACAGATGCAATGTCTAAGTACGAGATGTTCCTAACACGGAATATCAGTCATGTGTTCTGCTGCCATGACTATTGAATATGCACATACATACTGCTCCAAAGGTTCATGCATTCTAAGTTTCAAGTCATCTTGTGCCAGTATGATCCATCATATCTTAGAAATCTATAATAAATGCAAACAAAGGGAAATTGACCAGAAATATATCTATCACATTAATAAAAATGGTTGGGGTTTTTTTGCTCTCATTTTGTTTATATCAATATCTCAGAAATCTGGTACAATTGCCATCAATAAATTGACCATAATTCTTCACTGTCACAGCTTTGTAAAAGCTTTCATGAAGGCGTAGGGTTTTTAGTTGTGTCATCAATGTTTGATGTGTTGTAGTCACTTCATAGTTATACATTTCTCTATCCATACAGGGCTACATTTTTTTTAATCCCTTATTAATAATGGTTTTGAGAGGAAAGTATATCACAAGCTCTTCTTTTAGCCTACCCTCAAATTTCAACAATTTTGATATTTAGGCAGTAGGCCTAAACAGCATGTATCTATTGTTTCTTCCAATTATTGTGTTTGTTATATTTTGATGAATATAAAATACAGACTGTATGTATGTTGCTTTTTTACACTGTTTTGTACACAGACACTCTTTGTTGCAAGTGAAATAAATGAAATGAAATGAAATGACTTGTTTTCTTTTCTCATCATAATACAAATGTTCTCTGCACTTGCAATGTTTGTGTGACTTGTCTTATGACTGTTATTACATAAGATTTAGTAATATTCATACCTTTCTCTCCATTTTATGGTTAGTCAACAACACACCAATCAACTGGTAAAATCTGATTTGCTAAAATTAATAATTTCAACAGAAATTCTCCTATTAAACCATACTCATAGGAAAAAATATATATATGGATATAATTCTTTGAGAAGATTGAAGTTGTTACTGTTCCTTTGTCTACTTCTCTTTCCTTGTGTCTGTGTATGTGAAGAGTATTCAATTCAGCAGTAAAGGTTTATACAAAGTTCAATGCAATAGAACTGATATGATTATGTCACAGAGTTTTAATGTCTTATCTGGTTCTGCCACGGTTGATTCCATTGCACTTGTGGGTGTAAGTTTGCCACCTCCATACACATTGTTCATCAACTGCCAATATAAATGCCACATACTAAAGTTAAAGTGACTGTACAGTACTGGTTGAGGAGAAGATTCAGGTTTATAACATTTTGGGGGGAGATTATGAGAAACCTCTTACGAAATATGAAAGAGCATTTAATTTCAAGAAAGATTCAATGTTTCTTGTTGAAAATTGGCCTTGAAATGGCTGAGATATCCAAACAAGGGATCCTGATAAAACTGACAGGCCAAGCCTTTTGTTAGGATCTCTTTGTTTTACCTTGTTTTTAGATACCTCAGTCATTTCAAAACCGATTTTCATCAAATTAACTTTTGATTCCCTAAGAATTGAATGCTCTTTAACATTTCATAGAGTGATTTCTACATATCTCGCAAAAAATTACAAGCTGAATCCTTACCTCAACCAGTACTGTACAGTCCCTTTAACATGCCATTATTGTAGAATTTTTTAAAAATTGCTAAACTGGTACATGTTTACAAGGAAATTTTTCAAACAAAGCATCATAGAGACAACCCCACTTAACAAAATTTTGCAGTGTTTCATTCAAACTCTTGAAGATCATAAACTGATGAAAAATGCAACTTACTTCCAGTAGATCAATGTATATAATACAGTAACTTCATAGAAGCCTGCAAACCTCCGCTAGTTCACCCTTGATCTTTCATGTTTATCAAACATAACAAAAAATGTCTGACTTTTTCAATTCATAAATTTGCAATGGAGCATACATGCATGGGAGGAATAATCACCCATTACACATGTAGGAAGCTTTGAGAAGCTGAAAATGCTGTTCATTGGGTGGATGGATGGATGGCCTTGCAACACATGAAATTAGATTTGTCATACTTGTCCACTTGTCCATCCGGAACATCGGGGAGATGGAGGGTGCATGCTTGTCAAAGCATGAATTTGAAATATGGTGCTGGAGTGGATTTCTCTAAACATTTCTGCTTGCAACTTTGTTGGCAACAAAGGCACACTATTATAGTGCCACCATTATAACAATGGTGGCACCATTAATGCCACCATTATAATAATGGTGGCAGTACACATTTCTTTCTGTTGATTTATCTGCCACCTGAACTGCAAGTTATTGTCATTTTAACAGTGGAGTGTGACACAATAAATGTGATTGACTTCTTCAAGTAATTAAATAATGTAGTCCATAGAGGCAGCATACACAGCACTCTACTTTTCTGCTACAGTCAGTTTCGAATACCATCAAAGCCTTCTTAATTCACATTAGGAAATAAATATCACAGATAATGACATGAATAAATCTTAATCTCTATGCAAATCATTTCAAATTGATTGATTGACTGATTGATTGACTTGAATTCATTTATGGGAGACATACAAGTACAAAAAAAGACCACTAAAAACAAACACAAAACTTTGCTATTTCAGCTGAATGTGTAATAGGTTACCAAATAACTAAATAACCAAATAAAAACATCATACAGATATATACATGAATTTGCTTTATACAAAAATTTTGAAATATATACTTTAATATACTCATATCATACGTGTGACCGATGGCTCAAAACCCACAAAGAGTAAGCCAAAGTGAATTTTAAAATGATATAAATTGTTAGAATTGGACCATCCTGTCTTATCATATGTGACTCTGCACCTCAAAACAAACAAAAGGTCGCCAGGGATTAATTTTTAGTTAAGACCACATTATGAAAGAGCAGACTTTCAGCTTTAAAATGATGTATAACTCAAATCAAATGGACTCTCCTAACCTATCTTAATATTGGAAAGAAAGCACAAACTCAGGAAAAGTGTGAACTGAGAAAAGAGGCTCTGAAGTACAGTGTCTATTCAAGCGCTTAATCTTTACCAAACCGTGCTGGCTGTGCGATGAATGGGACAAAAAAACAGGAAGTAAACCACCAGAGTAACAATAATGAAGGGATTATGAAATTAAACTGAAATTAAGCATGCCTCATTAACACGTTCTGTCCATAATTAATGCCAACTTTCAAAGCAGTAGCACTATCCTTTCAAAAGTTATTAGAGTTGAAAGTGAAGAATGTGGACAAGGTTTTTCAGAAATGAAAAAGGGATTCTAAAGACACACCTAATTACACTATTCTACCAAAAATGTTCGAGATAAACTGCTAAAAAAACACACTTTCCTGCCCGTTTCATGATACCAAATTTTAGCATAATGTAAAAGAAGATCCGCTCTTTCAGAAAATATGAAAAAGTCAAGTTCGGCTAGGTTGACCCATTTCACTTATTTTCAGTCCTCATGCAAAATCAGTGTGTGCGACTTTATGTTCGTTTTGAGGTGCACGGTCACATATTGAAATTGGATGTCTTGACTGTCTTATCATATTGAAATTGGATGTCTTGACTTGCTTATGTCCAAACTTCAAAAACATCTTCAAATTCAAAGGATTTGAGGAGGTTTTTTCTCTTTTCTTACGAATGAAGTTATCTGGGAATATTGAATCGATCATTCATTCCTAAATGCCTGATCTTCTGCACAAGTGACCACATCTAATCATCAGAGCTTGTTTCTGACGAAGTGAAGTTATCTGCTGTTCAGCTTTCTTACCTTGTCTGTGGAGCACTATTGGTGATAGAGAAGAGTACCGGTATATTCTATATCCTCAGAAAAGTATAAAGTCTGGAGAAAGTGGACTGAGAAAGGAGTATGGAGATCTTATGTTCTTTTTGTTTTATACTCAAATTCTGCAGTCCTGAATCCTACAGGGGTTGAGAATTGCAGGCATCATCCGCATCACCAACTCCACGTGTCAAAAGTATCTAAGACAAATATGCAACTTTTCATCATATTACATGCCTCTTGGGTACTACGGAATTCTGTCAAATGCCAATGTGTTGCCCCTACTAAAAACATTTGAGAATTTTGATGAACCACTGTTGTGGCAGTTGATCTCAGTTGAGGTAAGAAATCTGTTGCTAAATGCTGGTGGTCAAAAACTAGTTCTCTCAGAATACCTTGGAGGATCCCACTCTTATTTGGTGTCACAGTGGCCCACTTAAGATAACCGCATATTCTCTATTCCTTCTTTCATAAACACCAGAAAGTGTACACATTGTCATTGTAGCCATTTTATCCTTATAAAGTTGTAGACACTAAACTGAACAAAACCTGCAAAATAGGATGATGTGGCAAAAAAAAAGATTATATATATATATATATATTTTTTTTTTTTTTTTTTTGGGGGGGGGGTAAATTAAAGCATGCTATCAAGTTTAACAATAGGTTAAATATTCTGAAATGCAAAAGTTGTTCAGGTGTGGTTGTTTTCTCTCTTTTGCACATGTGACTGCAAGTAAACTTCCAAAGAGTTCCAAAGATTTTCAAAGAGTGGATGAGTTATCTGCAGGTTAGCTTTCCCATCAATTTCTATTGGAAATGAGACCAAAGGAGAAAATATATTTATACCACGGGAAATCTTACAGTCTGGAGAAGGAAACAGGTGACATAGAAACTGTTTTCTCATTTCATTTATTTTCCATTTCCAACAAAAACTGGACCAAGGAAAAGGAGTTTCAAGTTCACTGAAGATACTTTAATGGAAAATACCCCCACCCCTCGAATAAAAAAAAAAAGAAGATTCTAAGTAATTGTTGTTGTGTTTTTGAGGGGGGGGGGGGGTAATAGGAGTAGAAGTATACCAGCAATCAGTTATCACAAGGTAGAAAGAAAATAAATGATACAACAAAACAGCCATGTCAATACCTTATAGTAAAGTGAAATCTCAATGATGGAAAATACTACAACATTGTTCCAGATGCTTAGATAATATCAGCAAAGACAGACAACACGCTTATGCATCACTCTCTAGATACATGTTATCTTTATCACATCACAAAAAGCTTGAAGGGAAATGGATGTCCGGATGCATTCACCCCTTCCCCCCCCCCCCCCCCCATTCTTGCCATCTTGATGGGTAAGTGATGAGGATGCTTCATCAAATATGAAAGTCAATATATACAAGCCAGCCCCAAGGGCAAACTGCTTAAGCATAATTACATCACATGTTGCAGGAATGCCCACACAGAGACTCTAAGTGCAACCCCCTCTCCCCCCCCCCCCACCCTTCATATATATTAAAGTGACGTATCATGTGATATATAAATCATAGAGCAGCTAAATCAAATCATTCGCCCCATGAAATTTCTCTATATTCGTACGGTAATTCAACATTACTGTCATTGACCTTTCTGTAAATTGCATTTATGCATGGTGAGAGCATTCAGTTGCACAGCATTTATCTTCATATCTTTCCTAATCTAAAAAAAATATAAATGAAATATGGATTTTTTTCTCTTATGTACCCATTATGCTTGGACTTTTTTATCTTCTCATTTCCACAACTGCACAATTTTCAGTCAAACATTTATCTACCATTTTGTTGTCATTTTCAGATACTGTTGTACATGTTAGCCTATTTTGCACAAGTTACATACAAATTTGAAATGTATGTCATTTATACATGTTTTTCAGATTTATTTACTGACCAAAACTAAACATTTTGAATGTTGATGGGTTGTATGAGACTTCATACCTTTCTTAACTTCTAAAAGTGCTTTATTTTGTGTTATAAATGTTTATCTCAAAATATGCAAATCACAACATTAAAGAAATATCCTGACCGTAACAGAATTCAAAGGGTCAGGACCGACCTCGCATGCCAGCTTTTATACTCCTCTGAAGTTTATGCCTCATTCAGATGAAAAAAGAAAAAAAAAAAAACTTTGCCTTACAGAAATTTAACAATTAAACATTGCATATCTACAATGAAATCATGAATCAAAAATGCGATCAACACTTTATAATTAAATGGATGACTTCTACGGTATGGCTTGTTTACAAATACATGTATCTCAATTACACATTGTACTGAAAACTGACAACAGAACATTCCAGGAGCTGAGATTCAATTGGTTTTTGGGTAACATTGATTTATATCATTTTCAAAAATCCATTCCCACCATTTTGATGCTTATCATATTGGGTTAATGTTAACGTATTCCCCCGATTAGGGTTCCTCATAATAAATCAAAATGGCATGAAATTAATGGCTATAACATTACTTTGCCCATTAAGGGTGACAATATGAGCATGGGGGAAACCAGTACACAACATGTGTTGTATAAATTCACACATTAGGAAACACACATCAACACAGATGTCAGTCATATATGCTTAAAGCTTGTCTAAGTGTGGGTACGGCAAAGTTGAAAGGCCTGTAATGAAATTAGGAAAAATGACACTTTTCTCTAATCGGTCTTCTAGATGCCAGCTGATGATAAATCATACAGGATATAACCTCTTGAAACAATATGGCATATTTCAAAATGATTTGCTTTTGTGTGTGTGTGTGTGTGTGTGTGTGTGTGTGTGTGTGTGTGTGTGGGTGTGGGTGTGTGTTTTGTTTTGCATTTTCCAGCTTGGGGCTAGAGACAGAAGCAATCCAGATGAGCACTCAGTACTGGTTGGATTCTTCTCCTCCCATGCCCGCTCGTTAACAACACCCAATATTTATTGCTCTATACCCAATTACACGAGTTCATCTGCATTTCCGCTGCGATGACGTCTGACTTCCCTTCTTCCATTCTCCCCTGATTACCTTTTGCTCCCAGCATCAAGAAGAAAGCTTTCTGAGCCACAAATATAATTGTCAACAGCTCGACGTCGAGAAATATATTGGCACGTGGAGAGATTGATGGGGAGAAAGAAGGATACCAACAGAGAAAGGGAAAGAGAGAGATAAATATATATAAAGAGAGCTAATGTGAGTGATGTATCAAATGTTACAAGGAGATAGTTAGCAGTCTAACTGAGTAACGCCATTCCATGTAGTCTATCCCTCTCCGAGGTTGATTTCCTAAACTCTACGAATCTCATCTCATCTCTGCTCCCTCTTTCAGCTAATTATCTTTCTCTCCTTCTCACTTATCAACTTATATTTCTGACAAACTCTATTCTGACTCTGCATGAGAAGCAGTCCTGGATCATATGTCAAAACATGAGTCCTTCATTTGCATCCGTCTTCGAAAATATCTCTCACTCGATCTTTGCTCTCCCCTTCGAAAATTTCTCTCACTCGATCTTTGCTCTCCCCTCTCCCTCCCTATATCTATTCTCAACCTCTTCCCTTCTCTCAACCTCTTCCCTTCTTCCATTCTTCTTTCACTCTTTCCTCTTTCCCCTCTTCCTCCAGCTTCCTCTTCCCTCTCTCTTCCACACATCTCTCTCTCTCTCCCTCTCTATCTATCTCTCTCTCTCTCTCTATCTCTCCCTCTCTATCTATCTCTCTATCTATCTATCTATCTATCTATCTATCTATCTATCTATCTATCTATCTATATATTCATCTATCTATCTATCTATCTATCTATCTCTCTCTCTCTTTCTATCTTGCACCACCTCTTTCTGTTGTGATGTAGTTCAGGGTGGCAAGGTGGCTCACTCGTTATACCGAATCTGCCTTTCCCCCGAATGGCTCGGGTTCGGGCACAGGTTCAAACTCGAGTGAGTCTTACAGAGCAATGTTGTGTGTAATCATACTGTCCCCTCTCGTAGAGGCATTCTAGTCTTTCAGATAAGACATCAAATGGAGTGCCCGTATGTAAGAGAGAATCGCAACCTATGCAGGTAAAAGATCCCACTTCATTCATTCATTGCAAAGAGCAGGGTGTACAACCCCATGAAGTGGTCCGCCCCAAGTGCATGTGTACATACAACTGGGCCCCATGTAAGGCCAGCACGGGTATAACCCAGCGCCATCTTGCCCAGTGGAAAATAAAATCAAACAAGTGATTAACCAGTCATGGTGTGGTGTAAAGTTGACAATGACACAATATATATGTAGTAATAAGCACATATGACATCGTACAATGTAGTTCACTGAAAGTTTTTTTTCCAAATGTCAGATGTCAGAATAGCCATGTACCTACCTAAAGTGAGGGTGTAATTATGGCATATTGACACTGTTATAATATCCACATGGACACCTGCTTGTGTACAATGTCTATGGGCCTCTGACAATATGGTCCTAGAAGGGCTAACTAGGGAACAGACAGAGAGATTTTCTTATTCATAATTGTTTGCAAGTCTAGCATTGCATTGCTTGATGTGGCATTTGAGTATAATATTATGTCCTTCAGTTTTCTGTTGACTCGGGGCATAATCCTATAAAGCTGGAAGCATGTGATTGCAAATAGCCAATCATGGTCTGTTGTTTGCTTACCATATCAAGGAATGTCACAACCACTTTATTTCAATTAAGGTGTACGTCCATGCACTTTGTCCCCCTTCTACGGCAACTGGATGGTAAGTATTAAAAGTCAGTGCCAATCAATGTCGTTGTGCTATGGTATTAGAAGGGAAGATGTTATCATTGCTATGCTCCTATGGAGATGAGATTTATAGCAATTTGAAGCACCAATGTTTGGATGTGAAATCATACATATCATTTTCTCACAGATTGGATATATCCAATACATTGTTTGTAGGAGTGATGCTCTGTGTGCCCTGAATTCAATCTTTCCATCTCGCTGTGAAGATTATGGAACTGAAGGATTTATAGGGGGATAAAAAGTAACTCATACAAAAAGAATAGCAAATAAAATTCAGCATCCCAATATTTCTAGCAAACTAGACTCTAAAATCATATATCTACAAGAACAACTGCAACTGAAATATTACCCGAGGAAATAATACCACCAAACCACAAAACCCACATACTTTTTTCTGTTACAGCTTTAAAAAGCCATCAAATTGACTGCTATGCCACTTCCAATATCAAAGTCGCAGGCAATATGCACCAAAACCCACTAATATCTAATGCTGCCAATTTTTCAGCTGTGGACTCACCTACTTCTAAACTACTCTCTAATTTCAGCAAAGCAGGAAATTACTTCTTACCTTAATCATGCACAAAAATGTCAGGATGGGAGA
This sequence comes from Diadema antillarum, assembly GCF_040938485.1. Classification (NCBI taxonomy): domain Eukaryota; kingdom Metazoa; phylum Echinodermata; class Echinoidea; order Diadematoida; family Diadematidae; genus Diadema; species Diadema antillarum. The sequence goes on from NW_027271096.1 coordinate 1,664,230, forward strand.
GAGAAAAGAAACAGAAAAAAAAACCACACACGGGCTGCCACGATAAAAAGGAAAAAATCAATGCCTCTTTGCATGATGAAGAGGGCAAACATTGGAACACAATGAAATATTCCCTTGATACACAATGCGCAGCATCCGCCTCATTATTGCTGCCTGTCAATTTTACGGTTAAAGGGGTCAATTACTCGAGATCGATGGCACACTTTGGCCATTCTCTCGCAGCGGCTGCAGATGATCATTAATTATTCTTGAAGATCGGCTCCTTTGCCGTGCTCTAAACTCAGATAGAATGCGATGAGCAGCATCAACTATGCCCATGAAACGTGCAAACACTTGCACGGATGTCTTCTTTCAACTTTCCATATGTGATGCACAATCATTCTGCCATTTGTGATCATCAGTGAAACTCATTTTCAGGTTGATGCAACATTAGAATTTGATATTGTTATATTCTTTGACTGTCTTTTATTTCTTTAAATTTCATTTCATTTGGTTTAAAATACATGTAAAATGATATGCAAAATGACTTTATGTTGTATATATTTGACTTATCCCATTCATCAATCGACAATTGCACAAGCCCTTGAAGTACACATTACATATTTTTCAATGAACTGACGAAGATAAAGATGTAAATTTCAATTCAACAAGTTTAATTTTAGAGGCATTTTATGTGTTCATTTCAATATGAAAAGAAATCAGTTCTCATTTTTTTTAGCTTGCTATGCAGGCATCCATGGTGATGGGGATTTAATGCACTCTAAAGCCACCAGCCAATTGTTAAATGAAAGACTCCCTAGAGCTGCATCGCCACGACTGTCAGAATTGAGTGAGACCAAGACCTTCGCTTAATACTAAATGTAAATGTACAGTAGCATTTACTCTTGTGCCATGAGCAACTGAGTTTTCAATAGCAACAAAAATGACACACACACACACACACACACACACACACACACACATACATACTCTCAAAAAATTTGAGTGAAAATATTCACGCTTGAAGGAGTGAATACAAAAAAGAGTGAATTTAGAGTGAAAATGTTCATTTTCACTCATTTTGGAGTGACCTCAGGGATCACTCCAAAATCTTCGAGTGATCCCTGAGGTCACTTCAAAATGAGTGAAAATAAACATTTTCACTCTAAATTCACTCTTTTTTGTATTCACTCCTTCAAGAGTGAATATTTTCACTCAATCATTTTTTAGAGAGTACACGATGACTGATATTTCTGACTGGAATGCCTCATACTGTGGCAAAAAATCACAAAAACAAACGATTACAATCTTATCATCATTATTACTTTGCTCTCATGTTGACAGAAAATTTGCTACTAAAGGCTCTCTGGTTTCAGAGAGTTGGCTGATAACAAGAATGCTGGAAATGATCAAATCATAGCAATTACAACATTTGTGACATTGAAATTACTATTCTGCTCTAAATGACACCAAGAATACTTTAGAAATCATGTGATTTCGTCTGTCATCTAGATCTTTCATTTTCCATTTAGAAACAATCAAAATGCACTTCGTCGAAAATGTAGTCGATGCATTTACTTGAGATAATCAGTCCTTTCAAATTTGTAGACGTGTTGCCACATATCATGAAATGAAATGTAAACAAATGAAAGCCACACCTATGTATTTATGTATTCATGTTCATATTTGTGAGTATGTGTGTACCATTCAAAAAAAATGCATATTATGAAACATATTGAAAAAGATATTGTAAAAGTTTGCAATTCTGAATCCAACACCAGTATACTACAGATATGCATTATATCGCTATCCATTCATTTGCTACTCAACATATTTCTGGAGGCAAAAATCAATTTTACTACAGTGCGATTTCACAAGACTTGACTTATATTGTCAGCATTGATGCTCAAAGTAATTTGATTCCCTTTTGCTTTAAGAAAAAAAAAGAACAAAAAAATAAATACATAGAAAAGACTCAAATGCATTCACAGCCCTGGATCCAAATGCTGCAAGTTGTTTTTTTTTTCACCTCAAAATCTCTTCAAAATCCCCTAAAGTCAAGAGTAAACCACAGAAGTGTGAATAATTTTCCCCCCAAAAAAAGTCTTCACTTTCATTTATCTTTCTCAACCGTCAGAACCAATGAAGCAAGATCTTGCCAAAGAAGTGTAAAATCCATCACCACATGAAGAGTCACTGCTCCCTCTTTCTTGCTCTCTCTCTCTCTTTCTCTCTTTCTTTCTCATATCTTTCTCTTTTTTGCTTCCATTTCTCTATCTGTCTATCTTTATAATATGAATTTTTGTTTGAGTGAATATATACTCATCCACAATCTTATATTTATATGCACCTGTTCGTGAAGTGTTATGCATCTGCATCAAACATATGAATGAGTTATAATGGATGAAATGAAGCTTAAATTAAAAAAAACAAACAAACAAACTTCTCACTTCTTACTTCTCACCTTCCTGGGCTAGCCCTATTCCACTTTCATACTTGAAAAATTCTGGACTGAAAAAAAAAAAACCCACATACTCACGCGCAGTAAAACACTACAACACACATTGAAGACTGAAAGGAAATATACCTCTATTCATTTCTGGAAATTGCATATAATAAGCATGATTAACTAAATTTTGAAAACAAAAGAAAGCCCTTAAAAAAAAAACCCAAGTCAATCAACGATAAGACAAGTCACTCAATGATTAACCAATTATCGTATGAAAAGTGACTTGATTTAAGAATGAACATTTCTTACAATTTATAACCTTAGTGAAACACTACTTTGAGTCTAGGATGTGAAGATATGGAGAAATACACATTACACTTTTTTAGGGGGGCATTTTGGATTGAAAAAAAAATACATGATTACATGAAAAAGTAAAATCTGGTTATTCTATCCTAGAATGCAATGCCTTAAAAGAATATACTCTCTAAAAAAAATCGAGTGAAAATTTTCACTCTTAAAGGAGTGAATACAAAAAAGAGTGAATGTTGAGTGAAATTGGAGTGAATTTTGAGTGAAAATGTTCATTTTCACTCGTTTTAGAGTGACGTCAGGGATCATTTCCAAAATCTTCGAGTGATCCCTGAGGTCACTCCAAAATGAGTGAATATGAACATTTTCACTCGAAATTCACTCCAATTTCACTCTAAATTCACTCTTTTTTGTATTCACTCCTTTAAGAGTGAATATTTTCACTCGATTTTTGTTAGAGAGTATATAAAACTTCATTTTGAATGTGATATTGGGAATTCTCTAAAGTCATTTAGTCCTTCATTGCTCAATGATGATTACACTATGATATCCCTGTGCAACTGTATAATGATTAGAAAGATATTTGCTCATCTTCAGCAATTGTCAAATCATCTTCAGCAAACACTCACTCAAACAGAGACTCATAGGTTCTTGAAGATCTTGAATAAATCTCTCTTGGCAATCTGATGGGAAAACAATGTGGTAAAGAAGAGGGGATTCACACTGACACAAATTGTGGGACAAAAATCTCGAGTTTTACAGATCGCGATCTAAATCTCGAGATATTTGCCTTGTGTGCAATGGACATGAAATTATCGCTAAACAGTGCAATTAGAATCAAGATCCAAATCCAAAGAAATCTTCCAATTATTTTGGAATTACCATGATAATTTGAGAAATAGCATGATAATTCACACCACAGCAAGAATGTGAAGGCTATGGAGCAAAAAAATCTGAAGATTTTTTTATCTTGTCAATCAAAGCAAACATCACGACAGCACACACAGACATGGGGCAAGGGTCACCATTTTAGAAGATTTCAGACATGCGCAGTTTGATTGACAAATCATTGCAATCTGTAGCTACCACAATATTTCTGACAGTCTTAATGCGCACAAAAAAAAATTTGAATTTGAATCGTGATCAAAATCCCACTATTATGTCAGTGGGAATAGCACTATCGACAGGCAATTTGCAACAGCGAAAACAAGCCATATACTTGTGGCAGAGTCAATATGAAAGTGTTGTGCAGTGCAAGGAGATTAGTAACGGCCCACTGTCCGGCCTGGCGCCAACATATCACGGATGCCTCTCGAGTTTGAGTGCTCTCTAAATATGTCATGATCTTCGATCTCGCACCCCAATATTAAAGTCCACGCAGTTGCAGCAGCAGAAGAAGCTGTCATTACAAATTTTCTGTACTTGTGCGATACTTAAGGAGACATTTGTCATGACAACTTAGGGAAGGAATGAAGATCAAAGTACCCAAACCCCGACCAAATGAAAACAAAGAAGCAAAACCTACACCAAACGTCTTTCATGTAGATCTGAATGTCCTGTACGTAAAGATGGGCAAACGTACAATGTACCATGCATAGGGCCTATGCCTGTGGGGTGATAAAGACCTACTGTTTGGCAAACAACAATAGCAAAAATTCCCTTCAACTTAAAGTTATATATCTGAAATGCATTTTTCTCTAAAAATACAGGTGTTTTATCAGATTATGTTGGTTGATTTCTGTTTAAAGGTAGAATGATGGCAAATTGAGAGAAAAAGCCCCCCAAAAAAAACAAAACAAAAAACAACAACAATAAACAAACAAACAAACAAACAAGCAAGCACACTTGGGCTGCATCACATCGATATACAAAAAAAAAAAAAGAAGAGACAAACATGATGTTCGCCACATCAGAAGATCAAGCTTCTCTTTTTCTTTCCCGTTTAATCTTGGAGAAGGAAAGGGCCATCTCATGAGCCGTGGATGATTATACTGTCCACCCTTTTTGGATCGTCATGTGATTAGCGTGGTCCCGTGATGACAGGCTACTGCCCTCGTCAGGCAATTCGGCCAAAATTAGATTTCAGATTTTAGCATAGGACGATATATGTCAGGACCCTCCGCATCACCCTCGTGAAATGTATTACCCTCCGGCAACGGATGGATGGTTGGAACATCCTATGTGCATGGCAGTAGTTTGAGAAGAAATAGGATTATGTCTCACAACTAGAGAGTTTGTGGGAGAGGGGAGGATGAGGATAGATTGACGCAGTAAAAAGGCAGAACATCGATGGAGTTTACAGTTCCCTACCTAAAGTCTGAACTAAAAGTGGATGTTTTGTTGTACCACATGCCACCACCATTTATTTATGAATTGAATTAATGGGGAATACCTCTTTTATGGGACTTGAACCACAGCAACATTTCAACGTCATGTCATGGCTAACACTTACATCAGATGGAACTTTGGTATATATTAGGGCACACATTTTATCAACATTTGTACACAGAACAGCTTGTATGGAATCTGCTTGCTGAGCAAAGAAACTGTAATGAATGTACAGTGCACTCCCGTTATAAACGAACATGGTTTTAACAAAATAAAAATACAGGGTGCAACATTATCCGCTCTATCTATTTCTGTTGTTATTTGTTCAGTTATAACGAAATTTCAAAATAACGAAACAAAACTGCCAGTCCTGAGCACTTCATTATAACGGCAGTCTACTGTACAAAAACATTTAACCATTGGTATATAATCACTGGTAGAAAAAAACATTTCACCGGACATGGAAACTTCACATATAATAGGGCATATTCTGCTCAGCCAAACCCAGCCAGAAATTTGGTTCACAACTTAAATATTGCAAATTTCTGACCTCTTTTAATCAACAGGACAGTTCAATTGCTTGATTGGGATGAAGGTCTTTCTCCCTAGTCATCCCTGACTGAGCAGTTATGGCTGTATACACCACTGCAAATTGGTGGAATTGAGATGAAGGGTTGCATGGTATGTGTTACAAAGAGTATGAGGTATTCCCTACCAGTTCCAAGGATTGGAAGCAAGCCATGTTAATGTGAAGTCTGGCGTTAGAGCATTCATGCTACTCAGTGTATGCAACAATACCTTAGAGCTAACTTCATGGCACAGAGCAGTATAGGGTAAGAAGATATATGTTATCATATAAAAAGAATAACTTTAAATTTATACAGGTTGAGATGTCAATAAGGTAAAGAAATACTGTACATGCCAAATATTTCCCGCGGTTTTTATTTCTGCAAATTTCGCAAGTCAGGTGCTATTCGCGAAATTTAAGACATGTGAAAATAATGACTCTGATCCCGATGTGAATGTGATGCACACGTATACATTTTCTCTGTTCAGTACAGTACTCCAAGATCGCGAATTTAAACACTCGCGAAATCACTGGGAAGCCGTGAAAATTTATACTCGCTAAATATATGGCGTATACAGTATATGCCTTGGTATGAAATTTATAGACAATCTGACATCAGACAGGTTTTAGGCATAAAAAGGGAAGGGTATTTGCAAAATATCATCCACGATAAGAACATTACATGCAGAAATAGTGAATGTATATGAATATTAGTAAACTCACCAATAATGAGGAGGGAGATAAAGAGAAGTACCTCTTCAATGGAATGTTGGTTATATGTATATATGTCACCCTGCATCACAATACCAACAAAAAGTCACCAAACATGGATTTTCAACTAAGAACAGATTCTAAAATAGCAGACTTTAAGCTTTAAAATGAGGTATAACTCAATTCAAATGTGCTCTCTAAATATTGGAAAGAAAGCTTTGGCGTAGTGTTTACTGAGAAAAGATGCTCTAAAGTGTAGGGTTTATTCAAGCGCTTAATCCTACTAAGCCCGCGCTATGTGCAGTTAATGGGACAAAAAACAGGATGTAAAACTCCTCAACAACAATGAAGAACTTATTTGATTAAGCTGAAATTCAGCAAAATTTATTGACACATTCTATTCATGATTAATACCAACTTTTAAAGTAGTAGCATTACCCTTTCAAAAATTATTAGAGTTGGAAGTGAAAAGGGTATAAAAGGTTTTAAGAAATTAAAAGGGGCCTCCAAGACATATCTAATCACACAATTCTACAACAAAAAAGTGCTCTAGAAACACTGATAAAAGCACAATTTACCATTTGTTTCATGATTCCAAACTTAAGAATAATGTAGATGAAGAATTGCTCTTTCAGAAGATATAAAAAAACTCAAGACTGACCAGGTCAACTTGCTTAACTTTTTTTGAGTCCTCATGTAAAATCAGGCCGTGCAATTTTTTGACGGTTTTGTGATGCATGGTCACATACAGTATGACACACTTTTCCGAACATCTGTACACAGTACAAGTTGTACAGAATTTGCTTCTGACGAAAGAAACTGGAAATGTTTCCACCATACATTTTTGTTGCTTGAGGGTAACACATGTATATCATCAAACAAAATATAATCTAATTCATTTAGTTGTGAATTCTGCAAATTCTATGATATAAAGCAACCACATCAGCCTTTCAGCTGCAGGATTGTTGTTTTGTGTTTGAATAATAACCCATATTATGATGATTATCATATTTGAGGGATTTAGCTAGTACGTCAGCAGAAACAATGAATAATGACAGACATGATATGGACAATAAATGATTGAAATGAATGAATGAATGAATGAATGAATGAATGAATGAATGAATGAATGAATGACATATTTTGTGTGTGTGTGGGGAGAGGCTTGTCTCTTGTCTCTTTGATAATGATGACTTTTTTATATCTTAGGAAATTTTGAATTTGACCAGAATTTACCATTGATGAATATTTCTGACATAAAAGATATTCATGGTTAAAATATTTAGCATTCCTGAATTGCATGTGATCTTCATATCTTAATAACCAAACTAACTTTATTTACCTTGACATTCAGCAACCACACAATCGAAGTTGTCATAACTCTTTAAAAGATGTTGCACAAAACAGAAAGGTTCATTGAATAAATCACTAAAGGAATTCATCTGTTCTAGAATCCTGTGTTGACCAATATTTTTACCAGATCAATAACTAGGAGATGCATTTTTTTGCAGATACACAAAATGACCAGAAAGTTAAGGTCAGGTTACTCACAAACAGGACACAATGCAAATGAAAATCTCTGATTATGATACAGCAGAGTGATAAACATCAATGGGTCTTTGACAGCGTTGATCTTTGTTTTAGTTTTGTATTGCTTTAAAGGCATAAAAAGAAAGATTTTCATTGATATGTATCAGTATCTGAGTTTAGTAACATTTACATTCCTATTTCTGGATGTAACGTTCTTATGATCCTGGATTTGCCTTTAAAAAAAGAAATTTGAAACACTTATACTTCGAAAAGGCCACATTATCATCGTGAGTATGTCCCTGGCTGAGAGAAAGGAAACAAGATAAGGCCGGCAGTGTGTGACACGTGGCTTTCGACAACATGATGTCATTAGCTCGCCGTAAATAATCCAGAAGCGCACCCCCTTGCCGGTGGCAGATGTGGTTTAACTTTCGTGACCGGGATGAAACTCAAGCTGACAATCCAGCAAGTATCAATATCAATTATAAAAAGAAAAAGAGAGAGAAAAGAGGAAGGTAGACACCGCTGCATCACGTTTGCGACACACTGCCGCATCTATACATTTACGCTCAGACAGGATATAATGGCACATAGAGAGGTAAGCCACCCACCCGTTGGAGAGGTGTCAAGTGTGGGGTCGTCGCATTACGATCCACAGGTGCCCCATCTTGGCCGGGGCTCTGCCGTTTCCGGAAGATTTTCCTCCCCTCCTCTCAACTTGCTGGTGTGAAATTGCCAAGACTAACAGTAAATGCGTCATACACACGGCAGGCCCTTTTTCATCAAAACTGACATTATTGCCTCATCTTCTGTATTCAGTAGAGCTGAAAATGATCAGCGATGTCCAATCTTAAACCCAGCAAACAAGAGAAAGTTATAATACCCAGGCAAAACCCAGTTTGACACCAGTGTGCTGCTTTAATTTGTTGAAGACGAGTCCCAAGTATTCTTGGGCTGGCGTGAATGGGAAATGTGTGCTATAGGAAGGATCAGTCTGTGTTATTATGGGTTAAACTTTGCTTATATGCATGAAGGTGAACTATACACACTATTTACAAAATTGAATAAAGTGAAGTAATCTTAAAGTGAAGCAAAGGTGTGTATCTAGGTATTCCCTATACACTACATTATTTGTGCATTCAGTTTGGTGTTCTTGAGGCGGTAAAGAGATATTTTTGCATACATGTGAAACCACTCTTATATATGAAGTGGCATATATGGTGATATGACATATGATGTGGTAATGATACACACCAATTATGTAGTGTCATTTATCTATAAAGAGCATTCAAAGGCACCTGGCTTGCACAATATGTCATACATTATTCACAAAGTTACTGGAAAGGATAAGTCTTTAGATTTTTAAATATATACATATCAATATAAACATATAAATCATGACATTTGATACGATAACACACATCACATATTCACATATATAATTTTCTTTGTAATATACCACAACTTTGCTTATAAACTTATGCAGGTTTATTATCTCTTGCACTCCTGATATCAGAAATAAATGTAACACAATGTCCGTTGAAAGTACAAATGAGCTTTGTATCTTTCGTTCTTTTCTTCTGCCCTTTCTTTTATGAAAAGTCAGGCATGCCTGCCTGACAGTTCCCAAATAGGTAAGGTAAAAAGAAGAAGAAGAAAAAAAGAAGCTGCTTGGCATAATGGCATAATCTACAAACATAACAAATCTTATCTGCAATTTATCAATGCATAAAAATTTGCTTACACAAGATAAAACTACATCTTTATCATTCTTTCTGGGTAAGAAAGTAACCCATTTGTCAAGAGGGCATCAAGATTACTGCTGAAAATCAATTTGGAACAGGAATAATTTGTGAGTTTTAACATCTTTTCATTGAACTACGAATAACAGCTCTGCAGAACTTTATAAACATCTAAGTTTGCATGATAACAAGCACTGAATATGAGGCTGTTCAATGAGAGGGAGTTGTTACCAAAGAAGACAACAGTGTTAGGTTCCCACAGAGACACAAGACTACAAGTTATCTTCCCAACCCAGTGAGTGCCGAAGGAGATCTGAATGAGATATTCAAGATGAGACAGGCAGGTTCCATCCACATCTGTCTTTTTCTTTATATTGTCTTCGGCATCTCTTTTTTCTCTCTCTCATTCTCCATCTCTCTCTCTCTCTATCTCTCTCTCTCTCTCTTTCTCTCTCTCTCTTCTCTCTGGATTTCTCTGCATTCTCAGTCATACTGCTTTCCTGAGGTGAATGATCCATTGTTATTTAAACAGGATTCTATATTAAGAGTTTGAGCCAGAATAGTGAGCGTCCGACAGGGGGAAAAAAATTGTCTCAAATCAATTTAAAGTGAAACTGATCTGTAATTGTCGGACGGGCTATCCACTCCACCTGTTGAATTTATTCCCTTTAATCATACGCCTTCCCTCACCAACAATAATAACTGCAACAATAAAAAAGTCTCAGAAATTCTAATCCAAGCTCTACTGGCCTACAAGGTTCAATTAAGCTGGGCAGGTGTATCTAGTTTTGTGGAAAACACTATTATGTTTTCTACTTCAATACTGAAAAACAATTTCACTCAATCTTTACTGGCTAACTTTAGATGCAATTACCGAAATAATGCTGAGAAAACGCCCATTCGGTCTCACAATACTCTAATTGTATTGAAGTTGAATGAAAACAATGCAGTCCTACCTTTGAGATTGAGATGGTACATGCCTCCAGTAGACCAGGGGAAATGAAGACAGTAAAAATGTATGCCATCACATTTTATAACATTTCTTTCTCAATGCTGTATGTGGCAATGTACATTTCATTGCAAGAGAAAAAATAGAGACTAAAGCCCTTTTTACACTTGTGTTTCTTAACCCCGGACTTTCTCTGACCCAGGACTATCGTTAGTCCCGTACCAATTTTTTCAGCTTTTTACACTGGCCAATTAGTCCCCCCCCCCCCCCCCCCCCCTAGCCCCACCGTTGGTACGGGACTAAGCAAAAATGTATAAGTGTAAAAAGCCCTTTAATGTAGACCCTCTGATTTACTTGACATCCTGGAGCAAACAAGATAATTATTTTTTTAGCAAAAACCACAAACTGTATCAGAAAAAAAACCCACCTAGGTGCATAGCATAAAATTGCGAAAAAAAAGAAAAATTGTTCAGAAAAGCATCAGCATGACATGAAATACATCATTTTCATTACAAAATTTTTCCCAAGGTCAACTCTGGGTATCTTGCGTTGACATAGCTGAATGTTAAGATAAGTTTCAGGTCATTAACTTAATAGCAACTTCAATCACTCAATGTGTACTTGTCTTATTGTCTAAACTATATCATCATTTTACAGTATTATTGTTAATCATGCCATAATAACAACTGTTCATCCACTTGCAGCATGTGGCTTATCCAACCTCCAAACCTGTATTAGAGAAGAATTTGCTATATCCCTGAGATTTTTATTTTTATTTTCTTTTTTCCTCTATGTTTTGGTCATTTGTTGTGTCCATGCTCCTCATCATAATCTTTACACTCAAATTTTAATCCTGGGACCAACGCTCAACAAGCTTGCTTCTGAGTAGGTTTCATCATATTTCTATGGCATTTAGTCTAAGATTCAAACCTTCTTATATTGACCACTACATTCTACATGTCTGCAAGAATTTACTATGCTTTCTAGCTGGATGACATGCATTATTTTCATTGTGCTATATTTAATGTATTTTTCATCAAGAAATATGAGAATGAATTGAAATTGAAACTGAAATTGAAAATTACTGTCAAGAATTGGAATACAACAATGATAATGATGCAAAGGATGCAAGTGTTTATTTTCAATTCATAATAGGAAAAATAAAAGCAGAAAATATTTGATTGGATTTGTATCTGTGTCAACGGGAGAAGGGGTCATGGGATCATCTTATTTACACATGTGGTGGCTATTATTATCACTGTTTTGTGTAAATATGTGAAACTTTGGAATTCCATACCTTTCTTGATTTTAGCCCTATTTTGATTCTGCTGATACCTCTGTCATTCTGTTTGATTGAAATGACTTACTGTTAAACGAGGAATGTTCGCGTGCATTTTAATTTTGCGAATTTTGCAAGAGCCAAGATTCGCGAAATTAAAATGCATGTGAAAGTTCTTGTCTACACTATATGCATTGAATGTTAGAGGCCACTCACGAAAATTTCATGCCGCGAAAAAGGCCGTCGGCTCCAATGCATGAAAATTTCATGCCGTGAAAATATTGTGTTTTATAGTAATCTATTATGGTCAAATATAGCATGATACAGCAATGCACTTTCAGCATCTATGGTTTGCTCATACAACCATGAGCCGTAGAGTAGATTTTTATCAGTTCAAAAAAAAAAGTTATCCATTATTCACTGACGATGGATTGAGCTGGCTGAACAGACGTAATTTTCTTGCTATCCATTTAATCATATAAATTATGCTACTGGCAGAATAACAACCAAAAGAAACATGTCCCACGTTGTAGTTTGGGGAGGATTGCTGCAAAATTTTGAACCATCATTTGTCAAAAACTGGCAGACAATAACATGATTTAGAGGGAAATCTTCCTACTAATTCTCATGAGCTTCGTCACTAAATTAGGCAATTTTATTCCGTTTTGATGAAAAACTTGCGGCAATTATACAGCTGTGATGTGCACATATACATGTAACTCCTTTCTGATTTGCCAGGAAATCTGATAAAAGATTGATCATGAATGTTACCAGGGACTGATATTAGATGAGTGAATGAAACAAAAGCAGGATATCTGAAAATACTTGATAGAGATCGCTGAAATAAAATTTAAGTGGTTATCTAGTCACTGAAACAAAAGCAGGAGATCTGAGAAAAATTTATAAAAAATTGGGGAAATGTAAAAAAAAAAAGATTGTTGAGAACATACATTGGAGTCAATAGATCATTTCACCTGCTCCTCAAATAATTTTGTCATAAAAATGTACAGACATTGCATTGTTATAAAGGTCCATTCTTGGGCATGAGGTAGGCAGCGCACTGAAGTGGCAGTAACACAATTCTGAGTCATTCATTCCCAGTCATTCACAACATCTCTTCACTCAAACATACACGTACACCCACGCATACCACAGCCTGGATTGTCGTGAGGCAACTTTCAGTTGCACTTTTTTGAAATCCGCTTTGGTCTGGAAATGCGATGAATTATTCAGGCTCCGAAACCGCACAGCTGCCAGCCCCACAGTTCTCCTGCGGCAGAGCCCCGCTCTTACCTCCCTACCGAGGTTAAGATCCCGATCTATGCACAATCTAACCCACTCAACCAGTAGACGAATTCTCGCAAATCATGGAGGAGGGAATATTACAGAGATGATGACTAGCGTAGGATACCAAAAAACAGAATTATCCATCTAAGAAGGGTTTGAAGTGGTACTAATGGAGGGTATAGGTCATGCATAAGCTCAGTGAATTGATAGTCTCCTTGAAATACCATTCAGAAAATTCTGCATGTTCCCTACAGCAAACGTCATCTTATTTTTAACTCTTACATTTTGACGCATCAGTCAAAGTCCTTTAAAAGTTATGCATAGTGTTACCTTGAATTTTCAGTGGTAGTCTTTTTAGCAGCATCACCAAAAAGCCTACAGATAATCATATTGCAAGCTGTCTACTCACACGCCTTATTGATTCATATTGATGTTCTCCCATAAATTTTCAGCCAATGGCAGAACACATGAATGGTCCAAGATAAAGAAATGTAAATCATCAGACCCCTTTTACCCGTTGAGGACGAGTCCCGAGTATACTCGGGCAAGTGTCTATGGGAAATGCGTGTTGTAGCAAAATCAAATTGTCCTCAACGGGTTAATATCTAACCTTAATCACCATAATACATAGGTTTACTTATTAAGTGATTGTGCCTATGCTGATCGATCCTTCATGTGTTCTTCGTCAACTGTACCTTTGTCACTCAGCAGTAGATTGGTGCAAATGAATTATTATCATCATAGCTACTATGTGATTACATAAATCCAATCACTGACTGATAGGTTCGCTTGTCCGTATGAAATTCAAACATGTGTCTCTTTTACCTTCAGAGCAATATGGAGATAAAAAATAATGCACACTCTATCAATATTCAGAGCTCACTGTCATCAAGAGAAGAATTTTACTCCAACACAACAGTGATTTTGATGAAAGTTATACTGTAAAGGTGGTTTCTTTGCAGTGGTTTTATTTTTGCGCTTTTCGCGCTTTGAGGTTGAACCACGAATTTAACATCACTCGAAAATGTTTTTAAAAGTCGCGCGAAATTAACCACGTACGAAAATGTTTTGAACTCGCCGCTTGTTACAATGCTACTGCGCACATGCACACACAAAGATTCCGCGCATTGAGTGTATTGATGGGTTATTGATGGTAAACACACACACAGCGATGCCTCGCAATGTAGGTACAAGCATGTTATAACATACTCGAGAGACGGGATTTCAGGTAAGCCTGCATTCAATTTTGATTTCTATTTAATGAATAAAAGAATAATTGGTTTATAGTTTGGGTTTTCAAGTGCAAAATAAAACAGTTTTTGCCAACTGTGAATTCACAGATTTTGCCGACCGTGAATTTAAACACACGCGAAAAAGTCGGCACCGATGGAAAACGCAAAAGTATCTGTACACGAAAGAAACCACTTTTACAGTAGAACTTGAACAACATTACTGTGAAAAGTCATTTTAAAAAAATATCAACTGGATGGTATTTCATTACCTTTTGAGAAGCAGCAAGTCAACATGCATGACAGAAATTGCTTCCATGGTAGAACAATCATGACACCACCCACGTAATGAGTTTTGCACACTTAACATCATCATCATCTCTGACACAAATGCAAAAGCAGACAATACCCCAAGGATGCAAAGTCCATGAAAAAGAAAAAAAGACTCTTGACCATGTTGTGTGTAGAGCTACAAATGAGGTTTACCATACTGTCATAAGCTGGTACACTGTACATGGTATGAAGCTGCCAACATTGATTTATCAAAATTAGCAATGTGCCAAAGAGCAATTAGGGAGATAATTATGTGCTACATGCATCTCAATGGGAAAAAATGATTCACAAATCAGGAATCTCTTGTTAAGAGATCATCTAATTTTTCAGGGAGCCTTCTGGAAATTTACAGAAATGCATAACTTTATTATTATTTTTTTTTTATAACCCTGCCTCATGAAACCCTGATGACCTATATTAGTTGAGGTCAAATTCTGAAAAAAAAAAGGATATTCTTGGCTTTAAAATGATTTATAACTAATCAGAATGGATGTTTGCCAAAAGATATGAAAAAAAAATCTACATCTACAAATAATGATTATTACTGTGGAGAAAAGGGGGCCATGTATAGAAGGGTCTGCTCAAGCGCACTGAATAATGTCTTCAATATTAAGGGCAACAAAAGGTGATTAAAATCTCTATGGTAACCGCTATGATTGGATCATAGGATTAATCTGAGACTAGGTACGCTCATTGACATTATTAGGTGATACGCTATCAGCGTATCACCTATTGTGATTGTCAAAATTTCTCTTTTTTTTTATTCTTCTTTCTTTCTGCCACATTTTGTGTCGTCAATATCTCAACAATGACATTACGGAATAACATGACATTTTCAGTCAACATGTCTCATAACAATATCTAGCCACAATAAGGTTTTCATGACAGTAACATATCTATGACGTCATCTAGGCGCCATTTTGTGATTTTCGGACCTTGTCACATGATCGATCATAACTTCATAACTAGATATCATTTCTGTATCATTTTCGGTGGACATAAAGTTCAGGTCACGCTCTATCTTACATTTTAACGCTAGTAACCCAGGTCATCATTACGCGCGCGTTTGCGCGCGTCAAAATTTTAAAAGGCTCAAAACGACTTCCCAATGGGAAATCTCGAAGTTTCAGACAATTTTAAGCGTTTCAAACATTTTCTCGCGTGCGCGTCCGTCCGCGCAATTTCGCGCGCAGAGGGCGTAACTAACATGAAAATGCAATTTTTTTGACCGATTTGGATTTCTGATACTTTGAGTAACAATATTCATTGATTTCCGATCGATTTTGACCTATAACAAAGGAATGCACTGGCGTCAAAGTTGAAATTCCGCGCGCGCGTCTTTCTGCAAATATAGTGAAAAAACATGTCTTTGTTTATTTCGCCATAGCTCTTTAAATCGTCCATTGATCCTATATTTCTCTTGCATATTACAAAAGCATATGAATTGGAAATAACGTTTCAAGTACCGATATTGCCAGGAAAACTCATGACGTCATCATATCATCATCTGAAATCAAAAAAGTGGAATTAATTTTTTTGAGGTACTGTTTCTGACATTCATTTGCTCGTATCTCTATTGTTTAAGCTTAATATTACCCCAAATTCAGATATGTTTTGCTTTGAACATTTGCCTTTCAAGTCCATGTCATGGTTTTAAAATTTGATGACGTCATCATACTTTAAATTGTGATTAAAAGTAAAGACACAAAATCGGACAAGTTTACGTGTTATGTCTATGGGAGGTGATTTTTTTTAAAACCATGCATTGACTTGACAACGTTTAAGCACCTTTATCTCAGCTGATTTTGCTCCATTTCCTCTGAAACTTAAGTATGTTGTAGCTCAGACAATAAGCTGCAGTCATCATGTATTTTATATTTTCAAATCTCCTCATTAGGTCGACAATTTTGTAGTTAAAAACTGAAAATGAGAATGCAATCTGTACGGAACAATTCCCGATTGTTCTTTGCAACTGGATATTGGTCGAATCCACGCGGCCACTTGTGGGAAGTTGAATAGCGCCATCACAAGTCAACGCTATAACGACAGTGTTATTATACATTTAAGTTTCTCATTCGATCTTCAGGACAGCCGTATGGCGTAATCGCTTAGCGCGCTGGGTGTTCATAACGCCATACCGGAAGGAGAGAAGTTCGACTCCCGCAGGACTTTTCCCGTTCTTTCTTTTTCTTTTTTTTTTCGGCAGTTCAGCTTTACTCCGATGTCATTTATCATATTATCTTATCAAGTGTACGTAACCCGTGAACACGGCTGCTCTATTTCCCTTGTTTTGTATTGGAGTTTGGAGATTGGGTTTGCTTCATTAATTTTGTCACACTTAATGTTGTAAATTGCCCCTTGTTACAGTGTCCCGCTTGCCACCTTTCGTTTGCTCTTTCCTTTTCTCTTCATTGGTTATTGTTATACTGTAACAGGATAGGTAGGAACATGTACGTTTAAATAACTTGCAGGAATGGGAGCTGAATTGATTAACTCTAGTCCAGGTGTATGGCGTCTCGCTCATCTCTTTGAAATTCCAGATTGTTATTGTTTGACCTAATAACAGAGTTGTAGACAGGTTTTATGTTACTATAGAGGTATCTTGTGCCACATGAGTGGAAGGCATCACTGTTTAGTGGTAGTAATGAACTTTTTAGGTGATACGCTATCAGCGTATCACCTATTGTGATTGTCAAAATCTCTCTTTATTTCTTTTTATTCTTCTTTCTTTCTGGACAATTTTGTGTCATCAATATCTCAAGAATGACATTACGGAATAACATGACATTTTCAGGGAACATGTCTCATGACAAAATCTAGCCACAATAAGGTTTTCATGACAGTAACATATCTATGACGTCATCTAGGCGCCATTTTGTGATTTTCGGACCATGTTACATGATCGATCATAACTTCATAACTAAAGGTCATTTCTGTATCATTTTCATTGGACATAAAGTTCAGGTCACGCTCTATCTTACTTTTTAATGCTAATTACCTAGGACATCATTACGCGCGCATTAGCGCGCGTCAAAGTTTTTAAATGCTTAAAACGACTTCCCAATGGGAAATCTCGAAGTTTCAGACAATTTTAAGCGTTCCGCGCGTTCGCGTCCGTCCGCGCATTTCCGCGCGCAGTGCGCGTAAGCAACATGAAAATGCACATTTTTTGACAGATTTGGATTCCTGATACATTAAGTAACAATATCCATTGATTTCCGATCAATTTCGACCTATAACAAAGGAATGCGATGGCGTCAAAGTTGAAATTTCGTGTTCGCGTCTATGTGGAAATATAGCGAAAAACATGTCTTTGTTTATTTCGCCATAGCTCTTTAAAACGTCAGGTGACCCTATGTTTTTATTGCATATTACAAAAGCATATGAATTGAAAATAACGTTTCAAGTATCAATATTTCCCTAAATACATTATGACGTCATCATATCATCATCTGAAATCAAAAAAGTGGAATTAATTTTTTTGAGGTACTGTTTCTGACATTCATTTGCTCGTATCTCTGTTGTTTAAGCTCAATATTATCCCAAATTCAGATATGTTGTACTTTGAACATTTGCCTTTTAAGTCCAAGTCATGGTTTTGAAATTTGATGACGTCATCATACCTTAAATTGTGATTAAAGGTAAAGATGCAAAATCGGACAAGTTTACGTGTTATGTCTATGGGAGGTCATTTTTTTTAAAACCATGCATTGACTTGACAACGTTTAAGCACCTTTATCTCAGCTGATTTTGCTTCATTTCCTCTGAAACTTAAGTATGTTGTAGCTGAGACAATAAGCTTCAGTAATCATGCATTTTATTTTTTGAAATCTCATCATCAGGTTGACAATTTTGCAGTTTAAAACTGAAAATGAGAATGGAATGTGGACAAAACGATTCCCGATTCAGCTTTCACATACATAAGTTTACGTTCCTCATATTTTCTCGCCGAGACGTATGGCCGAGTGGTTAAAGGCGACGTCTCAGAGACGTGAGGTTGCGGGTTCGAACCCCACAAGATCACGAAACAAAATACTTAGCTATTTTACTTTTTTTCTTCAATTTTGTATTACATATTCGTCCATGTAGAAATCACGTTCGTATATAAACGCACCTATACAGACACACAGACACACGCCATATCCCTCTTTTTTGTGTGTTGGAGACCACATTGCTTCGACTACAGCAACATTTTGCAGGTTGACTTTGTCAAACCGATCATAGTATGTAATGACGACGACTGAGGTGTTGTACTTTGAACATTTGTCTTTCACGACCATGTCATTGTTTTGTACTTTGATGACGTCATCACACTGAAAATTGTGATTAAAGGCAAGGTATCAAAACCAGCCGATTATAGGCTTTATGTCTACGGCGCGTATTTTTCCCAAGTTGCCAGAAATGGCATAGCGACATCAGTCGTTACAAGGCCGCATTTCCGTCTAGCAATGCAATACATGTTCACGCGGCCACGATTGTTGAGTGGGCATTGACTTTTTCCCCCTGTAATATCCATACATTTCTTTTTTGCCTTACCATTTCCGGGGATGTCCCGTGGCCGATTGGTTAGAGAAACGGTTTTGCATGCACGCTCAATATAACTTCAAGGTGCCTATATCACATTCTTTTCTTTGTCAATCACAGATGACCGACACCTGATGACCCCAAGCGTATCACCTAACTCGTCAGCGTGACGAGTTTCATATCTCGTTCATGTTGTATATGGTATAAAGATATAAATTTCACATCCAATCTTCGGGACAGCCGTGTGGCTTTATAGTCACTTGGCGCGCTGCATGGTCATTACACACCACCTTAGGACGAGATGTTTGAGACCCGCAGGACGCTATTATTTTTTTTCTCTCTCTTTCTTTGTTTTTCTTTTGGCAGTTCAGCTTCATTCCGATGTCATTACCCCACGACACACAGTCACTCAAGTTCCCCCTTGTTTTTGTCGGAGGCTGGAGGTTGGATTTGCTTCATTTATCATACGTAATGTTGTAAATTGCCCTTGGTATACAGTGCCCCGCTTGCCACCTTTCGTTTTCTCTTTCCTTTTCTCTACGTTTGTTCCTGTTACACTGCACAAGACAGGTCGGAAAATAATTTACATAACACAACCGGAGCAGGAATGGCAACTGAATAAATTAACTCTAGGCCAGGTGTATGGCGTCTCGCTCGTCTCTTTCAAATTCAAGTTGTTATTGTTTGACCCAATAACGGAATTGTAGACAGGTTTTATGTTGCTATAGAGGTATCTTGTGCCACATGATTAGAAGGCATCACTGTTTAGTAGTAGTAATGAACTTTTCATGTCCCTCCTTGTCAATTATAGTGTGTTCAAAGGGGTTTTGTGTCTATCTGCCAAAGAAAAGGAAAACCTTATTTTCGTCATGGCTATTTCTCTATACGTAACCGTAGGTGATGAGTATTGTTGGTATCTGAGCAGTGAATAGCACAGCATCAGGCTAAAATCCCCCTTAGTTATACGCGCTAAGCGTTCAATTTGATATATCTTTATTTATGTAGTCAATCACTGCTAATGGAGTTACAGAATTATGTTATGACACCTTTCACTGAAAGTTTGTAAAGCAAAGTTTATAGACAAGGCAAGCAATTGTACATGAATAATACCAATGATTTCAGAGGGAAATTATGGTATACCTAAATGTAAGGGTATCATTGCTTTGGAATTGCTGAGACAATATCTTGGCACGAGGGCTTCCACCTCTAATAACTGATCCCTTTGAAGATGTGTCGGTCACGGGTGATCGTCATGATTCGTCTTTCACGTAGAAGCTTCCGTTCCACACTCTTAGTTCGAGAAGACTTACCATCATACTTCAAATTGTGATTAAAGGTAAAGACTCAAAATCAGACAAGTTGACGTGTTATGTCTATGGGAGGTGATTTTTTTTAAACCATGCATTGACTTGACAACGTTTAAGCACCTTTATTTCAGCTGATTTTGCTCCATTTCCTCTCAAACTTAAGTATGTGGTAGCTCAGACAATAAGCTGCAGTAATCATGCATTTTATTCTTTGAAATCTCCTCATCAGTTTGACAATTTTGCAGCTTAAACCTGAAAATGAAAATGGAATGTGGACAAAACGATTCCTCATGTATCTTTCACATACATAAGTTTACGTTCCCCATATTTTCTCGTCGAGACGTATGGCCGAGTGGATAAAGGCGACGTCTCAGAGACTTGAGGTTGCGGGTTCGAACCCCACAAAATCTCGAAACAAAATACTTAGCTATTTTACTTTTTTTTTCTTCAATTTTGTATTACATATTCGTCCATGTAGAAATCACGTTCGTATATAAACGCACCTACACACACACACAGACACACACACACGCCATATCCCTCTTTTTGTGTGTGTTGGAGACCACATTGCTTCGACTGCAGCAAAATTTTGCAGGTTGACTTTGTCAAACCGATCATAGTATGTAATGACGACGACTGAGGTGTTGTACTTTGAACAATTGTCTTTCAAGACGATGTCATTGTTTTGTAATTTGATGACGTCATTACACTGAAAATTGTGATTAAAGGCAAGGTATCAAAACCAGCCGATTATAGGTTTTATGTCTGCGGGACGTATTTTTCCCAAGTTGCCAGAAATGGCATAGCGACCTCAGTCGTTACAAGGCCGCTTTTCCGTCTAGCAATGCAATAGATGTTCACATGGCCACGTTAGTTGAGTGGGCATTGACTTTCCCCCTGTTATATCTATACATTGTTGTTGTTTTTTTCTTACCATTTCCGTGGATGACCCGTGGCCGAGTGGTTACAGAAACGGTTTCGCATGCACGCTCAATATAACTTCAAGGTGCCTATATCACATTCTTTCTTGTCGATCACAGATGACCGTCATCTGATGACCACAAGCGTATCACCTAACTCGTCCTCAATGTGACGAGTTTTCATGTCTCGTTAGGTGATACGCTTTTAGCGTATCACCTATTGTGTTTGTCAAAATCTTCCTTTCTTTCTTTTTATTCTTCTTTCTTTCTGGCACATTTTGTGTCGTGAATATCTCAACATTGACATGACGGAATAACATGACATTTTCAGTCAACATGTCTCATGACAATATCTAGCCACAATAAGGTTTTCATGACAGTTACATATCTATGACGTCATCTAGGCGCCATTTTGTGATTTTCGGACCATGTTACATGATCGATCATAACTTCATAACTAAACGTCATTTCTGTATCATTTTCGTTGGACATAAAGTTCAGGTCACACTCTATCTTACTTTTTAATGCTAATTACCTAGGACATCATAACGCGCGCATTAGCGCGCGTCAAAGTTTTTAAATGCTTAAAACGACTTCCCAATGGGAAATCTCGAAGTTTCAGACAATTTTAAGCGTTCCGCGCGTTCGCGTCCGTCCGCGCATTTCCGCGCGCAGTGCGCGTAAGCAACATGAAAATGCACATTTTTTGACAGATTTGGATTCCTGATACATTAAGTAACAATATCCATTGATTTCCGATCAATTTCGACCTATAACAAAGGAATGCGCTGGCGTCAAAGTTGAAATTTCGTGTGCGCGTCTATGTGGAAATATAGCGAAAAACATGTCTTTGTTTATTTCGCCATAGCTCTTTAAAACGTCAGGTGACCCTATGTTTTTATTGCATATTACAAAAGCATATGAATTGAAAATAACGTTTCAAGTACCAATATTTCCCTAAATACATTATGACGTCATCATATCATCATCTGAAATAAAAAAAGTGGAATTAATTTTTTGAGGTACTGTTTCTGACATTCATTTGCTCGTATCTCTGTTGTTTAAGCTCAATATTATCCCAAATTCAGATATGTTGTACTTTGAACATTTGCCTTTTAAGTCCAAGTCATGGTTTTGAAATTTGATGACGTCATCATACCTTAAATTGTGATTAAAGGTAAAGATGCAAAATCGGACAAGTTTACGTGTTATGTCTATGGGAGGTGATTTTTTTTTAAACCATGCATTGACTTGACAACGTTTAAGCACCTTTATCTCAGCTGATTTTGCTTCATTTCCTCTGAAACTTAAGTATGTTGTAGCTGAGACAATAAGCTTCAGTAATCATGCATTTTATTTTTTGAAATCTCATCATCAGGTTGACAATTTTGCAGTTTAAAACTGAAAATGAGAATGGAATGTGGACAAAACGATTCCCGATTCAGCTTTCACATACATAAGTTTACGTTCCTCATATTTTCTCGCCGAGACGTATGGCCGAGTGGTTAAAGGCGACGTCTCAGAGACGTGAGGTTGCGGGTTCGAACCCCACAAGATCACGAAACAAAATACTTAGCTATTTTACTTTTTTTCTTCAATTTTGTATTACATATTCGTCCATGTAGAAATCACGTTCGTATATAAACGCACCTATACACACACACAGACACACAGACACACACCATATCCCTCTTTTTTTGTGTTGGAGACCACATTGCTTCGACTGCTGGAAAATTTTGCAGGCTGACTTTGTCAAACCGATCATAGTATGTAATGACGACGACGGAGGTGTTGTACTTTGAACAATTGTCCTTCAAGACCATGTCATTGTTCTGTACTTTGATGACGTCATCACACTGAAAATTGTGATTAAAGGCAAGGTATCAAAACCAGCCGATTATAGGCTTTATGTCTACGGCGCGTATTTTTCCCAAGTTGCCAGATATGGCATAGCGACATCAGTCGTTACAAGGCCGCATTTCCGTCTAGCAATGCAATACATGTTCACGCGGCCACGATTGTTGAGTGGGCATTGACTTTTTCCCCCTGTAATATCTATACATTTCTTTTTTGCCTTACCATTTCCGGGGATGTCCCGTGGCCGAGTGGTTAGAGAAACGGTTTTGCATGCACGCTCAATACAACTTCAAGGTGCCTATATCACATTCTTTTCTTTGTCGATCACAGATGACCGACACCTGATGACCCCAAGCGTATCACCTAACTCGTCAGCGTGACGAGTTTCATATCTCGTTTTTATTCTTCTTTCTTTCTGCCACATTTTGTGTCGTCAATATCTCAACAATGACATTACGGAATAACATGACATTTTCAGTCAACATGTCTCATGACAAAATCTAGCCACAATAAGGTTTTCATGACAGTAACATATCTATGACGTCATCTAGGCGCCATTTTGTGATTTTCGGACCTTGTCACATGATCGATCATAACTTCATAACTGGATATCATTTCTGTATCATTTTCGGTGGACATAAAGTTCAGGTCACGCTCTATCTTACTTTTTAACGCTAGTTACCCAGGTCTTCATTACGCGCGCGTTTGCGCGCGTCAAAATTTTAAAAGGCTCAAAACGACTTCCCAATGGGAAATCTCGAAGTTTCAGACAATTTTAAGCGTTTCAAACATTTTCTCGCGTGCGCGTCAGTCCGCGCAATTTCGCGCGCAGAGGGCGTAACTAACATGAAAATGCAATTTTTTTGACCGATTTGGATTTCTGATACTTTGAGTAACAATATTCATTGATTTCCGATCGATTTTGACCTATAACAAAGGAATGCACTGGCGTCAAAGTTGAAATTCCGCACGCGCGTCTTTCTGCAAATATAGTGAAAAAACATGTCTTTGTTTATTTCGCCATAGCTCTTTAAATCGTCCATTGACCCTATATTTCTCTTGCATATTACAAAAGCATATGAATTGGAAATAACGTTTCAAGTACCGATATTGCCAGGAAAACTCATGACGTCATCATATCATCATCTGAAATCAAAAAAGTGGAATTAATTTTTTTGAGGTACTGTTTCTGACATTCATTTGCTCGTATCTCTATTGTTTAAGCTTAATATTACCCCAAATTCAGATATGTTTTGCTTTGAACATTTGCCTTTCAAGTCCATGTCATGGTTTTGAAATTTGATGACGTCATCATACTTTAAATTGTGATTAAAGGTAAAGACGCAAAATCGGACAAGTTTACGTGTTATGTCTATGGGAGGTGATTTTTTTAAAAACCATACATTGACTTGACAACGTTTAAGCACCTTTATCTCAGATGATTTTGCTTTATTTCCTCTGAAAATTAAGTATGTTGTAGCTGTGACAATAAGCTGCAGTAATCATGCATTTTATTCTTTGAAATCTCCTCATCAGGTTGACAATTTTCCAATTTAAAACTGAAAATGAGAATGGAATGCGGACGAAACGATTCCTGATTCATCTTTCACGTACATAAGTTTACGTTCCTCTAATTTTCTCGTCGAGACGTATGGCCGAGTGGTTAGAGGTGTCGTCACAGAAACGTGAGGTTGCACACGTACGGGTTCGAACCTCACAAGAGCACGAAAGAAAATAATATATATTTTTTTTTTACTTTTTTTCTTCAATGGAGTACTACACCTTCGTCCATGGAGAAGTCACGTTCGCATGTAAACACACCTATACGCACACACTCACACAGTATCCCTTTGTTTATCGTTGGAGACTGCATTGCTTCGACTGCTGCAAAATATTGCAGGCTGGGCTTTTCAAGCTGATCATGGTATATTGTAACAAAATGAAATTTGTTCATATCAATTCAGTAACACAATGTAGTCGTGGTTACTTTGTGCTGATTTTATACATGTAAGAAGCTATACATTGTAAAAAAAGGTATCTGAATTGTTCCTTTAAGTCAGTCTTCTGTATTGATGATTATTTGTCAATTAGTGGTTTTTGTGGAGTTTCAGATAATGATAAAAAGTATGTATGATAAGTGCAGCGATACTTTCTACAGTTAGTTCAAAGTTGTGTTACAGAGGTTTGATACATACATTTAGCATTGTGTTTGTGTGTCCACGTGTGTATACAGGTTGGCCATATGGCACATTCTAGACAATAAATCTTAATTAATTAGCAAACGCGATCAGCTATGGAACTGAATATGGTACTAATATATGATGTTCATGATTCTCATTAAACTGTGACGAGTTTAAAGAGATAGCTTAACTGTGTGTAAAAATAAAGCAATAATAAGGAAATTTTAAGGGAATTTGATAACCATGCCTATAATAATTTCATACAGGTACTAATAGCTGCCTCATATTCATGTGATTGATCGTAATGTCAATAGCAAACTGACAACGTACGATTAATATATTATACATTAAACAACTGTCTGTCAAATCCATATCGATGTTTTCTAGTTTGATGACGTCATCATACTTTAAATTGTAACAAAAGTAAAGACACAAAATCGGACAAGTTTACGTGTTATGTCTGGTAGGTGATTTTTTTTTAAACCATGCATTGACTTGACAACGTTTAAGCACCTCTATCTCAGCTGATTTTGCTTCATTTCCTCTGAAACTTTAGTATGTTGTAGCTGAGACAATAAGCTGCAGTAATCATGCATTTTATTCTTTGAAATCTCCTCATCAGATTGACAATTTTGCAGTTTAAAACTGAAAATGAAAATGGAATGTGGACAAAACGATTCCTCATGTATCTTTCACATACATAAGTTTACGTTCCCCATATTTTCTCGTCGAGACGTATGGCCGAGTGGCTAAAGGCGACGTCTCAGAGACGTAAGGTTGCGGGTTGGAACCCCACAAGATCACGAAACAAAATACTTAGCTATTTTACTTTTTTTTCTTCAATTTTGTATTACATATTCGTCCATGTAGAAATCACGTACGTATATAAACGCACCTATACACACACACAGACACACACAGACACACACACACACGCCATATCCCTCTTTTTTGTGTGTTGGAGACCACATTGCTTCGACTGCAGCACAATTTTGCAGGTTGACTTTGTCAAACCGATCATAGTATGTAATGACGACGACTGAGGTGTTGTACTTTGAACAATTGTCTTTCAAGACGATGTCATTGTTTTGTAATTTGATGACGTCATTACACTGAAAATTGTGATTAAAGGCAAGGTATCAAAACCAGCCGATTATAGGTTTTATGTCTGCGGGACGTATTTTTCCCAAGTTGCCAGAAATGGCATAGCGACCTCAGTCGTTACAAGGCCGCTTTTCCGTCTAGCAATGCAATAGATGTTCACACGGCCACGTTGGTTGAGTGGGCATTGACTTTCCCCCTGTTATATCTATACATTGGTTTTTTTTTGTCTTACCATTTCCGTGGATGACCCGTGGCCGAGTGGTTACAGAAACGGTTTCGCATGTACGCTCAATATAACTTCAAGGTGCCTATATCACATTCTTTTCTTTGTCGATCACAGATGACTGTCATCTGATGACCACAAGCGTATCACCTAACTCGTCCTCAATGTGACGAGTTTTCATGTCTCGTTCTATTTATGATCATGTCAAAGTGTAAAGGCTACTGTTGGCTGCTTTTAAAGCACCTGTGGGGTTTTCTTGCACACTGTAACACCTCACAGGTAGAAATGGAGAAGACCAACTTCAGACAAAAAAAAAAGAAAGTAGGTCCATGAAAAAACTATAAAAAAAACATTAACTCCTCTTGATTCTTGCCTTCAAACTTTGAAGATAGAAAGAAAAAGGTTAGTTTCTGAGAACACTATGAACCAACAATCAGTTGCAGCTGATTCATTTTCCAGGCTTACTGAAAAATCAACCCAGGTGACTTTTGCGCATTTCATGATATATAGGCTCATATTTTGTATAACAACTGGGTTTCAATGATATGGTGCAAGCAAATATTCAAATGGTCATAACTTTTCTTCACAATTTGGTCAGGTCTATCCATGGTTTTTAAATGTTGCCTTTATGTCAAAGATCTAATTCACATTAAAAAAGAAAATCCTTTGAATGAGTTTTCCCTTGCTGATTAATGAAAGGAGAACTCATCCATTTAACCACTCCTTTTGACATATGTCACACACTCGTGTAGTGAGAGTAATTGGACATCCGTTTGCGATTTTCTCTCATTTCTCAGGTTCTTCATAGCTGCCTTCCACTACTTCCAAAAAGCACGAACATGAATTTTTCATGCAGTGGGTGCCAAGCCAGGCTAATTCCTGTCACGTTGTGGGACACATTCGATTTGACAGCTATGCAAAACAACATGTCTTTTCATTCTTTTTTGGTTTTGTTCGTGTTCTTGGGGTACAACACAGGTCATAGCTACGAGACAAACAACCATGTCTTCGGGGGTTGTGGCTCTAATTTCTGAGTAGCGTTGGTACATGGGCAAATTGAAATTATCCAACATACTCCCAAATCTTCTTACTCATGACGTATCCCTTTTCCAGAGCATCACATGTACAAAATGTATGTATAATTATGGAATAGTGATAGTGGCATGGGGCACCACTTATGGGTGGTGAGTCGAAGGAAGAAAATGTGACGGCAACAAGGTCTTACAATAGTAATGAGATAAATCTTGAGCCATGCAAGTCTGGTTTGGACTGCAAGTTATTTAAAGGCATAATTTACCATTTGCAGATGAAACTAAAAGCCAGCTCTAATGCTTTAAAATAGTTTAAAAATGTGAGTTAGGGATAGAAACAACCAATGTAAAAATTTAAATCAGTATAATTAATGTTCAGCATTAAATATGAACAGTAGTTATAATAGAAATGTTTCTACACTAACCGTCTAAAGTTATGGTTTATTGAGAAAAATAGTGATATCTCCTTATATTTTAGGCTGTATTGCACATTTTTTTTTACACAGTACGATGTTTGTTATACAACTGACCTACACATATGCATCAAATTTTATATCTCGAACATTTTCAAAATAACTGCTCCCAATGGTAAACAGTACATTTAATAGGTAAAACACGACAAGATCAAATTTTTGCTCTCAATGCAAGAGTGCAATGTGATACTAACACATCTCTTTTCCCTGCTCCGCGATGGCTCCCAAAGATTCTGAGTCAGTTTGTAATTATCATAAATTCTCATAAGCTTCTTTTGTCATTCTTTTTTTTTTCTTCTATTCAAAGATAAATTTGATACAATACAAATACCATCCACTACATGTTATCTTTCTTTGAGATACTGTAAAAACAGGCCTCAAAAGGAAATTCCAAGGAACATCAAAGCCAGCTTTTAACAGCAGAATATGATAAAAAAAGGTAATCCATTAATACATGACAATGACCAATAGCAATATTTGTTTCATCCTGATTCCATATTTTTTGTCATCTATCCAATTTGAACTAAGGTTTTGCTGTTTTGTTTCTTTGTCCTAGTTTTTTTTCAGTATCATGCAATTTCAACTGAAGTAGATTTTTTAAACCTTTAATAGATCTATATTGATCCAAATGAGGACTTTCACCATTAATGGAAGCAGTCCAAACTCATCGACAGCACTCCACTTCAAACGATTCCACACCAGCTGCTCGCGGCAAACATCCTGAAAAAAAGATGCGAATGTCGGCACTGAAAATGAAAGGGGACGGGGAAAAGGTCTCTCTTTTCCCTCCTTCTACATCGCACATTTCGTGTACACATGCTGTTGTCGAGGAGTCAGGTGTTTGTGTTGAAGTGGCTTTCTGCAATCGCACCCAGTACAACTCAAACTGGTTCAAGGATTAAGCAGGTCATGCTCAAAGTTCAACAAAATGACATCAGATTTGAGATAAGAGTTTAAATTTGCTAGATGTTGAACACGCTAAAGGTTACAAATCTATCAAATATGACAACATAAATGGGAATATCATCAGTTTTCTTGAACCTTGATAGTTTTTGCATACATGTGTCATTTTTACTCTCACATTATCAAATCTTGACAGCTCAGAGTAAAAAAAAACAAACAAATAATGATTAAAAAAATCCATACATGGCATTTGTGTTATGTTGGTAACCTACATTTAACATCAAACTCTAGACATTAAGCATTAAACATAAATACCTCCTCATTACCTTGAATGGTAATAAATCTCAAACTTGAAGGTCCTATATTCTTTTTACAGGTCTATCTCTGGCTGGAGAAACTTCACAAAGGAATTCTGCGAAGTTCAGCTTTTATTTTACGTAATTCAGGTGTGCAAGAAACACTCTGATAATACAACAGCCTTAACAAGATAAAAATTTTAATGAACTCAAAACCAAGACTTATTATTATTTTTTTTTTAATTCATGGTATTATTAAATTATTTTTTATCATCAGAATACAAGGTACGTTATCATGACACAATTCTTCTCAGTATATCTTTATTTTTTAGTAGCACATTTGAAACTGAAGAATTATTAAATAATTAGATATGTTATCATCATTATCATAATAATAATCAATATCATTTCTACTATTTTCATTATCATCTTTATCATCATCATCATACTTACTTTCATTACAGTGATTACTGTTGTTATCAATATCGTTATCGATATAATCACTATGACAGCTGGAGATTTACATGAAGCAAACATATAGGTAAATGGAAAGGAAGCAAAGGAACAAAGCAGAAGAAGGCAGTGAACTAAAGATGTGGCAGAGACTAAAATGTAGGGGGGGGGGGGGGGGAAACAGAGGAAAGAATAAGAAAGTGTCACGACCGAACATCCAACTCAGTAATGACCTAGAGGCATAGAAAGGTAACAGCACATTAAGTGGTGAAAACAAAGAGGACAGAAAGACAGAAAAATACTATGACATCCTCAATCGACCAGGAGCAGCCAAGCACACTAACCAGCCAATGGAAACACCTCAAGCATACACAATTGTGCACAAACTAGCAGCCAAAGGAAATTAAGGTTCAACGGAGCATTCAACTTTGAGGACACTCTAGCTATGCAGGAAAAAAAAGGGGAGAAAATGTACACAAGAAATTTTTAGAAAAGGAATATATACTAAAGTATTTTTAAAACAGAAAGTTAGTGTTTGGATGGGCTTACAAATACTCCAAATTTAAGTCTGATGCTGGATGAGATTTCAATCAAGCTATTAAGAGATGTAGTTAAGAGTGCCAAAGTTCTAATCTTACCTGCCATCCAAGAACAAAAAGCTTCAAAAAGCAACTACAAAAACACATGTGACTTCTCTTATATGAGGAAAGATTTAGAAGCTCTTTGAAATAAAACATTGAAAGTATGTGGTATGTATCTTTGGCATGTACATGCAGTAAAGGTTTTGTGTGTTTTAATTTTCTTAGCATATTTCAGTTAAATGGATGGTACAGTTTTGGTTGAGATGGGGCATTAGGTTTCCATTGTGTTTTAATGATGATTTTTGTTTTGAGATCATGAAAAACCCCTCATGAAAGAGCACATAATTCTGAGAGAATTTCAAAGCTTATTTAATGAAAATTTGTTTTGACATGGCTGAGATATCCAACACAAAGCAATCATAATGAAAGGTGGGACCCACTTTTTATGAAAATCACTTTGTTTGTCTTTGTTTTTGGATATCTCAGCTATTAAAAAACCAAATTTCACCAAATAAATTGTGAATTCCTCTTAGAATTGCATGCTCTTTAACATTTTGTAAAGTGGTTTCTACAGTATCTTGCACCTCAGCCAATGCTATACCATCACTTTAAGATGAGAAAATGCCCACTAGTGTCATATTTTTCATTTGAATTTAAAATTGTCTTGATTGTATTTTCCCTTTGTGATTTCTGGACTAAATTATGACATTATTGCTGATAACACTATTTTGTTTGGGGATACATCAGGTTTATTAAGCATTTGTCCTTTTCCTGGATACCAGCTATGAAATCTGATGATGTGATGCCATTCATGCATTATGAGGAATGTACTTGTAATAAATGACATCCAATATCCCCTCATCCCCCCCCCCCAAAAAAAAAGAAGCAAAATAGTGGGAGATGAAATAAGAGAAAGGTCAATAAACAGTTTATTGCATCTGCTAGAGAGTGATATGTGGAAGGCTTGTGATCATTTCCACAACGATAAATATAGATGCAGGTTATCAGGACCCATTTCAGGGGAAGGGAAGGGGCCGGCTCTATTATCCTCCCCCTCCCCCTCTCCACCATGTCTTCCACCCTGCATGTACCCCTCACTCCTTGCTCCAAAGCAGTCGGGATGCATCCGTGCATTATCTCAAAGTCACACATTTTCGGGATGTTGAAAAAGGGCGGTAATCTCCATGTTTGCTTGAGACAAATGCAGAGTTTCCAATCCATTTCCAGACAGCGGTGCCGTGACGCACGAAAGACACCCCAAGGCCTCACTACACTCCACTGAACACTGGTGCAACATTGTTAACATACAGTACTGTACTAAATCCCAATGGCATGTCAGCTATGTTGCTTCTAAAAACAGCCGATTATATTGTGATTGTACCACATTTTGACACACAGTATTTGGGATATGTATATTGTTGGGGTTTTTTTAGCATATACATTTCTCTCTCTCTCTCTTTTGAAAATGAAAGTAAATAAATGAAATTAAAGTAAAATCATACTATAAACAATAATAAATATAGATCTATTTCATTTCACTCACTAACTTTGTCATCACATACATGGAGAAATATACTTTTTAAAGAAATGATAAAGGAATCGATACATTGAATAAAATGATGTGGCAACAAAGTACATCAAGTACAAGAAAAAGTCAGCTGGGATTAAATCCAGGATTGCATTAATCATCAAAGGGTTGTACGGTTGACAGATGCAATGAGTCACACTTGATAACTTGACAACCCCCATGTTTTGTCTCAGACAAAAAAAAAATGAAAAATATAAATTTATATACATGCATAGATAGATAGACAGATAGATAGATAGATAGACAGATAGATAGATAGATAGACAGACAGATCTAGATAGATAGATAGATAGACAGATAGATTGATAGATAGATAGATAGATAGATAGATAGATAGAGAGATAGAGATAGATAGACAGATAGATAGATAGATCGATCGATCGATCGATATCGATCGATCGATAGATAGATAGATAGATAGATAGATAGATAGATTGATAATTCTTACCTACAGTTTTATTCAGAAACATGCTCTTTGAACCAAAATAACTTGCACATTTCTTATATGAGTTTTAGAGCACATAGTCTATTTTCTCTCTCTTTCAGAAGGGAGGGAGAGGGAGGGGTGTTCATATGATACATTCTTATCAACTTCCCCACAATCTTTTGATACACTGACAAAGACTGCTATGCATTTATCCTGTTCACAATTAGGGAGAAATGTAAGCTTGCCATTACCATGAACCTGTTTCTTAGGAAAGTTAGGTTTTTTTTTTTCTTCTTTTTTTATCTGCACTAATTTCTTCAATGGACTCACTGAGAGAGAGAGAGAGAGAGAGAGAGAAGGGGGGGGGGGGGATACATGAATCCAACACATGTAGACATTATGGAATAAAATACATGTTTGATGTCCGGGCACTTCAACACCTTGGATTATAACACAAATTTTCTTGGTGCATTTTCGATGATCATACCCAAGTCCACTATGTAAAAGGATGTACCAGAAGAGGACAAACACCCCCACAAATCCCTGAAAATGAGAGAGACTTTATAGATTAGATGTTTTCTGACATGATCTCAATTTGAAGCACCCTGGCTTATCATCTCTGACACAATTGGAGGAGGAGACTTTGCGGCAGCATCGGAGGGAAATCACACTGGTATTGGCTGTAATGTATCACTGCACAGCAGATCATGAATCATGGTGCCCAACACCACTGCTGTTGAATTAATAACTGCCTCCAGCATTTTCATATCTACCGTAGATACGACCATTGTAGAAAGAGGTCTTTGTGTGAGTGTTCTCTCCCTACACGCCCCCCCCCCCCCCCTTGACCTCATCTGAACTCCGTTAGACCAGAAAATCTCTTTAGAAAATGCTACAATACCTAAAATTGTACATTTCTTTTCATTGCAAAACATAATGGAAAGGAAAGATCCTGACTGAATTATTAAAGTCATAGATTATTAGTATATGTTTCATGGTCTCATGCAATATCTATAATGGATCTAGGGACTGCACTCTTTTTTAACTTCCACATGATCAATGAGAAAGTAACCTTGACCTTTTGCAGATGTGAATACAAAAATAGACATATACACAAACACATACACACAGAGAGAATCTCACACATATGAGCAAATGGATTGATGTACACATGCACACATTCATTTACACACATTCAGATGCCCTGCAATGTATACTGCATACACATCACCGCACACATGCTATCCGCATTGTGAAGAACCCGCTTTCATTAGCACATAATTCGCCAGCATTGATCAAATGCTGGTTCAGGAGGCCCTATACACGCAACCAAATTCTGAAGCCGGGTTCAAAAATAGCATTCAAGGTTAAAAGGTTACGGGAGAATAAGACAGTGGTAATGATCAGCTACCCCATGGTAAAACAACCAGTGTGTACAATGCTTTCACTTGTATTAAGTTTGTCCTTTGTTTCATCAATTTTTTTTCCTGCAATACACACACCCGCAGAAAATATGATTAAAAAAGATAAGCAAATGGTGAGAGTGGATATTATCAATTAAAGCATTGTATGAATATAGATCTAAAATGCCTCAGCATGACTTGTGGATAGAACAAAGCCTTTATCCTACAGACTATCAGATAACACTGAAAGAAATATGTCAAATTTTCTTGTACTGATATTCCCTCATCTCATTTGTCTCCTGTCCTAGTATGTAGTCTACTTTCTAGTTCTCTTTTTCCTATTCACAGAAAATGAAATGAAACGCTTAACCCATTGAGGACGAGTCCTGAGTATACTCGGGCAAGTGTCTATGGGAAATGCATGTTGGAGCAAAATCAAACCGTCCTCATGGGTTAAGCTATAGCTCACAGCTACCCTGCCTATAGAAGTTTGGTTTCCGTGATGCTGACGTCAGGACACAATTAAAAACCAACAACAACAAGAGCAGTAGCATACTTGGAAGACCTCACAAAGATGCTCAATCACTCTGAGGGGCCCCGGTGACATGAGCGGAGGGAAAAAAAAGAATGCAATGCAATGGCTGACATCAAATTCAAAGAAGGGGTCCTCTCCTCGCGTGTGGCAACGTTGAGTAACACAGCACCGGGAATCCCCCCCAAGTGATGTGGAACCGGCCCACGTGCTCTTGACAGGATTGGGGACATTAATGGATGACTCACGCATGACATGCAAATACCATCTCATGGTAGAAGAGCACACGGGATGCAGCCAAATCCCCCTCCATATCTCATGCTGACATCTGAAGGCTGAATTCTTTGAAATACTTGAGCTTTACCCGGTGAAGACTTATCGCCCCCCCCCCCCCCCCCCCCCCCCCGAGTATACTCAGGCAGGTGTCTATGGGAAATGTGTGTTATAGGAAAATCAGCCCATCCTCAATGGGTTAATCTGTGGTCACCTCCCCATGTACTCTGCATTC
The DNA here is from genome assembly GCF_040938485.1 of Diadema antillarum. Taxonomy (NCBI): domain Eukaryota; kingdom Metazoa; phylum Echinodermata; class Echinoidea; order Diadematoida; family Diadematidae; genus Diadema; species Diadema antillarum. The sequence continues at coordinate 1,699,233 of NW_027271096.1, forward strand.
AGTTTATGACTTATTGTTCTAAGTGCGATTCTGTTCTTAGAACAATTATGATAAAAATTATTGGACTGAATGATTGATTACACTCATTCTCTTTTGAAGATGGAATATGTCAAGAAATCAATTACAAACCCAGGAAAGTGTCCTGTACCTCTTCAAGTGAACCAAGAATTGCCAACAAATATGTTGAGGACAGGTTTTGCTCTAAGAGGAAAAGTGTGTTATTTCATTTTGACTTTGAACATTTTTGTCTTGGAGTATTTTTTTCTGCAGATCTTACACTGTTGAAGCTGTTTGATGGATTCTTCAAAACCAATATGATAAAATTCTCATAACAGAGCTTTGCATTAATGTTTCTTATAGCTTGCCCAAAATGTTATTTGTTTTGCCCAAAGACTTCAATCTATTCAAGTCAAATCTATAGCTTAACCCGTTGAGGACGAGTCCCGAGTATACTCGGGCAAGGGTCTATGTAGCAAAACCAGCCCATCCTCAACGGGTTAAATCAAAACAACTTCTGAGAAAATGTGCTAAAATATGTGAAGGGAAAGGAAATGTGTAAAGAGATGAATGTAATCCTACCATCATGGCCTAAATACAACAAATAACTGTAATGATTAATCAAAGTCAAATGACATCATTCCTGTCATAATTTACCATAAATGTAGCACATACGGAAAAATATCAGAAGATTGTAAAGCATAACTTTGTTTGGGCAATGCTCACAATTATCTACCACTTTACATAAGTGCATCGACCTTCCGCTGCACAGAGAAACCTCTACGACAGGGAGTTAAGGCTTTAGTGAACTCACGATTCTCAGATCTTTCTGCAAATGAAACTCAAGGTGAAGCCCATCTGTAACTCTCTTTACGACCTTCTTAAATTTCTGAGATCAATGAGGACTGTGGCCTCCAACCCACTTAAACCGTCCCCCTAAGTTCCTCCATCCACATGTTTCCTCCAATTCTACCGGTAACTAAAGCCTCATCAAGGAAGAAGTGGCGATTCCGTCTTGGTCTCGTTCCCGGAGCAATAAATCCCGAGCCGAGCGGTCGCACACATCCACTTATCCGCATCTCAGACCTCCCCCAGCTCCTTCCTGCGCCATTTTTTTTTTCTCAGGATGCACGTCTTGCCGATGGATATTTACCAAAAATAGTACTTTTCTTGAACAGGGGTGTCTTTCCCGCAGACATACCTCTTCCTTAGGTACCACTGTGTACGTATACTGGAAATATGGCTACTGTAATAGTACGTACTGCATATGCCATACATTTTGTGAGGTTTTTATCTTCACAAGTTTTGGGAGTCAGGTGCTTTTCACAAATTTAACAGAACAAAAAAAAAATCATTAACTCGCATCTCAACATCACTGCAACATGCATGCATACATTTCTCCATTCATTAAGGTATTCCATGATCACAAATGGAACCACTTGTGATATTGTCGGAAAGTCCCTATTTGAAAAAAAAAAAAAAAATAGATGGACTAAATATATGGCATATACAGTATTATCAACCAAGCTTACTTTTGTGTAGCCAACCACACCCCCCCCCCCCCAACTTCTTATACTGTAAACTTAATGTTTTCATGCTGAGTGGCACAAAAACATAATAATTATTTGCAGGTTCTTGAATTCATGCTGTGCCTTGCTTTATACTTGTATGTTTTAGTCCAATTCACAGAAAAAACTAGAAATATCACTGAAGGTGATTAATACCCCCGCCCCGTGACGACAGTCTTACCCAAGGAATGATCTTTACTTGATCTTCTGCCATTTAAATGCCGTTACCATGGCAACGCAGCTACCGACACGTCCGAAAAATATGTCTTGCACATCTTCCCACCAAGACTATTGTGTGTGCCACATTTCATAAGCTTTTGTCAAAAACTGAGGAAGTAGTTCAATCCACAAGATCTTTCCTTGATCTTCCGCCATTAATATGCCGTTACCATGGCAACGCAGCTTCCGACACGTCCAAAAAATATGTCTTGCACATCTTCCCACCAAGACCAATGTGTGTGCCACATTTCATGAGCTTCAGTCGAATACAGAGGAAGTAGTTCAATCCGCAAGATCTTTCCTTGATCTTCTGCCATTTATATGCCGTTACCATGGCAATGCAGCTTCCGACACGTCCGAAAAATATGTCTTCCACATCTTCCCACCAAGATCAAGGTGTGTGCCACATTTCATAAGCTTTGGTCAAAAAACTGAGGAAGCAGTTAAATCCGCAAGATCTTTCCTTGATCTTCTGCCATTAATGTGCCGTTACCATGGCAACGTACTTTCAGGTACTGTCAAAAAATGTGTCTTGCACATCTACAACCAAAGGCACACATCTGTACCAAGTTTCATGGAAATTGGGCAAAAACTGAGGAAGTAGTTTGCAACACAAAATTTTCCATCATTTTGGCTCATAATATGTGAGCTGTTACCATGGCAACATACTTTTTGTCACTGTCAAGAAATGTGTCATGCTGACCTATATCCTAAGACAAACATTCAATATGAATTCCATGAGAATTGGAAGAACACTGATGAAGCAGTTTTGCCATGAAGCATTTTGCCCTATATTTTACCAATAACATGCCGTTACCATGGCAACGCACTTTTTGCCACTGCGGAAATATGTGTCTTGCACATTAACATATTCAGATGAACATCTGTACCTAATTTCATAAAAATTGATCAAAAACTGTGGGAGGAGTTCGCGACGCAAGATTTGTACCCATTTTTGCCCATAATATGCCGTTACCATGGCAACGTACTTTTGGGTACTGTCAAAAAATACGTCTTGCACATCTACAACCCAAGGCACACATCTCTGCCAAGTTTTATGGGAATCGGTTGAAAACTGAGGAAGTAGTTCGCGACGCAAGATTTGCAACGGACCGACCGCCCGACCGCCCGACCGCCCGACCGTCCGCTGATACCTATATACCCCCTTCAAACTTCGTTTGGCGGGGGTATAAAAAGATCATTTAACATTTTCCTTTCAATGCATAATTTTTTTTTTTTTTAAAACCTCATCAACTTCATGAAATGCTATGAATAGTAACAGACATTTATGACAGTATGCCACATAATCATGACTTAAATGCAATCACCACAAGACTTACTTGCATCATTACAAGACTGATTTGATATGCTCCAATGCCCTTCGAGAAAAGTTTTTTGTTTGTTTGTTTTGTTAGGCTTTTCAGTTCCTTTTGTCTTCCTAAATCAGGCTTTCTCAGTCAACAGTCTCATCTGATGCTCTAATCTGAAAGTGTTTGATGTGCAGTTTCCTTTGCTCAAGGCCATGTCACACCATTCCGGGCAAGCTACGCCGGCTTGTGGCGAGGAGGTAGTTTCCAGCACGTAGAAGATTTTCAGCGGGCGAACAAGAATGCTTGCAATTTTCATTCATGCCTTGTCATACCGTACGGGGGAAGTTTTGCGGCTTGACTTGCGGGGTAACAAATTTACTCCCCGGAGCTCTCCGCAGTTGGTCCGCACCTGACAGTATCTAGCGCGTAGTTGCCCGGAGGTGCTCACGCAAGTCCGATTTAACCGCAGCCAAGTTTTGAGCATGACCAAAACTTTTTCCGGGTGAGTCACGGGAATGCCCGTAGAGGTCCACGCAGAACGCCAGTAGGAGGCCCTTAGCGGCAGCATTTCCCAGGCGACTCCCACGCAGGTACTTCGCAGTCCCGTATGCAGCCAAGATAATGAAACTCTGTTGGATTTCAGCCATTCCATTAGAGGAATTCCTTCACTGAGTTGTCAACCCCCACGCGACTGGTACAAAGGTCACACAGTATACTCGCAAGCATAATAAGTAGAACGCGTCCAGCAAGTAAGACACACGCGTTGACTCGCTCAAATCCTTTTCCGCCCTCAGGAATATCCAGTATGCTAGAAAATCCCTACACGTAACAAGCACCAGTAGCTTGCCCGGAAAGGTGTGACAGGGCCTAAACACGGTTGCGGGTAAAAAAATATGCGTGCGCACCTCCGGGCAACTACGGTTGAGATACATGCTAGGTACTGTCATGTGCCGATCATCTACAGGGACCTCCGGGTAGTCAAAATTGTTCTTTGCAAGTCGCACGCAAGGCTTGCCCGGAAAGGTGTGACACGGCCTTTACCTACTCAAATTTCATGTTTGGTCCCTCTCCAGGCAAAAATAAAAGATGCTGATATGGAGTGCTTAATGCTTATGCCGTCTTGTGAGAACTAAGTTCAAATCAAATTTTATTTACCTTATCTTTCAAGAATACTCTTTCATCTGCCTTTCCTTCTTACCCCCTTTCCTCTCTCTCATTTCTTAATTGCATCTACTAGTCAGAAATAAAACATTTCACTGTCACCATTTGCTCAATTGGTATATTGCTGGTATGGGGATAAAGTACATGACAAAGGTGTGGGCCCTGTATTTCAGTATCTGGTCAGGCGTGACCTGCGGTGATTTTCGCCTGCCCTAATTGCCTCTTCAGCGAGCAGCCAAATTCACGCTGGCTCGTTAAAATCTGATCTTCTCATTTCCAAACCCTGAAATCCAGCTCCGTCCACAGTGCTGAACTTAAAGGACGGGTTTTTTATTCTTTGACTTTTCCTACTGTTCTGACTTCACAAAACAAAAAAATTATCATGCCATTGCAGGACACTACAGCATTTGATTGGTGTCTTAGCTGATACCCAACTGAGTGTTTTTTGCTAAAATAGATGTTATCATTTGCAACCCATGTCAAGGCTGCTATCAACCTCTGCATATTTGAAAAAAAATTGAGGCACAATTTAAAACATATTTTGAAGGCAAAAATCATCTTTTGGTGAAAAAAAGAAGAAAAGTATTGTAAAACAAGGAATGTTCGCATGCATTTTAATTTTGCAAATTTCACGAGCGCCAACATTTGCGAAATTAAAATGCACACGAATGTTCTTGCCTACACAATATGCATTGGATGCCAGTGGCAATACACACAAATTTCATGCTGCGAGAAAGGCCGTCAGCTCCAAATCGCGAAATTTTCATGCTGCGAATATATCGTGTTTTACAGTACACACACCATTTATGCCAAATCAAATTTCAAGAAAAACATACATTTTACTTAAAAAACATAGGTTCTTATCTACGATGATAAAAAAAAAGACATACTCCATATGGAAAATACTGGTTGGGAGCTCTGTTATGTGATGGTTTGGTGAAATTAGTTTTCTCTTCTTTTTTTTTTCCTTCGGTAAATTGACTTCTCTCTCTAGAAAGAAATCTCATAATTGCTCTGGCTTCTGTGTGTGTACATTGTAGAATAGCTAAATAGGCCCCAAAAATTATCTGTATGACTACACCTATAGTGTGCTCCAATATCTTATCAACAGCAGAAGGAGCACTTAAATAATTACCTTCACCTGTAAACTTTGCAATCAATTAAAAACAAAGAGTTTCTGCAATAAAACTCAACTCCATGGTGTTACACAGCACAGTATTCTGTCACTGACAGGGAACAAACATGCAACGTGGACAGCATAATTCATCATGATTGCATGAAAATGTGTGGCAACAATAAAGTCACAGCTACCAAGCCAACGCTACAGCCAATTTGCAAGATGATCACCATACTTTTGTTTTGCATCACACTTATCAATTTCGCACTTCACGTCACATTAACAATTTTAAATTCGCTTTGCCAAAATGAGGAACAGCTATGACAGCAATGCCATGGCCAATTTACAAGGTGATTTTATACCTTTGTCTTGCTTCAAAGCCTATTATTTCCACACTGCATTTTACATTAACCTATTAACGGTGCGCTGAAATATGCCGTTCGTTTCACCACAAACTTGGGAGTGGGAAAACAGCACTGAAATGAGCATCTCTTTCCGAGAAAGTGAGCTCATTCAGCAAAAGGATTTAAATCATCCTTTAAGGATTTTCCCTTCCTCATTGACAACCTTGATGAATAGCTCTGCAATCAGTTGGCTTTATCGCTTCGCTTGGCAGCATTATCGCCTCTTCCGTGAAGGGGAGCTTGGGAGACTGAAGGGGCTCCTGTTGGGGAAATAGTTCTGGTTGTTTGTTCTTTTAAACTTGCTGTGTACTTCCATTTCTCTGCATTAAAGATGTCTTCTTCTCCATTCATCATCAATCTACCTATCTATCACTCAGCCTATCTCATATTGTCTAACTCTTATTTCCTAATCTAATCAATCTCCCTTTTTCTTCCTCCATATATTTGTCTACCTCTTTGGCAGTCTGATAACCTTTCACCTCAGTCCTATTCATCTATTTCCCATTTCATTTCTCTATTTCACATTACAACTTTCTCACCTCCATTTAGGTGGTTTTCCCTCATTCAGTCTCCTTTCTGTCACTTTCTTTTTTATTCTTTTATTCTGTCAACCAATATCTCACCTCCAACATTCACATTGCTGTCTGCCTTAACTTGCTGCTGTTGTTGTTGTTTTTGTTGTTTTTGTTGTTTTCATTTTGATCTCTAACTATTAGCCTTTTTCTCTCGTGTAGAATCAAAAGTATATTGTCTGTGCACATTGTATTCTTGTTGACCAAGTTAGATTCATAAACAGTTACTGTGTTCAAGTGGGTAATGAATTTCAAGCAAAGAAAACAAGTACTTGGTGAATGAAAACACTTTATTGGTATTGTTCAGGGTCCATTTATTGTTTCTGTTTCTTTTTTTCTCATGCAAGATTCATGAGAAGTACAATGTGTGTGAAGAGCTTCTGAGAGGAAGTTGTGAGATAAACGGCCCGAGCACCAGTAGGCACTGTCCTCACGTCGCCCGAGAAATACCACGAGCACAAGGAATAGAGGGCAGTTTCCGCTTCTTTTATTCATGACGCTGGGACGTCCAGGCGATAAAATGGATTCAGGGTGACTAATGCCGCCAGGAATTCACCAGTGACACTTTTTCCGCCCGGCCAAGTGGTGCTCTGAACTAACAAGACAGCATTCATCCCTGGTTGGAAAACACGACAGTCATTTACGCACCTCGCCCAGGCATCATAGTGCATATTACAAAATGCATTCAAGGTGCAGCATTCACCACCCACCTACAATGATTCAGGAAATATTTGCACTAATTGAAGGTCCCTAGAATACAAGGACTTGAGCACAAGATGAATTGGATATTCCACTTTTCTTTTTCGGTCAAACACTGAATAATTCAACATAAATTCTATGTACAACATACAGCATAGAACAGCAAACAACAGAGCTGTAATGGCGTCAATGCTACATATTCCATCCTGCGATTTAATGTCCACTTTCTCACGGCATGGCTAGAGTAATGGGACTCACATTGTCAAATACAACCATATAACCGCTAGCCTCTTGTGCTCTGTAACTATAATACTGAGCAAATATTCCCCAATGCAGCCAGCAGATCTAATAGTCGCTGGCCATGTTTGCTCGTATATCAGGAAACAGGCCGGTATATAAGGGTATGCACTGTGGTAGAAATGGTTCCCGTGGTGCGGATATTAAGATGTGTCCGGCATCTAGGAAACCCATTGCACCATTCCCTTTCCGGGCCTGGAATTACCTACACGCACACACAAACATAATGTGAAACTGCCCTGGGGAAAAACAAAAGATGGCTGAAATGTGCACCATCTTCACAACCCAATTGGGGAGATTCTTGTGGAAGATCAAATATGGCTGAGAAACTTCAGGTTTTTGCTAGGGACACACCACCTGCAACAGCTATATCTGAATTGTGCATTTACCATCAACCGTAGCACCATCGAAAGGTAAACAGCATGATTTCCCTTAAGTATCCAGCCATTCCTGTCTTTATGTTCTATGTCGGCAGGATCATTTTCATGTATACTAGTACATGTATGTCAACTCTACCCTTGGAGCATTCTCGACTGTTGTTTTTTTTTTTTCATATAATGCCTCCTTATCTTACAACTGGCAATAGTATGTTTTATACATTGTATGTATCACACAGTTGCTTGAATGGCAGGTGGCATTGTTTTTTTGTGTTTTGCTTGTTTGTCTGCTTGTTGGTATTGCTGCTGCTGTTTTGTTGTTGGTTTTTTTTTTGTGGGGGGGGAACTATTCGTCTATTTATTTGTATGTTTGTTTGTTCGTTTGTTTTTTGCTACAATGCAAGAGAATGATATCTTGTACCATTGGGTCATTTTCATGTCACTCACCAAGCCTGAACAAAAAAACAAAGTTCCCAAGGAATATATGGGGGCTGGAGGACTAAATTATGTTGGAAGAAAGAACTCTATAACATCAAAGCATTACTCTTAGAATTGTATTCTTCTCCACATAATCGTTCATACTAGTGTCAACAGCACATGTTGTTAACGTGTTTGAGTAAGAATTCCATGGGGAACAGAGTGCATGACTACACTACATCAACCATCCTCTAACAATGAAAAATAAACATTCATCTGCAGAATCTTAAACACCCTTACTGGATAATCAAGCAGTACAACCTTTAAGTTTTACCAGTTAATACTCCTGACATGTAATTCTCATGGTGGAAGGGGGAAAAAAAAAATTGTGCAGAAAACTAGGACGGTCTACTAATGGGGGCAATTGCTTATAGAGAACAAATTTCCTAGTAATAAATATGTCCTGCCCAGCTTTAGAGTGAGAGGGTGACGAGAAAGTTGCCTCACTTTCATATATTACCTCCCAAGGACACAGTCATACGGGGAAAGCTATGAGAGGAACATAAAAAAAGGCCCAACCCTGTGTAGTATCGTCATTGGCTTCATATCCTGAGTGATGTCCGGTCTGCTCAGGCCGTTGATAGCTCACCCTCATACCCCGGCCAGGCCAGACTAGATCATGGCATGGACAAGACAGACACACATACAAGCCTACGTATACACACACAAACACACACACACACACACACGTACATGCATCGACACAAATCAAATTTGGTGCGTGGCTAGATTGGCTTTGAGGTAGATCACCGGGCATATCGTAATCCAATGGCTCTCAGCCACTAGCTGTCAGTTCACACTTCTTCTTCGTCTCTCTCTAATTCTCTCTCTTACTATTTTTCTCACTATATGTTTTTTCTCCATTCTACTGTCCACATCTCTGAGTAGAACTGTGCTATATTAAAATATTATTATATTATCTCTCACATATATTTCCTGTGTTGTGCATATTTCTTCTGTTTCTCTATGTCTCCCTGTTACTCATGCTTTTAAAGCATGTTTTCGTCTTGTTCTACATTATTTCCCAGTCTTTCTTACTTCCTTTATATTCATCTATTCTCTCTTCAGATCTACCTATCTCTCTCTCTCTCTACCTTTCTTTAACCCTCTGCGTGCCGAATCAATTACTAGTCAACAGGCTTCTGTGTGAACTTTGTGCACATTTGACTCATGGTAACATGAAGGGTTAATATTCTATTTCAGTCACTCTATTTTTCCCCTTCATTTTACTTTCTGTATACTCCCATCTCTTACATCTCTCACTCTATCTACTGCTTTCAGTTTTCTCTCTCTCTCTCCTCTCTCTCACACACAAACACGCATACAAACATATATTTTCTCTCTTTTTTTGCTCCTCACTATCTGACTCCGCATTACATCAACATCTTCGGGTAGGAGGAAGTGAATGCACTGTTGTTGAATCATGGGTGACTTGCCTCATCCACACACCATTACATGCATGAGATAAACATAAACAGGTTGCTGGTTGCAATGGGCATACAAGGCAGTAGCAAAATCAGAGTGCAGCTGCTTTAAACTGTACCAGGACTTTTCCATTGACTCTAAAGTCCTTTTCAGTTGTTGTTTTGTATCCATCTTTACTATTGTTAAAAATTAACCTCAAAATTTCCTTGAACAGTGACCATAAAATCATATGGATATACCAGGTCCAAGAAACAATGTGTCAATTTTGTTGAAAAAAAAAATTATATATATATGTATATACATAATCAATCTCTTTCAACCATAGACAATGAACTTGGCAGCATTTTGACCATTTTTCTATTTCAAGTCGATGACTTGCAATGTTCAGGGCAAATTTCAAATGTCATAACTCACATTAGAAAGCACAAGAAGTGACAGCTTGCCTCTGTACGCTGGATCCAAGTTTCATCACAGTTCAATTTGTACATTCTAGACTGAGATATGACCTTTGCTATTTCTGATAATGTCCTGTGGATGGAAATACTGTACATTATTAAGATAGGTGCATCATGCTTAGTCCCATCAATTCTTAATTGTGCTGGATTCAAAATAGGAACAAGAAGTAATGACACAGATATAATATGACTGGATATTTCCAGTCATTACAGACAGTTTAAACATCTTTTGCAATCATTATGTGAATGGCTAACAGTTAGGTCATTCATTATCTGGTTCCATACTGTATGTATTACACACAAATGCATCTACTACAAGTATGAGAAATGTATGCATGCACACATGTAGTAGATCAAATGAACATGAGTATGTCTATTAGCATGGAGGATAGGGAATTAGATCCTGTTCATCCATTATTCACAGGTATCAGTGCACTACATTCTACTCCAATTCATTTTAATTCATTCATTGTGCCCACTCTGGTAGAAAAGACATTTCAAATGCTTTCAATGAATGAAAATTCATTCTTGGTCATATTACACAAATCTTATAAGCCAATATATTGTACCTGGGAAAGAAAAAAAAAAGGAAAATGTGTGATTATTTTAATTGTTGTGTAGGTATTGTATACAGCAGAGGTTTGATCATTGCTTTCAAAGACCTATTCTCTGTGAGCTGACCTCTGTATACACAAGCACATTAATACACAAAACTTATATAACGCACAAGCACACACACACATAGTAGTATACACACACACACAGACACACATGACTCAATCAACCTGAAATCCTCCACTAGGAGTAAGTATTGTTAAATTTATCAATGAATGTTTCCAGTGACCGCTCCTTCCTATGGCCATGAAGAGGTTCATCTCTCCCTCTTTCTTCTCTTTCTCTCCCTTCCCTCTCACACACACGTTAATGTTCTACTTGTGAATGGGGTGAATGTTAACCTGACACCACTGTTGGAAACTCACTTGTACAGTCTGAAGCTCCAGTTGTCTTCTTTCACAGGGGAGTTTCTTAACTTATGAAAGCAAAACAGCTGAACTAAACACTACTCAAACATACATGGAGCAAACCCTAGTTCACCTGCCTTTCTTCTCTTTCATGAACAGTGTTACATCTATATGAAGTGTACATGTATAACACATAGGCATACCTTAACTCACTATTCTATATACATGTGATATGTTTGTTTTAAACACACAGGAATAAGTTTATAAAATGAGAAGAAATGCAATTGTTCACACATGTCGTGTAGTAAATTTAGAGGTGAGTAAACCTGCTGCACATTTAACCTATATTTACCTAAATACTATGCGCAAAGCACTTCAAACTGAAAAAGAGCATCAAATGCTTGTTTCGTTTTACAGTCAAGTTTCAAGAATGGCAAAGCAGCGTTCATACTCACTTCAGGTCGGCAAAACCGTTGGCTTTGGGCTTGTATTAATCCAAAAATGCGTTATAGATATCCAGGTAATACAATCATCCGAGTAAGGCAAGAGCACCGCAATTTTCCAGCAGGTCTGGAGTATACAGGCAGTGGTATTAGTATGATCCAAGCATGTGACCGAACTCACACCACTCCAGCTACTGGCACGCTAATGCCGTGTTCAGCCCCAGCGCTCGCCGCATTATTGAAAAATTGCTTTTTCAGGGGACGGCGGCGGCGGTGGGCGATGCTGCTCCCGAACCGAAAAGAGGAGAGAGGGAGGACAAAAAAAAAAGCAACATAGAACTGGAAGACAGGGATATGAGAGGGAGAGAGAGTGTACCAGCGAGCGAGGGAGAGAGAGAGAGCGAGAGAGAGATTGGGGCTGTACACTAATACGACGCCACTTGCGGGATGCAGGATGGGGACCAATGTGATGAAAAATGCATCCCTACCGAGGATAACACCGGTGTCTGCTTTACTCCATCTCTCCCTTTTCCTCTTCTCCTTTTCTCTCCCTCTCTTGCAATTCTCTCTCCCCCTCTCTAGTCTCTGGTATCATCTTTCTTTTCCTGCTCTATTTTTTCTCTTTCTCACTCCATCTCACACACATACTCATGTTTCCATATCTCCCCCTCTCTCTCTCCTCTCTTTTATCTCCCTCATTTCTGTTTGCCATGGTTTCTATCAAAATGCCATCTTGAGTTTTGCATGGTCTACATTTACATTATCTTTCTATTGTCCTTACACTTCTTAACTGATACTATGAGTACATCCTCTCAAGATATATAACAGCCAATTTTACACAATGTTTCACCTCAAAGCCCAGTTCCTAAAGTTCCTTTAATCAAATCAGCCATCATTTATTTATACATTACCCAGATATGCCATTTTCAATACACTTCTCTCTTCCTTCACTAGTTTTGGGGAAAATGCAATTCAGCCCCCGGGCTGCAATGTTGGATTTCCATAAATGACCCAGTAAATACCATGTCTTCCGGCACCCTTCGCCCCTGTCAAAGTTGATCAATTTCACTGGACTAACTTTCAACCCTCTGCAACGTGCGTGAGATCAGTATTTGTATAAGAGGTGATGGGTTCATCAGTTGGTGCCATTATGCCTGCGTGCACGTGGAAGTTGGATTACACAGGCACGTTCCCTGTATTGATCCATAACTGTTCCGCCCATCCCGTACTCATTGTCTGAAATGCAGAGAGTCGGCACTCATAGCCAAAGTGTATTCCTCTTCAATGCTGACGGTCAGAGTTTTTGGTATTCTTCTGTTCTACTCCTTGTCTCTCTGTTTCTCTCATACACTCTCCCATTAAAGGAGACCTTTGGATGATTTTCAAACTTTTGCATTTGAAGAACTAAAAATTGGTTATACTGGTTACAGAGTTGCAGATTTGATAGAAATTGGAATGTGGAACAAGAATGTTGGTAACCAGTTGAAGACTATGCCCGAGTATACTTGGGCAGGTGTCTGTGGGAAATGCATATAACAGCAAGATTAGCCCATCCTCAGCAGGTTAAATTCATAACAAATCACAATGAACACGGATGATGACATGGCAGCTTTAATGCATGATTTGGTGCTCAAAGAAGCTGAACAAAAGAAGAAAGCATAAACAAATTCTACACGGGTGAACATGTCAAGCAAGTGGAATTGTAATGGAATTACATTGCTGGCTTTTTAGAATATGTTAGCCTCCAATGTCATCATCATTATTCAGTATACTGTGTTCTGGGTTTTTCAGAGTATTGTTTTATATCCTTACGGACCACAACAAATACCACAAATCCATACATGGCACTATCAATATTTACCAACTACATGATGTGAAAATATACATAGGAATCTGGAATGTCCCTTTAACACTTCATCTATAATACTTTTCATTTGCAGTTTATTTCTATTTACCTTTCATCCCCATTTCTCTCATCTAGTCCTGCCTTTTACCATGACATTCACTCTCTTCCTAAATACTGTACAAGTGGCTATTTTCATGAGGGTTAAATTTTTGCAAATTCGCACATCACCGGACCGCGAATGTATTATCATGCAAAAATATCATCATATACCAGGTTAACAGTGCACTTACAATAAGCCTCAGTGTCAAATCACAAAAATGTATGTAACCTCCTCATTGGCAAAAAAATATTTGTATATAAAAACAACAGCTTACACAGTACTCTGCATTTCTATCTTCACCATATTTAGCCATTCTGCCTTATATACTCTCTCTCACTCTCTCTCTCTCTCTCTCTCTCTCTATTTCTGTATCTCTCTATCCTTTCTTTCTACTCCTACATGTATGCATCTCTTTGGATGGAGGCGCGTAATTAGCCAATAATCAATACACACTGTAAGCTTTGGGTGTTCAATCTTTCATGGCGGGCAGTGGTATCAATTGTGCCAGTCATACATGCAAGTATTGTATGTATGCAATGCAACAAGCCGGCTATTGGTGTCACTATGTGAATGTGTGTGTATGTGTGTGTGTAGGGGTGTCTGAGTCTGTGTGAGTGTGTGAATGTGTATTTCTGTACCTGAGTGAGCATGAATGTACATGTGTTTGAGTTTGTAAATAAGAGATGTTTTAATTACCTATGGATGAGCTAACATACAAAATTTGTACACACACACACACACACACACACACACACACACACACGTGCATGACATGCAAGCATATGCATTTATGCAAATTTTTATGACACAGTACATAAGTGGAGAAACAAATAAGTAAGAGTGAGAGAGATCCCTATGGAGCCTTGTGACTGTTATAATGATAAATACTGGAAGAAGAAATTGGAAAATGTATTCATATGAAAAATAAAAATGTAGATGGTCAAATTTGTCCAATATAGAGACAACATTTGGCATCCCAAACTATACATGGATGCATGCAGAGTCTTGAGTCATTCGTGCCTCATAGCAAAGTGGCAGTCCAGGACAAATGCTCAGCTAAGTGTGAAACCACCTCGGAAGCGACGGGGAAAGGGTCTTAATGACCATCACATACGTGATGACTGTTTGGGGCATTCATCCAGTGACAGCGATGGATGGCAGGGACGCATAATGACCAATGAGGTGTCGTGGTCATGTGGTAAGAGCACTCTACTCTATCATCATAAGGTTGTGGGTTCAAGTCCCAGCTGTCACAACAGCAAAGTCTTTGGCAGAATGCCTAATTCATAGCACCCATCATCACTGTGCACATGGTAACATATTGTAGCCATACAACTACAATGTACACATACCTGTAGTTAAAATTTGGCTACTGCTCATCTACAGAAGATGTGAAAACATTAAAAGATAGAGGGCAAATCATCTCTTGCCTATTTGATGGCAGGATGCTTGAAAACATGGTTCCACGACATTTGCTCCTGCGACAATTGCTCCCATGAAGTATCTGCATGACAAGCCAAACATAAATTCTACCCATTAACACAACCCTAACCCTAATCCTCACATCAATGTAAACCTAAAACCCCTTTACATCCAACCCTAAGTCCCTGGAGAAAATAAACAAGGAGCAATTGTCGCAAGAGCAAATGCTGTGACACCGAAAACATATATGCATGATATCATTTGTGACCTGCTACAACAAAAGGGTCCTAAAGTCGCGCACGGTCGAAGCCCTGAAAATCGAGTTTGAAGTCAGAGCATCAAAATTGGTCAAAACTTACGATTTTCTGCTTTTGACATATTATTGTAGTCTGACATATCTTCTATCATCTGTCGAAATTTTGAAGCAAAATGGTGAAAGGAAAGACCAATAAATAGCGTTTTTCTGGGCCATGTTTTTTGCCGTTTGGATTGAGCGCCACAGATAGGCTCCGCCCCTAACAACGACCAGAGTGATCTCATTGGTCAGTTTGCTGCTTGCCGCTAACCGAAGCGTGAAGCTCACACACTGCCCATTCGACTGGTGCGTGCAGGCGGGGTGCGCTATGCCCAGCTGCTTCTCCTGGCATCCTGGTCACTGATTGGTCTGTGAGGAGACCGCCGACGCTGTGTTTGAATGAGCATTTCGGGAGTTGCTAGGGCTTGCCTTCTATTGTCCTGAGGTGAAAACTGACTTGCGTGTCCCTTGATCGCAATTGCGTCACAAGGAAAACTTTTAGGGTGCTTTTCTCAAAACAGTGATTTCCCAGACGTCTCGATATGCTCTCTTTTAAACATTGATATCTCCGCAGCCGATTATTTTTATAAGATGTGTTACCCTATATACGCGGTTATTTTCGCGAGGGTTTTATTTTCGCGAATTTCGCGAGTTTCGGGCAGATCGCGAAATTAAAAACACGCGAAAATATTACCCCGTCATACCTTATGTACAAATCGATGACAAAATGCATCCAACGCTGGCCTGACCAACGCGGCTGTTACACCGGCCAGTACATACACACACTCCTACTAGTACATACACTATGGCCATGGGGCTGCGGACTGTAGCATTTAGGATCACGACAGGGTAGAATCGCGGACAAATATCAACTTGATATCAAAAAATTTCTTCAATTTGAAGACTTACCAGTAAAGTTAAAGTATTGACAACAGGGTTCGTGCAACGTTTGGTTCTGCCAATAGTCCCTTTCTGTTCGAATTGATGACTTAATTTGACTCGGTCGAGAGGAACCGGGGAGAGCTTGAGAGCCACGCTGAATTGACGGCCAGCGCATGTGCACACATCACATGCGCACAAATTTACAGATTTCTGTGTGAGCATGTGCTGGCCGTCAATTCAGTGTAGCTCTCCCAGATTCCTCTGGACCGAGTCACATTAAGTCATCAATTCGAACAGAACGGGACTATTGGCAGGACCAAATGTTGCACGAACCTTGTTTTCAATACTTCATCTTTACAAGTAAGTCTTCAAATTGAAAAATTTTTCGATTTCAAATTGATATTTGTCTGCGATATTTCCCTGTCATGATCCTGAATGCTACAGTCCGTGGCCCCATTATACGCTATGCGTACGGGGCTGCTAGTCGCAGTTACGTGCTACGTTTGCCTACGGGAACGAACACCGGCTCGACGTGGTTGGGTGAGGCCAAGGGATGCATGTAAAACTTTCGCTAGCGCTAGCGCAGCTCTGAAAATTTGTCATCTACATTTTCTTGCAACATTTGGTAGGTACTTGTGAATGCCGTGTGTGAGTGTCTCACTGCAAGTTCCCGTAATTGTTTTATTTTACAAATCTTCTACTGTGTCTTTTCTATTGTCATGTTTGGGAAGTCACAATACAAATGGAAAAACGTTACGAGTACGTTGGCAAGTGTTTGAACGTGTTTCTCGGGCTTGGCAGCAGACCCTACTACTAACGTTACTAGTATCAATCGCGAATTTAACAACACGCAAAAATGCCACTGATAACCGCGATTCGCGAAAATATCTGTACGCGAAAATATTGGCGTATACAGTATATATCAATTTAAAGCAGAAAGATTAGGAAATTATGCCATGCAATTTTCAAATAATTGACCTCGCCCGACTTTAGGATCATTTTGTTGTAGCGGGTCACATTTATGTAGAAGAAATAGAAAGCATGTCTCAACTTCCATCAGCATCCCTTCAAATCTATTCTTCTATACCAAATATTATCCTCCAGTTGATGCACGAATTATTATGGTTTGTCAGCGCCCACATTGACTTAGCACACAGGGCTGCACTGAAGTGATATTGTCAATTTTGTCCTCATTTTTTATGGCTACTGCACAACACTTTTCTTGCTTTGTGTCGGCAACTGCTTTGCCTGACAAGCAAATGCATAGATGATCAAAATTAGATGTGTAAGAAATGTGCTTAAATAAGTAATAACATTACACCATATGGCTACAAATGAAGTTTAATAATGCAAGTTATAACAAAAAGTTCAATTGAAGTAATACTTGAGGCTTATTGTGAAAGGTCCACAGTTGCATTCAACAGGATAGGTACATGTACGACATATCTCCTATATAGTTATACCGAGAAATATGTCATTGCAAAATAGATTTATCTAGTGTAGAACATTTCAATTGTAACTAAACAGATTAGAGAACTTCTACATTTCAGAGGCAGGAATAGGAATAAAGGCAAAACACCAAGTTGTGTTAAGGAGAAATTGCTAAAAAGGTACTAATACATACATACACACATACATACACACACAGGTGTACATTGAGAATAACATTGCAGACGAGACAATACAAATATACTGCTCATTGAAGACAAAAAACAACAACAAAGCAATACATTTAAGCAGGAAAAGACTCCAGCATAACAAATACAACTTGCATCACAATGATGATATTGTTGTTTTGTAAAGACAAAATAAGAATATTGTGATGAATATTGCTGTCAGACAGGACGAGTCTAAATGCTATGATGCACAGGTGCAGGATCAAATGATTTTCTCTGACAAATTCAGAGATATGTGTCATTTACTGCACAGACTCAAGATCAGCAAAATAAAAAATAAAACAAGAACAAAGCAAAACAAATCAATAGCATATCAACCATCACCTGCCTCTTCTCTCTCTCTCCCTCTCTCTCCCTCTCTCTCTCCCTCCCTCTCTCTCTCTCTCTCTCTGTCCTAATCTATTCTTACGTTAATCTTCAAAGGGATGATACAGCTTTGGTTTAAATGGGGGCTGCAGATTTCCAACTTGTGTGTGTGTGTGTTTGTGAGATAATGAGAAACCTCTTATGAAATATGAAAGAACAAGTAACTCCTAGAGGAATTCAAAGTTGATTTGATGAAAATTGGTCTTGAAATGGCCGAGATATCCAAGCAAAGCGATCCTAATAAAATGTGACAGGCCAAGACTTTTATTAGGATCGCTTTTTTCCCCCTTGTTTTTGGATATCTCAGTGATTTCAAAACCGCTTTTCATCAAATAAACTTCAAATTTCCCTTAGAATTGTATGCTCTTTACCATTTCATAGAGTGGTTTCTAAATATCTCACAAAACATTAACAGCTGAATCCTCACCTCAACCAATACTATACCATCCCTTTAAATTGTATCTTTATGTCCATGATATTAAAGTTACCCCCTGCTTGTTCACAGAATATAGGAATATGTATCTAAGGTATGGTGCCTATACTCCATGAAGCTGAAGGCCAAATAGAATATGGCACCACACCACAGATATTTCCTGTATTTCATAAAATCAACTATGTGGTAACAATTTCATCCTTTAGTAAAATTTCATTGGTAGATTTTCAACGAAAATATAGACCCCTAATTCAAATTTCAGAAACCTTTGGTCTATCCACAATTTGTGCTTTCTTCTGCCGTGCTGCTAGCTAAGTAATAAATTGTAACAGTTCAAGTGCGCACAGTACAGAGCGGCACAAATCAACAACACAAACAACGCAAAACACAAAACACAATGTAGGCAATGACCTCATTCATAAACTATGGGAAATATTCCATGGTTGAAGACCACTCAGATTATATATTGTACAGAATCATTACCTCTACCAAAGGAAGAGGTTATATTTTCATCAGCATTGGTTTGTCTGTGTGCAAAGTAACTCATAAGGTTGTAAATGGATTTGGATAAAACTTACATGAGAGGTTGAGAATAACAAAAGGAACAGACAATTAAATTTTAGTAGTGATCAAGGAAGTTTTATGGATTTTATGAAGAATTTTTGATATTTTGGCAGGTAGGGTCAATGAACTTGGGAGTTTAAACTGTGCAGGCCTATTTTTTCTCTCTTCTTTTTTAGGTTTGCATAAGCACACTAAAGTGCATGCTCTAGTTTCTGCTGGGTCAAGGCGCACCGTGCAGCTGTCAAAGTTGATGACATAACAAAAGGCTTCTTTATTGGGAAATCAGGCAACTTTCAACATGCATACGTGTATGGGTGGAAATCACTGATCTTGATGGAAGAACAAGATCAGTGGTGGAAATGAGCTGCTTGGCGGAGACTGTCAGAGCTCTCAGAGTGCTTCTCTAGAACGTGCCTAGTTCGCATATTGTGCTCAAACGAACAAACCCGCCCAAACCGATCGATAAATCACCAAAGGCTACAGTAAAATAAATGCTTCACTTGCAATTATTACATTCCTCACACAGACAGCTTGCATTGCATAGTGATTGAATAGGTTGTTCCATAGGGAGTTTTTCAAGTAAATATAAATCTTTTGCCATTGTTGTGCACATGTCTGCAAAAGTCATGCCTCGCAGACCTTGAAAATTACATATCTGCAGGCCATTTGCAGGAAAAATATTCGTGACTTTGCCCTAAGTTTTACATGAGATCAAAGTTTAGGATTTTCTCTACAAATCTGCTCACTGCATGCCCAGTATAAACGTTTCTATAAAAAGTTACATAGCTTTGAAAAAAAGCATGTTTCCAAAGGTGCAAGTATGTCACAGTATCAGAATAATGTGGGACACAGAGGGTATACACAATAGCACAAGTAGAATTAATGAATTGATCTATTCATCAAACCTGTCCATCTTGTCTTCTTACACTTTTATACCCTTCTGTTCTGACCACGGATACAATTTTCCTTGTGCAATATGTTTCAGAATCTTAACGCATGTATTGGAGAGAGGGAGAAAGTAATTCAATTTGCACCCATCCTGCAAATGAAGTAAAGGAAAGAAAATCAATAGAGCTGTGGGAAAGTGGGCGAGGGACAGAAATTAAGAGAGAGACAGTACAGTATATGCCATGGGAGATGGAGAGACAATCTGGGAGAGAAAGATATAAAAAGTTAAATATCTCGGGATTGAGAAGGGAATCTAAATTTTTGTTTAAAGAGTCACAAATTGCTGACAAAGATATGTAAGACAGACACAGGAAAAAGCTGATTCTAAGGCATTTTATTATTCAATGTTCCATGTGACATTTGTAAAAGAATAAACTTATGAAAAAAATGCAGACAGATTATATTCTTTGCCTACTATAGGTGGTTAATATAAGATATATATTCTATTCAATAGATAGAATATAGTTATGACAAATTCTTAATGCTGGAATGAACTGCCATAGTAATTATACATATATACAAAAAAAAAAAACTTCTCTTTTAAAATAATTTACATCTCATATGAAATTTGTTTTCATTTTCATGAATTACTGATTCCTTTAGACAAATTATTTGAATATAAGACTTTACGTTTCCATAGCTTAGATTTTTCACTTGAATATATCAGCATGCAAGTTTCACTGGGTTTATCCTTGAATGTAATCATTGAGCTAAAAATTCAGTTTTTCTTGGTGTAAATGGTGAGGACTTTTTGTAAACAACAGAAAATGACAGAAAGTAGAAGAGATGACACATTTTAGAACAGAAAGGTTCAAGTGCAAAGTTTGTATGAAACACCAGACACTTCGAATGATAGACTGTACAATGTATGTCTTTGATTTGCACACTGAAAGAGGTATTAGCAATAAAATTTCCTTCTAAGAACACCAAGATTGGTGACAGAGTAACAGTCAGGGAAACTGTTAAGTGACTGTATCAATGTGACCGAGGAGCAAACTAGAGAAAATTGCAAAATTGGGCATAAAAAGAAAGAAAGAAGAACGGAAGAATAAGCTTCCTACACAAGCCCTGTGGATATCACGTGGGCGAAATGACCCACAAGAAAAGCAGGATGATGCTGCTGAAAACTAGAATTAATGCTGCAAAAAAGAAAGTGAAAAGTGAGAGTGACGCAGCTTATGCTGCAGGACTAGGAAGCATTTTTACTAAAGTCCCAACGTCGATTAAAATCTCTCCAAAACTACACTCTTTTAGCTCAAGTGTCTTTTCTAAAAAGCACTATCGTCCAGTTGATCAGGAACTATATTGTGGTCCATCAGACCGCACGTTGAATTTGCACACAGGACTGCACAAAACTGATACTGCCAATTCTCTCCTCACCTTTTTTTCCTGGCTATTCCACTACAATACTGTAAAACGAGGAATTTTCGCGTGCATTTTAATTTCGCGAATTTCGCGAGCGCAAAAATTTGCGAAATTAAAATGCACGCAAAAGCTTTTGTCTACACTACATGCATTGAATGCCAGTAGCAATTTGCGAAAATTTCATTCCACGAACAAGGCTGTGGGCTCCAATTCGCGAAAATTTCATGCCGCGAATATATCATGTTTTACAGTACTCTCGCTTTGTGTCACAAAATTGTCATCTGAAGACTGGGACTGTTAACAGAGTTATAGCATGGGAAACTTTGAAGGAGTAATTTATCATTTGCAGATGAAAAAAACCCAGCATTAGTGCTTCAAAATAGTTCTAAAATGTGAGTTAGGGATAGAAACAACCAATGGAAAATTTTGAACCAGTATAATCAATGTTCAGTATTGTTAAATATACAAAATGTGAACAATAGTTGTAATAAAATGTTTCCGGACTAGAACGTCTACATTTGTGGTTTAATGAGAAAAATAGTGATATTTCCTAATATATCATAGGCTTTATTGCACAAAATTGTATACGGTAGGATGTTCTGTGATACAACTGACCTGCACATATACTGTATGCATCAAAAGTGAAATCTTGAACAAATTTTAAAATGACTGCTCCCAATGGTAAACAGGACCTTTAAGGTGAACTGTATTGATGTGACTAAGAAGGAAATAAGAGAGAAAGGGAAATTGGGCACAAAAAAAAAGGGGGCACAGAAATTGAAGAATTAGCCTCCTACACAAGCCCGCGGACGCCACGTGGGTGAAATGACCCACAAAAAAAGCAGGATGATGTTACTGGAGACTAAAATCAATGCAGCTACAAGAGAGTGAAAGTAAACAGAACAAGAAACATGTAGTAACACTGGAAACATTTCTGCATGTATGTGTATCTCATTTCCTAGACAGCAGCATTAGTTTTGCAGAGTTGCAGGCACAAGTTGACATTTGATAATATCAAGGAACATACTACCTCTGTCTTGAATGTGTCTTACCTGCAGTTCACCCTCCAACTTAAATGAGGCTGGAGAAAATAAAGCAACACATAAGTCCCTTTTCAACAACAAAAAACTAGAAATGTCACTATGGTGACTGGTATGCCTCCGCCATAATGCATGATTCTCCTAATAGGTCTAGATAGTACATGTGGACAATGTGTGATTACATTTTCACAAAATTGGCAAAATATCAAAATGACAAGTTTGTCACAAATGTCTTGAATGTTCACCTTCCTTGACCTAGGTTTAATTGGATGAATAGGAGAGCATGTATTTGGGATTTAAGGATTTTAACTTGACTTTGACCCATTCATACGTTTATGCACTGAATAATTTTCAAGGTATGGAGAAAAAGTGCAATTTCTGTATTGAATAGTAAATTGTTACCATTTTCATCTGGCCTTTGACCCTAAAATTCATAAGATAATCACTGTCAGGCAGTACATGCATAAATATGTAGTACGTTTCAAGATAACTTGAGCCACTTCCGAGATATGGAGGAAAAAATTAGTTCAGCACTTTCACTTGATCTTTGACCTTTTGACCTTTGAGGCAAAAACAAAAGAAAAAAAAAACCTTTCCAGAGAATCTCTATTAGGTTATACATGCATACACCAAGTGTAAAAAAAAAATAATCCTGCTGGCATTGCATAAACATGAGGGAAATAGTAAAAATTTCGAAGTGTTGCCCTTGACCTTTGACCCCTGACCTTTGACCCATGAACCCTAAATTCTCTAGATAATCACTGCCAGTCAGTACATGTATATATACTATGTTCCATGAAGATACCTTGAACAATTTCCAAGGTACAGAGAAAAAAGGATGAAGTTTTAATATTTTTACTTGACCTTTTGACCTTTGACCTCATGACCCAAACTTTCACCAGAGAATCTTAATTGGGTAATACATGTAAACACTAAGTTTCAAGAAAATATCTTCAGGCATTGCATAGATATGGTGGAAATAGTGAAATTTTATGTATTTGACCTTGAACTTTTGACCTTTGACCTTGAGCATGTGCACCCAAAAGTTGATAGGCACAACTTCACCCCCTAATACACATACATGCCAAGTTTCATTAGGATACCTCAAAAGGTTTTGATAGTTACCCTGTCCACAAAATTCATTACCGACGGATGGAAGGACGGACGGACGGACGGACAACCCGAAAACATAATGCCTCTTGCACCACTTCGTGGCGGAGGCATTAAAAAAACAATGACCCCATTTCTTTCAGCGGTAAAGCTCATTGCTATTTGCATGGGGAGGAGTTGGTGGTTGTGTACACAATTTGACATTATTTGTTGTGTGTTCAATTGCTCTTAAAGGGAAATGAAACTTAGATATATATATGTGGATTGAATGAATGCAAACATATTAGTCAAACACAGAAGTGGAGTTTCAGGAAAATCAGACAATCCATTCAAAAGTTATGTTCTGGGTTTTTGTTTTTTTAAGTTTCAGTATGCGAAGCCATCATTGCATAATAAAGAAGATTATAGTACAAACAGTTTGGGATGTCACACATGGACGATATAAAGAAAATGTGGAAATTCATCATTTTTTCACTTTCCTAGCACAACGAAAGAACACTCAGTGAACCTCTTTCAGAAGGCAGTGGGAATACTATTACCCTTAACATGTCAGCAACAAGTGGAATGTGTACTTTTCATAAAATGTGAGACTTCCTTTATATTTCTTTAACCTGTTGAGGACGAGTCCCAAATGTACTCAGGCTGGTGTCCATGGGAAATGTGTGTTGTATAGCAAAATCAGTCCGTCAAAGGGTTACTATGACTGCCCAGCTGTGACAAATCAAATTATCGTAGTTGTCTTCCCCAGTGATTTTGGCATTAAATTTTGAAAAGTCGGAACTTTTAAAGGATTATCCTAGTTTCCTCCAACTTCATTGATATGTTCTAATTTTTCTGCATTCACTCAACCAAAATATCAAAATATATTTGGATTTCATTCCCCTTAAAGCCTAGCTTACCAAGGTTAGCTTGCCAAAGTTAGCTTCTGAAGTAATAGTAAATGCCACTTTTTGTCTTCTACTATTTATCATAAAGAAAACATAAATGTTGCAGTGTAGGCTGTCAAGATATGTTTACTATTCAGCAACTGCAGCTACATCTTCGCCGAGAGTGTATTTATTTGCTGTTTGCTTTATTAACAAATGAAAGGTCAAAACCAATTCTGAATAGGCACCTCGGTATTTGCCAATTTCTAATCTTTAGAGTGAATTCAACTAGCAAACAAATATCATCTAGTGAAAGGAAAAGCAATCTCACTTTGTGCTAGCTCACATTAATGGCAAAATAGTTGCTTGTCTCTTTCAGTGCAGAAGCTTACACTGCATAAAACCTCCAGGTTTCAAAGGGTTAAACATCATGCAGTGCATTTACTCATTTCTGTATGTCATTAATAGCTGTGATCTCAGGGAATTTCCATGCAGCATCTGCACATGGTCAGTGATGATATGAGGTGACTCATATGATAGTTGAAATATCTGATAGGAGAATGAAATATGAAAGATAAAACTCCAGTTGTGTGTACCAGGATGGGAAAGGAAACACCAGCTGTACAAAACTGTGCCACAAAACGCCACCAGAGGGCACACAACTTCCAAGCTCAGCTGGAAAGGAAATAGGAAGGCTTTTTTTTTTTCAGCAACAGCCAAAAAAAAAAAAAAAAACACCCCTCAATTCCCCCTCCCCCCCCCCCCCCCACTTATGATAACCCATGGTCACAGACCTCCATATACAGCAGCAACCACCTGCACCAATCGATACGGCGCAGCCCAACGGCTTAACATTCATCATACCGCACCGTCGTCCCTCCTTCCACACAGAGCTGTTAAGGCGCAGTAAGATTCCCAAGGAAATCAGCGACTTAGTTGTTGGTGTACATGCAGGGATGAGTGGAGCGAGACAAAACAGAATTAATCCATCTCAGGAAGACGGCTTCTCCTTGATTCTAGGATCATTTTTTTTTGTTCTGTCCTCAAAACCGTGCACCATTTTCTCCAATGGAATACACACTTTGACTTGCCATGTAAAGGTATTTCTCTATTCTCGCTATCACTATTTCTTACTTTTTCCAATATCTCACATTCTCCCAGTCTTCATATCTATCTTATACTCTGATTAATACTCATCATTCATTGTCTCTTTCCACTGTCTCTCCACTTTTGTTATTTTTCTAATACAAAATTAATATAATTGGTTGCTCTCTCCTCTCTCTCTTCCTCCTCTTCCTCATCCTCTTCCTTCTATTCTTCCTCCTCCTTCTCCTCCTCTTCCTTCTCCTCCTCCTTCTCCTTCTCTTCCTCCTCTTCTTCCTCCCCCTCTTCCTCCTTCTTCTCTCCCTCCCTCCATCCTTTTCTCTTTGCTTTTACCATATACATGTTTTTCTTGAGTTCTATCTTTCCTTCTTTTTGTCTATCTCTTTCTCTCTCCCTCAATATCCTTTTTGTGTTTCCCTTTCTCTCTCTCACACACTCATCCCTCTCCCTCTCTCCATCTCATTTTTATTTCTGCATGAAGTTTTTCAGATTGATAAGGAAATATTATTTTAACGGTATTATTTTAACGGTATTGATGTGAGAAGCCTGGGGAATGATTTGACAGGGGGACTTAGATATTTGAATCAGGGAAAAAAATCCCTGCCCTTTTTTCTTTTTTTTTGCGGGTGGAACGAGGGAAATGAAGGGTGCTGGATAATTGCATTCATCTCCCCTGAAGTGAACTGAAGAGAAAATTGAATGATATTCCATTTCTTGAGATTGCCCACTTTGGGGACAACTGTCACTTCCTATTAAAAGACATGGCAAGGAAAAGAGAGAAATATAAAAGAAGAGAGAGAGGGAGAGATGGGATACGGAACGGGAAGAGAGAGAGAGAAATATGGGAAGAGAAGATTTCCTGTGGTCTTCAATTGTTAACCAAATCTCATATATCAATTCCTCTACTGAAAACCATCACTCCTATTCCCTCCGTGAGAGCTTAACCTTTTGTTACCATCATCTTTTAGCTTCGGCTAATGATGGTCTTGCCATGAAAATTTGATTACAGAGGGTGCTCCATTTTGACTTACATCAACAAATGCCAAGAAATAGACATAAAAGGGAACATCACACCTGAATATATGCCATTTTACTTATTCATCTATATTCAGTTGATTCTGCTAAACAATGGTCCTATCAAGACATTTCACATGCTACTGAATTGGAGAGACAATTGCAGAACAGGTATATGCCCGGCTTGAAAATGTATCCCCAGTTGCCTGGAGTAAAACACTACAATATCCCAAATTGAAGTCATTTATAAACACACATACACACACACACACACACACACACACACACAAAACAAACACATTCACAACTTGTATACAGTTTCATACCCGGTAGGTCGCATGAGGTTCAGTGATATTTTTTTGGAGGGGGCAGGAAGTGGAGGGAGGGGTAGGAAGCACCCCTTAACAGCTTCCTGGATGAAGAGTTAATACCAACAATGTCGTGGAAATTTAATCCTCATACATTTTTACTTTGTTCACACAAGCAATTTAATATTTGCATCCATCCTACCGTGTACATTTCCTGGTGGTGCAAGCAGTGAAACAACCTGTCGGTTTGGACAGAGTATGGAGGGGGAGAGACAGACAGATTTATCTCCCTGGATGAGGACGATGAAATATTGATCCCCCCCAAAAGGCGATGCTTTTCTTGACCTTTACATAGGGCGACACAAACTGATGAACCCATCGGAAAAGAGGCGGAGAGGGAGTGGGTTTAAATTGTCTTGAGGACATATAGGCAACACAATTTCAAATAATGAAGGACCTTGCTAGTGTTTCCCATTTGTTGAGTCAAGCATAGCAGTGAGATGTGAAACAGGGAACACAATACCTTATCAAAGCAACAAAACAATCAAGTTTCAAAGAAATGTACCCTTAAATACAATAACCTGTTTCATGCTGGGCTAACTGTTACTAAAATGTGCATATTTTTAATTTTGCAGAAGACCGTTATTTTGTACATAACTTCATACTTCTGAATATTGTACGTCACTATAATTTTATGGTTGTTACTGTGAAGCCCATAAATGCAGAATTTACATCATAAATGTTTCCCATTTATAGCAACTTGTGATAAATTTCATCAAGCATACACAAAATACAATACCATATCAGTGAAGCCATTATCCATATGGACTGCAACTAAATGGGAAATGAAAAAAAAAGACAGACGTAAGGAAAAATGCCAGACAGGTATCAGTCTTCAAATACTATTCCTTTCCTTTCTTTTTTTTTTCTGATGTGCTGGACAGTTCTCATTTCTCTGCGAGTGTAACCCGATGCATATCATTAGCTCCGTTATGGCGTCACAGATTGTCTTACAGGATGTAGCCCGGGATGACAATTTATTTTTCGTGCGCAATATCTGCCGTGTTTCAACGTTAGTACACATGAGCAGTTTGACCCATATCCCAGATTTTCTTCATCTGACGCTGGGCATTCTTAGTCTACGCATCGGACGTCATGCACGCAGACAAATCGCACAAAGCGTGATATTGTTTCAGCATCGAAAATGACAGATCAGGTTGCAACAAGACATACAAAACCTCAGAGCAGAAAATGGCAATATATCCATTTCTGTTTTATTTCTCTCCTCATTTCCATGGACGGTATATTGCAATGATATTTCTGAGAAATCCTAGTTTCTTTCCATTTGTTGTAAGTGCAGGAAACAATTAAAGACAACAAATTGTCATACCATCACTCTCTCTTCTTAAAGTTTAATCAGAAGGATTGTGTTTGAACAGGTTTGAGCCAGCCGTACCACACATGGAAAATGCTGTCTTAAAGGGTATTGAGAGATGGGGGAAAACAAAAGAGGAAGTTTTATGGTACAAAACAATATTTACATATAAAAATGCATAATAACACAATAGAAAAATTACCATGGAGAGCCCCAGTGAGCAAGTTTCACAATGTATTTGTTTTCTTTTCATTCATTTATTTTTTCATTTCCAACAGAAACATATGAATATATTACAGATATACAGATATTACTTTGACTATTTCAAACATTATCAAATATGTCCAACATCATAAATAATCAATTGATGCTACATAAGGCAAGCTTTTGTTGAATTGTTGGGGCAGGAATCTTGCTTAATATGTTAATCCATTTGCAAGACTTACAACTTATATGAATTTGGGCAAATATTCCTTTCATGATTTGCAACTGAGAGCTACTAAGCTTTAAACCATCTCCTAAGATAATGCTGCCCAACCACTGTATACAGATATCGTTAATGTAGTTGCATTATACAGAAATACACAGTTTGTATCTAAGCTCACAGTTTCTTATTCCTAACTTCTTGCTAATATCTCCAATAGCTGGTGATCTTTAATACATAAGGTTTGTATGATATCTATAGTTTTCATTTTTGCCTGTATTATAGGAAAAAACTAACTTGTAATTAGCTAATGTACTGTCAGGGCACCTGCTTTCACATTGCTAAATGGCAGGAGAAAAATTTATCTAGCAAGATATAAATCTTTTTGATATCACAGGGAAATATCTGAAGCAGTTCCTGAATCATTCCTTGGCAGTTTGATTTTGATAAATCCAACACGGCCCACTCTTGTGTTTCCTATGTGTTTCATCACATCGCAACAACTGCTGCCCTTTTCCGAAGAGTGCGATCCCGGGCAGGGAGAAGGCTTAATAGCTAAAGTGGTCCAAGATGACAGACATGGTGAAATATTGCTTTTAAATGGTTCCCAGCTACAAGCATTTCATACAGATCACCTGATAAAAATACCATGTATGAAATCTAGACGTCTTTGCCGTCTCTGAAAAGAGCTGTTGAAATATATCTGTTACCATCCTCCCCCCCCCCCCATTTCTTCAGATTCTTAGAACAGAAGTACACATATGTTGGTTCAATTCTTGTCCAGCATTTCATCCTGATGAGTGTGTTCATTCCATGACATGCATCCACACAACCCCAATAAACCTCAAAGATAGAACTTATGAGCATGAGTCCAACTCAATGATAAGACTACAGAATCAGAAGAGATATCCATACACATGAGGAAATCTCTCTCTAAAAAGTCTCTCATATTCTTTTACACTGCAGCAGTGATTTACTCTGGACTGACAAAATACATCATCATGTTCACATATTCCATTGAGAAATGCAGCATTTATTAGAAAGACGTTAATATTCACCACTGTCTTCGGATATGAAAACATACAGTGGCAACCATCCTTTGTATTTGCTAGTAACAGTTCAACAGTTACAGTGGGTGGAAATTGCAGGAGATTGAAGCAGGGTGCATCAACGTTTTGACATGAGAGTGGATGGAACAGACAAACCGGGACTCAATCATTCAAATCCAAACATTACAGCACAAGATAAACAAGCCACAAGCACTACATATGCAAGAGCAAAAAATATATCTTCTAAAAAAGAGAGACAGTTGATACACTCCAACGGTTTGGCTACACTTAACCCAAATCATGCCTGCAAGCTACTCACTACTCAGAACGCACCAACAACTCTTGTGTGCGCGTAGGAAGACAGATAATCCACTTACTTGGATTGTGTTTATTGGGACACCCTGCGCTTCAGGGCGTCTAAAAAAAACACATACACACATACTGACAATAGCACCGACAGAATTGCATTTCCCCTCTCCATACAGAGTTGCAATAATTTTCTGAAACGCATATGGACGTGTCCACAGTTTTTTCGTCAAATTCCAGGAGGTGAAATATATATATATATATATATCTCTTTGGCTGCCTCGTGTTTCTCCTATAAATTGCTGATAGGAACAACCACTGTAATATCATGTTTTGTTTTGTTTTGTTTTGTTTTGTTTTGCTTTGTTTTTTCAACAGGATTGTTGTAGGCCTCCTTTAATCTTGAAATTCATTTCGCGTTGAATTCTAATTCCTGCTTATCTTAAATTGGTGTCAGTGCAGAATATGACAAGTACCACGACAGACCAAAAATATTCAACCAAAGATATATGTTTGTGTGAGCTTATGTAAACTGTGTTTTAAAATAACACTGTGTGTCTTTCTCACATTTTGTATTCCCAGATTTCCTTTTTCCCTTTTCTCTGTTTCACATCTCTTCGGGAAATGACAAACCATACCCTATGGTCGCATTCCAGTGATAAAATGACTCCTGTGGTCATATTTCACCATCCTCACCCAGTTGTAGATTATATGCATCTCTGCTTGATTCTCCCCTTTAAGCCATCTCCTCCCGTTTCCCACCCCTCTCCCCCATCCATCTCGGTCACACCCCCTGACCTTTCTCCGCCCAATTCCCTCTGACAATATTGTTGTCCTCACTGGTGTCTCGGGCTTCATCCCCAATAAGCGAGCGGCAAATTGAGCGCAATTCCTCCAATCGACGACGAAGATTCTCCTGAGAGTCAGCAAATCCGATTAATTAAAGACCGGATGATTACCCACCCACCCCTGAACTTTTGCCCCCCCCCCCCCCCCCCCCCCCCCTTTATTCTTCCTTCTCTTATTTTTTTTTTTTTTTTTGCCCAAACAGTGCATTGACACAAATGTTTTGACCTCTTCACCAACTTTCCAAAATTCTCTTATCGTCCTTCACTGACTAGATTTCATTATCTGATATTTAGACAAAACAGATAATACTGACATATTATTGGGAAACTACAGTAAAAAAAAAAATCATTCTCAAGGGGGGACAAAATGTATTAGCTAGACTGTGCAAGATATCTATCAGTGATATTCTGTTAATACAGAATGTTTTACAGCAAGAAACTGAATGCACATTCCCTTTTCAAATTTAGCCACAACTTAAACCTTTGAATAACCGTCGGTGAAACTGGAGTCGCACTCCTTCCCTCTCCCCAATCGTGCCCCCTTCACACTCAAATAGGAGCCAGTCTTTAATTTCCTCTCTGCATCCAAGCACATTCACTGTCTGCCCCTCTTCTTCCGCTGATCTCCCTCGCTAACTCAAATGTCCCTTGACTTTTACTTCTCTTTTTTTTTTCGCATCCCCAAATTGGATACACTCCTTAATGTTTCCCTTTGCTTTTTTTGTTGAGGGGGGGGGGGGGGGTCTGGGGTCTTTTAGCCTTGGTTTCTTTGTAGTGATTCTGACACCAACAATGACATGCTACAGTACATCCAAACAGGCCACTTAAAAACCTTATCTTGTAGTGGGTCCTCTGATGATTAAATACGGAATGTTGCCTTTGTTCAGCAGAGTTACTGCTCTATGAAATTCTTCCGAGTTCCTCATTCTCTGAACCCCCCTCCTCTGCCCCCTACACCCCCCCCCCCCCCACCCCTCCAATTCAGACTAAGTTTCTCCAATTCAGACCAAGTCCCTCACTTCCTCTCCGGGTCCGATCACTTTCACTTTCCGCTCCCTCTCCACCTTCTCTCGGCTCCCTTCTGCACTCATAGGCTTGATATACCCTCTCACTTCTTTATTCATTCACACTGCCACGTTTGTTTCACACACAGCTATTGGTGCTTATCTGCTCTTCCATTTCTACTCTTTTCCCTTCTAAGTTCTGTCATTCATTATTTTTTGGCTTCTTGACACAATCTGCAAAGGGAACCTATAGTCTACACGGAAGCCCTGCTTTGCTTCTGAAACTTGAAAGTACAAACAAATCAGTGTTTTGGATCAAATGCAAAAGTAAGCAACATGAATGTCGTTATCACAATATATTTCATTATGTTGAATTTTAGTCCTCCAACCCCATCCCCACCTTTACAATTAAATAAATCATTTGAAGCATAGGTTAATCATTAAATTTCTCAAATTTCCCATTGCCAGTACAGCATAAGAATATGATTTTGATGATAAATTCAACTTTGCTGTTGCCAAACACAACTTAGACTTCTAATCATTGAATTTCCTGTAATGTTTTTTTTTTATTGGATGATTAAAAAGGAAATGAATTGAATTGAATTGAATCATGAAGGAAAATGCAATGACAATGCATAAAAAAGAAGAACTTGTGAAAAAAATCTTGCTGGTTGAGACACAAAATTTTCAGGAGACAATAGCATGTAAGAAAAAAATTTTAAAAAATGTCAAATTCAAACTGAGGCAGCTTTCACTTAGAACATCCTCTTTGTCTAATCATTTAACAAACATACGGAATTCAGATATTACAAACCTATAGAATGTATGAGATCCATTATAATGACTCACATCCCCTCCCCTCACACGCAAACGTACATATGCGCACATATAATTGGGAGAAACAAAGAGTTCATGCGACATAATTTTGCAGATGAAAAAAAATCTACTCAGAGATTATGCTTTGTTTTTACCCCAGTTTCTGTTGTTTTGTTTTGTTTTTTAATATAAACACACATTAAAATGTATCTTGAAAGCTCAAGGGAAGTGAAATTTCACAATTTAATTGCTCAATTGCTCAATGTTACATCTTTCCATGTGGCATCTCCATATCATTTTTTGTTGTCTGATCTTGTGTGTGTGTGTGTGTGTGTGTGTGTGTGTGTGTGTTTTGGGTTGTTTGTTTGTTTGTTTGTTTGAGATACAAAGCATCCTTTACACAGAAATGCTTGGGTGGAAAAGCTATATTGAATTTAAACATTTATGTTTTGTCAGTGCACATGCTTACTTGGCAATAGACCAATATCACCACGCGCTCCTTTCTTCCAATTACACTGTACCCCACAATAACCATTTGGAGTCCACTTTTAACCACTGCTAAACATTTTTTTTTTTGCCTTAAATAACAAATCAACACAGAGGAGAGACAGCCAATTTTAAAGC